>NC_079515.1:10708957-11040818 GCF_000801105.2 Raphanus sativus | reverse complement strand
CTCTTGTCATCCACGCCGATCAATGAATCTGACTCGGACATAGCTTCTCTTTCGGTAAGTGTTGTACCGGAGCTCGAGGGTGAGACCGGTGAAGGAGACGGAGGAGGAGTGGAGAAACATGTGGAGTTTCCGAAGCCATTGATTTGGGAGGTGATCTTGAGAGCTTTAGCACGAGCTTCTCTTAGTTCTTCTTTCCCTAGAAGAAGTGTTTGAATCTGATCCGCCTTCTTTTGTACCTTAGCTCCCCAATCAAACCTGAGGAGGACAAAGATTAAGTAAAATCCATTGTAAAAGAATGAACTAAATTTAATTAAATTAAATTTGAAACCATTTTTGTCAAAGGCGTGGTAACATATTTTTCAGTGGTTATATAGAAATTTTTCTAGGAAAAACGGTATTTCAAAAGGTTGAACTTAAGTATTGTTCTTATAATAACCATTTCATTTTTTTCCTCTAAATCTATTTACCAGTAATGTAAAATCCTTATTATGTTTTAACAGTTCTTACCAAATTATATATAAATGTATAAATACATTGGATTTTAATGTTTCTAATTTTTTTTTTTTAAATTGGAAATTTATAATACGGATTAAAATCTAGTTAAAAACCGTTAAAAACATACTAAGAAAAAATGTGCCTAATCAAAATTAGTTTCAGTTCTTTTTAAAAAAACAGTGCATATCCCACTCTAGAATGTATGAAAATGGATCTTTTGGAAATTAATAGGTACCCTTTATCGTCAACGTATTGGAAGGTTGAGAGGAAGCGAATATGGTCCAAGTCGTAAAGAAAATCATGAGGCAAATGAAGAGGACCATGTGTTAATAAGAACTCCAACAACACCATGGCCTTGTAAGCTTCTCTCCACTTCTTCATCTCTCCTTCCCCTTTTCCTATTCTGTTTTCAATTTTGTTATGTAATGTTAAGCTCATTGATGATCAGTCTCCACAAGAAACAAACTTAAGAGAATTCATTTAGTCATTACTTTCTGTGAAGGACATCCACGATTCTCCAGTAATCCACTGTATTAAACGATGCCTCGGCTATTTTAGTCATCGTTTTAGCGTCTGGAGAAGAAGGATCATCGTTTGTCACTTCTTCTACTAACCTAAAGAATACCAAGAAACCAATTTATTACTAAAGAGACTGAACAATCACTAATGCATATTATTAGCTTAGCTTGTCATAGTGTTAGTCTTACAGCTCAATTTCGGTAACATCGGTGAGAACAAGTCTAGCAACATTGTACTTGTCATGAAGAAACAAAGAGGCTTGTTTCTTGATTTCTCCAAACCAAAGTGTCCCCATCAAATTTTCCAACAAAACAAATTTGAATGATCACTGTTGTCTCCCTCCATCAACAAATCACTTATATGTTATCACAAGACCAAACATTCTCATGAATAACCACTTTTTTAGCTCAGAGACTTCAGGAGAAGTCAACAACTATTAATAGGTTATGAATATTTGACCAAATGTAATTAGTGTAATTAAACGAATTTTTGTTACTACTTTATAAGGTCTGACTAACAAATTATATGAACACATTTTTTTTTGTAACACATATGAACACATTAAGGGGAGAGATAAATTGTTTTCTCTCATTTTCTTCCTGAACGGTTATATGAAAATCAATAACAGTTTTTAAATAAAGTTATCTTTAACCAATTGTATTAAAAGTTAAAAAGGTATTTTTGACAAAAAAAGAAATTAAACATGTTTAAAAAAAACATGTTTAATAAGAAACAAATAAAGCAAAACTAAATTCGACCTCAAGAAAGAAGAAGCTGTTAATTGATTTTAGTAGGCCCATATTCTGAGGCCCAAGATGCGCTGAAGCCCGATCGGTGTTTATTTGTAAAAGGTGCGTGTATTTGTCCCACATCGGTGGCGAGAACTTGGAAGCTCAAAAAACTAGTGCTATAAACAAAGCTCACGTTCTCACTAGAAAAGCATCTTTGCGCTTGGGGCAATGACGCAGCTAATGAGGTACTAACCGAGGCGCGTCTATTGCTGGTTGAAAACTATTTCCAAACCCCCTCCTGGGCCTAAGCTTGTCTTGGGCTTTCGAGAATTTCTGGAAGGGCTCCCTTCGGGGTAAAGCCCTACAATTCCTCAGTTTAAGTTTATTGTTCAAAAAAAAAAGAGTTACCAGGAAAGGAGGCGAACTTAAGACTCTTAACTTACCCGAATGAAAATGTCCATTTAAGTATAAACTTAGACGGATGTGACAAAAAAAAGTATAAACTCAGACGGAAATGGCTTGCGAATTGCAAAGACGTGTTTGATTAAAAAACTTACAGAAATGCTAAATATGATTTTATGATATATTTGATGTACTTGGGGTTAAGCATCTTTAGTTTCAGTAACTTGTCGTATTTCATGGTACCAGCTTTTAGACCTTGCGATGGTTGTGACTGAGACAAGAAGATACACAGCGTCCCAAGTTTTAAGGATTTGCATAGCTTTACACAAGCCAAAATAGCTTCATACCTTCCTCCTAGGCAACATCAGAGAAAAAGATTACTTCACCAGAAAGAATTAAACTGCGTAACCAAGCGACTCCAGAGTCCATATCATCTCTTCTACTTTGCTATTCATTGAATAGAAAAGAGTTATTTAACAGTACATTGATGAATATGTAACGAAAGCCATTCTGATGTGTGAACCACCGATCCAAAGGTGAGTAATTGAGCAGTTCCTGTTAGGTTCTTATTTTCACTGTAAAGAGATTTAATTAACTCGTAATCATGGAAGAAGATTGCACAAATGAAACTGCCAGCAAAACATTTTATAGATCCTACCTATATGCTTTTGTATCTGAAGATCTCTATACTTTTTTGCAAGCCCTTAATCGATAATATACACTTGATGTTGAAATTTAACTTGTTAAGATTACTTTTAGATATACATCAAACATTTTAACTACATCTGGAAACTAGAGAATCACACTGGTTTGCTTTACAACCGAGACCCATAAAAAAAGTTGTATGCGTTCAATATGACGGTGAAGAAATCCTCTAGAGTGCATGTACTCACAGGTTCCTGTAGCACCACCAAGCAAGGAATGTGGATTAATAGTTAGTAGTAACTGCCATGTTTACAAGAACAGAGCATTTCAAGTTTCGAAATCAAACACACAAAACCTACGATCTATCAACATCACATTATGGTTGACAATCAAGCAGGAACCACTACATAGTATTACACGAATTTAATTTTGTTAGAACGAAACATACTTGCTTAACATCATCTTCTTCTTCAGTCTGGACATAATTGTTACTGCATTATGTCACTCACCAAACATCCTATGGGCTGTAGAGGATGTAGGCAATGATAACTAATGTGAATGTAAGGTCAGCTTCTGCTGTTGCTGCTGTTTACACAACAGATCATAACATTTATGTCCAAACATTCCATTTGTTTTCCAATATTTTTTTAATTAATCCGTATGTTGAAGCAAAACATGAAAGAAATGGCTTCTTGTTGATTTGGAAACAAATAGAATATCGTTTTCACATTTCCTTAACTCTTCATTGTAATGGAAGCTTCCCCCTTATGCGAACTCTGAACAAACATGAAGTCGGCAAGTTTGACACTTACTCTCTCACCAATAGTCCCCACAAGAACAGCTTCCACGGTTGAAATGATGGAACCTGCTATTATCCCTAATGATAATCTCTCTCTCTGTAATCTTCGAAATAAACTTGATCGCTACATGACAATCCCTGCATATCCTTATGTTCTTCGTGACCCTTATCGTAGTGCCGGGCTCTGTGTTGATGATACCAAACGCAACAGCTAGTCTCTCGCTGTGTCCAAACAAAAGCTCTCTCTTATGCTCCTCGTCCACATCGTGAAGCACTCCGCTTGTGTCTGCAACATACCCTTCTTTCTCCATCTGTTCCATTACCTCTTTAAGAAACTCGTTGATCCTCTCCATACTCGAATGCGATCTATCTCCTGAAACAAAACCATGAGTCTTGTTTTTGAACTCGATCCAACTACAAGCTGGCTTTTTCCTCAGTCCTAGCTTCTTCATTCTCAATCTCAGTCTCGCCATCTCTTTCCATCTCCCGTTAGATGCATACATATTACACATCAGAACATAAGCTCCCATGTTCTCAGAATCAACAGCGAATATCTTCTCAGCTACCTTCTCCGCTAGCTCAAGATTCTTGTGGACGCTGCAAGAAGACAGTAACGTGGACCAGACGCTACCCGTAGGGTCAACACGCATGTTTGAAATGAAATCAAACGCTTCTTCCAGCTTCCCTGCACGGCCTAGAAGATCAGCTACAGCTGCGTAATGTTCCAACCCCGGGTTCAAACCGTAAACCTCAGTCATGCTGTTGAAATACCCCCACGCCTTATCCACCAACCCCACGTGACTACACGCAGTTAGCACAGCAACAAACGCCACATCATTCGGCTTCACTCCTTTCAGTTTCATTTCCTCGAACAAGGAAACTGCTTCATGCCCATGCCCATGTAACGCATGCCCCATTATAATAGCCGTCCATGAAACTTCGTCGTGTACATTCATCCTGTCAAAAATCTTCCTAGCAGCTTTAATACTCCCACATTTGGAGTACATATCCACAAGCGCACTATCTATGAACATGTTATCTCCATACCCACCTCTCAACACATACCCGTGAAGTTGTTTCCCAAGATGTAAAGTAGATAAGTGAGCACAAGCAGGCAACACACTCGAGAAAGCCACAGGTCCCGGCCTAACCTTTGCGTTCACCATTCCCCTAAACAGCTTCAAAGCCTCGTTATATCTACCGTTCTGTACATACCCGGCAACAAGCGAGTTATACGAGATACTATCCCGTCTCAACAAGTGAGAAAACACTCTCTCCGAGTCTTCAATCCGAGCACTCTTAGCATACATATCAACCAAGCTACTCCCAATATACACATCAGCATCAATCCCTCTCCTAATCACATACCCATGAATCTCTCTTCCTTTATTAACATCAACATACTCCGAAAACACCGGAAGAACACTAGACAAAGTGAAAGCATCAGGCTTTATATCATCACTCCCCATCTCCCTAACCATCCTCAAAGCATCTTCGTACATTCCACTCTGTGCATACCCTGAAACGATCGTGTTCCAAGAAACCACATCCTTTCTAGGCATCAATTCAAAAACTTTCCTCACACTATCTATCCTCTGAGGCATTTCATCGAACACTTTACGTGCACTAGTTTTCAAACCCATCATCCCTTGAAGCTTAGCGTACATGTTCATAAGGGCATTGCAAGTATACAAATCGCAATCCAACCCAAGCTTAATAACGTATCCATGGACAGACTCGCCGAACCGTAAATCCGACATCATCGTACACGATTTGAGGACGGAAGGGAAGACGTTGTGGTCCGGGCATCTTCCCGAAGCTCGCATGTCGACGAAGGAAGAGAGTGCGCGGGAGAAGAGGGACTGGTCGGCGAAGGATCTGATGAGGGACTTCCATGCGAGGACGGGGGGAGAGTCGAGGGTGTGGAAGAGGAGCGAGGCTTCGTGTAGGAGTTTGAGGTTTGTGTAGAGGGAGATGATTACGGAGGCGGATGTGTGGGAGAGGGATTGGGTTCGGAGGAACTGGGCGTGGAGCTGCTTGGCTTGGTGTTTGGTTTTGATGCGTGTTGGGTTCTTGATTAGGGTTTTGATTAGGGCTTTTGCTGATGATGATGAACTCATTCTTCTTTGTGAATGAGTGTGAACGTTTTTAAGCGCAAAGGTTGTTCTTTTATGGTTCTGTTTGAACTTCTTCCATTTAACATTTTGGCGTATCTTTTTCAAATTCAGTTATAACGCTTCCGAAAAGATAAAAGATGAATTAACGCGAAAAGTAAAACGATATAAAAAAAATATGGTTAACATGGTTCAGCTTCGGTTAATTCCAAAAAAAATCTGACGAATTAAAAAATCACAATAATTAACGTTTTACGGGTTTAGGTTCAATAAAAATGACTAAACCAAAAAAAACTGTTTATACCAAATACGTTTTCGACCCCAGCCCCTAGACCAGGATGTCATCTTCTTGCATCCTTTAACCGGACATCGAGAATCCTGGCTAATTATTTGTAACCAGTCATACCAGATTAAAAAGGATATCCACCAGTATAAAAAGCACTATATAAAAGCATAGAATTTTTCATTGAATTTAAAACAATTTGGTTTACACAATGGGAGAGCCAGAGAGAGAGTTTTATACGGTTCAATACATGAATGCATTAGGACAGAATGCAGTAGACAGAGTCTTTTTATTTATTTTTGGTTCTGATTAGAGTTGCGACACAGCACTTGCAAATCTCTCTCTTTAGTCGTCTTCTCTTTCTGGAGGAAGGCCACAAGGTAGAAGCATTTTCTGCAAAACCAAAAAAGTTGAGCTAACATGAGCTTTGCTATTATTTTGAATCGAATCAGTCATGTGAAAAAGAAAACATGCTCCTAGAACAAATAGAAGATGGGATAGGTTTATCAGTCTCTCAAATTGAATGTAACCTATAGATTAATTTCTATTGATCAGCAAAAGCTATATAGCAGCTAATTATCATACTAGAACTGCATAAACTTAGCAGCAATAACAAACAAATCAATGAATGAATTTTGAGACCAAAACATAAAAACACACAGACATATTTGCAATATCATTCTTAACAGAAGAAGCAAAGATAGTCAAGAGAGAACAGAAGAAGGTGAAAGAGTACCTGCATGAAGTTGTAGCGTTCACGTCCAATGGACTCGTTCTCAGCGATAGCAAAGTAAGCAAGCATGGGGTAGTGACCAATGTAGGAAGCATAACTGTCACGCTGAATGTTCACAGCCCATTCACTATAAAATAAGATAGTTCCCAATTAGTCCACAAAAGCCTTAAGAAAATCAAATTAATCATCAAAAAGAGAAAACTTACAATCTGCTCAAATCAGCATGGCCAGTACCAACATACTTGGCTTGAAGATGTTCAAGCTGAGAGTTGATGTTAAACCTATCACTTGCCTGCACCAATCAAAAAAACAATAAAAAATTGAGATTTACAGAACTATCAGATGCTAAAGATACCTAATTAATGAAATTGAACTAAGTTAGTGTTAATTAGCGAATCGAATAGGGCTTTCGGTTTTCCTCATAGCTATATCCACAGTTTCAATTTTGGAAGGAAAAGAAGAAGAAGAAGACGCTAGGGTTTCGAAAAGATACATACCTGCATCTTCAGATCCTAAGTTCGCAAGAGCTCTTGTGAAGTAGATTCAATTTATGTGCCGTCGCTTCTTGGGGATATTTAGGATTTCCATTGACGTCGGCGAATTCATTTTTTTTCAGATACTGAATGGGCTTCAGAATGGGCTTTGGCCCAGATAAAATCAAACCATCGATTCCCCACCATAGCTTGGACTAAAATTGACTTCTTGATCACTTAATTGTATACATTGGTCTAGTAAAAGGAAGATAAACCAACTCAATAACATTTAACTAAACCAGAATATACCAACTTATATCATCTAATATACCTCCTCAAGTCTCTGTATGGAACTAGCCTGTGAAATAAAGAGACTTAAAAGTACAAATCCGTATGTAAATGGTTAGTGAGATGTTGAGTAGCACTAGAAACATGCATTAAAAGCAAGAAATCTTTTTTTTTCACTTGTTTTCTAACCGTATGATAATCAATTTCAGTGCACTCATGGAAAACCAGATTCGTGGTAATGTATATAGCAGATTTGTTGTCGTAAAAGAGTTTGGTGGAGGTAGTAATACCGGCATAAAAATTAGTAAGAAGCTACTGCAACCATTAAAATTCACAAGCAGTATGAGCCATATTCCTATACTCTTGTTAAGTGATACTTATACTCACTGCATCCCATTTCTTAGATTTCCCAGTAATCAAAGAACTGCCAATATAGACACAATAGCCTGTTATAGAATGTTTAGTGTCTGGACAGGTCGCCCAATCAGAGTCATCAAAGGCGTTGACACAAGTCTTTGAAATTGCAGAATAGAATAAACCTTGGCCATAATTATTTTTGATGTACTTAAATATCCTATGATCTATCTCAGACACAGACTTACGTTTCAATTTGACAGAATATGGATGTCCTAAACGTTGATGACAAAGCTTTCAATCAGTCAACAATGATGCACACACATCAAAAGAAGAGAAACTTGTATCAAGAATATAAAGATTGCCTCTACCAATCATCAAGTCCCAAGTATATTCCTGAATGATGCAATGGTCCAAGTAAAAATGAACAGAGAAATGATTATCTTTAATCAAACAATTAATACTTATGAGGTTAAAAATAAAATTTGGTACATAGAGCACATTATGTAAGGTAATATGAGGTGAAATGCAAACATTGCCTATATAACTAAAATGGTCCTTAAGGCCATTAGGAAGTGAGACCGTAACACCAGTAACCAAAAAATATCACTAAAACGTGCTAGATCACAACACACATGTATGGTGGTTCCACTGTCAAAAATACAAGAACCATGAGGTAAATCATTGAAAAGAGAAGAAAGAAATTGATGATTGAAAGTGAGAGACTGATGCTCAAACAGAAGGGTCAAAAGAAAGAGTAGGAATTATACCAAACTAGATTGTGCATCAATGTAACGAGCCTAAGTAATGGAAGCATTCTATAGAGGAACAACATGCTTTGAAGGTCAAACATGATGTTGTAAATGATAGAGAAGAGTCTTAACTTGATCCTAATTCAGCATGTTCAAGTCAAGTGGAGCATGTGGAGATTGATATTGCACGAGAGCATTAGTCACATTTGTGACGATATTCGACTTTTGAGTAATATTGTTGACCTTGAGATTGATGTTGGACTGAAGTATTAGCCGAGTAACAAGGGTGAATTTGCTGATTTTGTTTTCCACGTGGAGTAAAACTGTTGTAAGAATGTCCTTTTAAAGTTTGGCAATGCAACTTATGACCTGGTGGATAATGAATCTTGAAACATTTTTTGAATCACATGACTATATCGCCCACAATGCGTACACGAAGGACATTTTTTTAGGATGGTAGTTCTAACGTTCAGTAGCAAGCACATGTTTATCTGAAAAAGACTCATAGAGGGAAGATGATTCAAGAGAACCAATAGTCTAAAAATATCACATTATCAATTTTAGAAGAGGGTTTGATGTTCCTTTGCCTTTCATCTTGCGTGAACATATTAAAAACATCTTCAATAAGTCACTCGGACGGCTCAACAAGACCATGTGTCGGCTCGATTGATCGGGCCGGGCTCACGAAGCCCTTGATCAGCTAAAAATCCCATTAAAGCTCAGCTTCAGGCTTGGCCCCTTAGGGCCAACGAGCTTAGGGAAGATTAAAGAATTACAAGCTCAGACTATAAAAGGACGAAAGGGAGAACAATGAGAGGATCCAAAAACAAACACAAAAACACTCACGACAAAGATTAGGATTTTACGATCACTCGAGCCTCTTTGTATCTTCTTCGGTGCTTTCAACAAAGCTCTGACCTTCTTTATTTTCTTTAATCTCCTTGCAATCACGTGCTGATCAATAAAACGCCTTTGAAGGATCCACATTTGAATTTAAATTACCTTTAAATTGATCTAACTAAACTCGAATTCAGCAACTGCTCTGTCCCCCTCATCTCCAAGAATTTTTATTCTCTCCTTGCTTCACCGAAGCTATACAAGACTCGATCATTCTTGGGCTACACCGAGAGTTGTCCTTATGTTTGCTTACAGTCCGCTATCAAATGTCATTGGTTCACCCTCAGATGCCAGCCTGCCCAAGCCCAAGCTAAGTGGATATGTTTTAGCTCCAGCCTCTAACTCTCCATATTCCTCATGCGATGCCAATGTTCTCGGGTATTGTAGCGGTTGGTTCTGATATCTACCACATCATCAGATCTTCTACCTCTAACTTCTCATTTCGCAACTGTCGGTCTCACACATGGCAGCCATGAGGGTCCAAACTTGCGTGTCATGCTACAGACACTCTCTGCTAGCGTTTTTGATCATTGTTGCAGAAGTCCAGTTCTACGATTTGAAGAAGAACTCATCCAAGGTAATGGACATGACAAAACCACAAGTTGTTTGGGATGATCATGTGTTTCCCATAAGAGAAACAACACGCGATTTATCGAACATTAAAAGCGCAAGTCTCGACGGAAATTTCCACATGGCTACTAACAATAATGTGGTTTGTTACAACCAGAACCGGACCTGAGTACATGCTCATCAAACATGTGCTTCGGGGCCGATGTTCTCAAAAATATTTTAGGGCCAAATTAAATAGATGTATTTGATTATCTGTGCACGAGTTCAAATTCCTATACGTTTAAGAGTCAGTTTTTTGTTTTATTTTGTTTCTAGGCCTATAATTATCAGGCCCGATCCTGGTTACAACTCCAAAGAAAATAAGTGAGATGATCTGCCAACACAAAGATGAGTTCATTTTGGTATGAAGAATTTTATTGCGTGATAGAGAATGTTTTTGTACTCTGTCAAGGACGGTACCTTCAGATTGTAGGACACTGAGGTAAACATGTGGAGAGGTTTGAAAGGTTTGGGAACATAATAATAAGTACTATCATGTTGGAAAAGATGATTTGGTGTCCAGCGATTGCCCTTAAAAGGCTGACAAGTGGTGAAGTTTGAGGAGAAGTTGAGGGGTGTGACTATGTGCTCACAGTTCCTATACGATATCTTATCATCAAGGCTATTGCTGCTAGTGTTTGATGAATGGTCATATACCTACATGTGATCTTTGGATGAATTTACACATAAAAACATAATGATAATATTTTACTTGGTTTTTACTTCAAATAAAACCACCTTTTAAACAAGAAGAGATGAATATACACATAAAAACATAATGATAATATTTTACTTGGTTTGTACTTAAAATAAAACCACCTTTTGAACAAGAAGATATCAAATCAACCAAACCATATCAATCTCTCTCTGGAAACTGTTTGAACAATACTTAAAAACTCTCTCTATCTCCACACAAATATCAAAGGGCACGAGGGGAAACTGTACTTTCTCGAACCCTGAATTCGAAAACTCAAACCTGTTAATTTAAAATGAATGTTGTATCTCTCTCTGTCTCTCTACAAGTTTTGGTTTAGGCTTGTGACAGCCACATTGTCGTCAACCGGATGATGAGCTGGATTTGCCTTCTTTCTCTGGAACTTGTGGCAAGAGGTTCAAGAAGCTTCCTTGGTGACTTGTGTTGCTACTCGCTGATTCATCCTCTGTTTCAATGTTTGGTTTTAACAATCTAGTTAGATGATAAAAATTGATGTTCCTTGTAATTAATATAAACCTATCATAATTGTATATATCATTCCAAATAGATTTCTTGCAGATGTGAAATGCATTTACCAAAGAGGGATTTAATTGATGGCCGCTTTGGCTTGCTGCTCTTCTTCTTCAGCTCAGCTGCAACAACCAGTACCACAACAACAAGTTACAACAGAAGCAGATATATATGCAACGTTTTTAAATTACAAGTTGGATTCGTTATGTAAAAAAAGTGAAATTTACCTATCCCTGACAACTGATCTTCATCCACTATTTCAACGTTCTTGTAAGTATAACCCACAAAGTTTATGTCTTTAGATGACAGCATCTGGACAAAAAAAAACAAAAACAAAAGACAAGTCTCATGTTAAGAATGCTAATGACATTAGAATGTGTACGTATATGCATGACTTCACGTACCTTTCTCCATGGACCTGATCTTGTCACCTTTGAAACTTGCTTGTCAGTCTGTTGTTACACAAGGAGTTAAAAGATGAATATCAACCGCTTCCTTATACGCATGCATCATCGTGGGTGTCCATCTATTTATATATATATTCAAACCATCTTTCTGTTATAGTTTACCTCATCAAACTTTTCGAAGTTCTGGGTGTCCAACTCGTCATTGACTTGGGGAATAAAAGCAGCCTTCATTTGATATAACTTTCCCCATTCCACACCTACGAACCAAGGATGATCCTACAAAGAAAGAAAGAATAAGCGTTTTATTAAACATCTACCAATAGACTTTAGACAAGAGAATTTCAAATCTTAACGGTTGTTTTAGAGGAAGCAGCACCTTAATTTCATTGGCTCCTTTTGTTCCAAGCCTTTGTTCTACGTTACATAAAAGTCTACAGATGAGATCCTTAGCTTCTGGTGATAATCTAGCCTCTTCTGGGAACTTCAAATAGTTTCTCCAATTTACTATCTGCATATATAAACAAAAAAGAAGACAAATCAATATGAAATTTGTCAAGGTTATAGCATATACTAGTATCACCAAAGAAGGGGAGGAATGTGTTACCTTCCTACAAGTTGTCATTGGATCATCTGAATAAAATGGTGGAAACCCCACAAGCATTTCATACATTATGGCACCAAGAGACCACCTAAACGGGAATCATTTCATCACATATTTAACTGATCTTTATACTAAAGAAACCAAACAGAACAAGACCCAACAGTTGTCTTCACTTACCAATCACATTCCATTCCATACCCTTTCTTCAGCAAAACTTCTGGAGCAATATAATCAGGAGTTCCAACTGTTGAATAAGCCTGCAATTGATATTTATAACCTTTTACTAAGTAAAAGCCGTATTACAACAGAAACTTCTAACAGAGATAAACTTACAAGCATCCTTCTGTTTCTCTGCCAGTTCTGAAGCTGTTCCATCTGGGAGCGGGAGCGTCTAGGCGCCACAGGGCGACCATCGCTTTGTAAAGCCCCACTAACGTTCTGCGCAAATGTGAAATCCTTTTCCTCCAGAATACTACAGTCTAATGGCTTACATAATCCAAAATCTGATAGTTTCATGTGACCGCTTCTGTCCAGTAGCAGATTATCAGGCTTGATATCTCTGTAGTAAAATAAACACTTTTTGAACATCAAAAAGGAAAATAGGCAGACAAGAGAGCTATATACAAAAGTTTGTTAACTTCAGTAGACCTGTGGATATAGTTGTGCTTATGAATGGACTCGATAGCTAAGACAGTCTCCCCAACATAAAACCTCGCCTCCTCTTCAGTAAGTGTGTCTTTCCTCATAAGCAACGTCATCATATCTCCACCAGGTAGATACTCCATGATAAGATACAGATACTCTTCGTCTTGGAATGAACAATACAGCTTCACTATGCAATTGCTGTCAACCTCTGCAAGTAAATTTCTCTCTGCTTTCACATGTTCCACCTGAACATAAGCAAACCAACAGATTTCACTGACAGAAAAAAAAGAAAAAAGGAAGATAATATCAAAATTAAAAAAAAAGAGAGCTTGCCTGGCCTCTACGAAGCATCTCAGATTTCTTGAGCTTTTTCATAGCATAGACATGGCCAGTTCCCTTCTCCCTGCAGATCCTAACCTCTCCAAAAGCGCCTTTCCCTATCATTGTCAATGGCTCGAAGTCATCAGTTCCCATTTTATGTCTCTGACGTCGCATGTATTCAGTTTCTTTCTTCTCTAAATCCTTCAGCATATTCTTTTGCTCTTCCTCAGAGACTTCTGCAGCAGCTAACTTATTCTCCAGCATATTACGTCTGCACCAAAATCCAAATTACCACACAAAAGATATGTATAAGTTCACATAAAAAGAGCAGAAATTATTATGCTTTATCCTTGAATTATCAAAAAAAATATCTCATAAAGATTAGCATACTCTAGAAGACTACATAGAAAGCTAATCGTCAACAATACAATATGTATGCCAGACACAATAATTATGTATATTGTGAAGAGAATGAGACCATACCTCTCCTGTCTTTGCTGCTGACTTTGCAATTGTTTTTTGTAATGATTTTCGATATACTGTTTCGCAGCGGCAGCCTTCTGCTTGGTCACATTGGACACAGCTTCTTCACCACCTCCAGCTGTTTTGGATTCATCCTTAACATTGTTACTTCTAGTAGCCGCTTCCATCTTTTTAGAGGACTTGTCTTTCCCTTTAGACTTTAACTTATTGAGCCAACCTTTGACGATATCCATCCCTTCCCAAACCAAAAAAGAATCTCTAGCGTCTTTGCACCTACACCGAGATAACACATGTTAGCTAACAGTAACTCCACATCTAAGGCAACTAGCAAGACAATGTTTGACCAAATGTGCTTAGAGGTATTACCCTTGCAGTATTGTTGGAGAATAGCTAATAAGCAAACAAAATGATCAAAGGATTATTGAATAAGAAAAGCAGGAATAGCCTTACACAACCAAACAAGCCTGAGCATTTAATCAAAGCCTTACACACCTTTACTCTGTACCCACAAAGATTACATTCACTACCCAACCCTAACAGTAAAGCTTACACCTTTACTCTGTACCCATAAAATTCAAAGCAAAAACTCAATAAACATGATCAAGGCAAAGCAAAGCGATACCAAAATCGATTTAAAAGAGTAAACAGAATGTACCCAGAAGAACAAAGCTTGAGACTTTGGAAGAGAAAGAGAGAGCGAGGGTCGATTTTGGTGGTGAGGGTTTAAGTGGAGAGGAGAGGGAACCTCGATTCAGGGGAACTTGATTCCTCAAATTTTGCAGTCTGCTGTGAAAGAGAAAGGGAGAAAGGAAAGTTTGAAGCTTTCGTTGCTTTTGATGTGTAGACAAATTATATGCACAAACTCTGCCTCTCTTAGGCATAAATATTTTTACAACTATGAGGATTTGGTTTACTGTCAAAATCATAGAAACAATGGATTAGGAGTCTTTTAATTGTATAGATCTCAGTCTTACTAAAAAGTCATTTGTTACCTTATCTATACGTAGACGTATATAGAATCATAGATACTAATTGAGATCATGAATATTCCCTTCCGTTTATTTCTTATTTAACGTTTTCAATTAGAGTAAGAAAATATTCTTTTTTCTTAATTCCATAGTTATCTATATAAATATATTTAATTAACAAAAAATAATTAAATTAATATAAATAATCGGAAATCAAAAGAACACTACAAGAATAATTTACATAAAAATCTAAAAAATACATTTTAAAAATTATAAAATTTAAAGTAATGAAAAACCGAAAGAATAACTGATTATCCACTTCATGATGCAGCAATATTTAATGTGATATTATTATTTTAAAAATATACTGTAATAGTTAAATTTGAATAGTTTCTTTGTTATTAGCAAACGTCATTAATAAAAAAAGTTATTGTTTATACTAGCCTTTTCTTTTGGGCAAAATTATTTATACTAGTTAAACAAGAATTGAGAAACTACTGCAAACTGAGCATTTTATCCCTTAAATTTGATTTGATTCGTTATTTATCGCTATTCGATCCAAAAATTTCGGATATCCGTAAGCTTTCGAAGTAAAGCAGTACTAAAATTCAATATCCGCTAAAATCGAAGCAGATCACAAATATTAAAATTTTAGGAAGCGAATATCTAATCCGATTCGTCAATATATAAATACATGTATGTTTTTATTATATTTAAAATTTAAATGTATAAAATTATATAATTATTATTCTAACATATGATTTGACAGATTCTATTCACATTATTGTTTATTAAAAGTATTACATAAAAGAAAGATAAAATATTTAATACAACAATAATTTTTTTCTTAAGTTTTTTATTATTATAGTTGTTAATTAAGTTTAAAAATTTACAAAATATGAGGATTCAGTACTTTTAATTTTTATCCTTTATATCACGCAAAATATATATTTTACAAAATAATTTGTATCGAATTTTTAAGATTATTTGTATTAGTCAAAACAAATGAGATATCCGTAAATATCTGCAAATATCTATTTATTTTCCGGATATTTATTTTTTGAATATCTATTTTTCGAATATCCGTACTTTTCCGAAGCAAAATAAATCGAAAAATTAAATATCCATAATATTCAAAGCAAATCATAAATATCTTAAAAAACTCGAATATCCGGTTCTTGCCGAGTCCTAACTCCTAACCACAACGCTAGACAGACACCAAATGAAAAAGGTTCAAAAGCCTAGATATCCGCCGGTGATGCAGTGCCATCAAGCCACGTGGTATTTATGAACACCGTGGTCCTAAGCTTTCTAATGCTATTTTGTGATTTGTCCGCAATTCTTTATCGTCACAAAATCACCAATTTGGAAAACCCATTATTTATTATATTCTTTAGTTAAATATATTTTATTCTTTAACCACATCAAATAATTCACAAAAATCATGTTGCAGGATCATTTTAACTTTACATTTTATTCACTATATTTTTTTTACGACGAACAGTTATTTATATTACTTAAACTTAAAATGATCTGGATAACCGTATCAGAATAGAACAATCAATAAAATAAAATTCTTTATGGAAAAATCTCATAGTCCTAACTAAAGAATCTAAAATTTGATTTTGCGCTCGTGGAAAATGAATGATATTGAATTCCGGAAATCATATCTGTTGAGTCTCTATCATTTCCAATTTTATTGTAAAGACCGGCCAAATATGAGGCTCCTTAATTATGGTGATCAAATCCATGAAATCCATTCTAAAGTTCTGAAATGTTGAAAGCTGGAGTATACTCTCCATCGCCCGTTGTAGTACTTCAACTTTTGAATGCAAAGCAACTTCTCGCTGTGGATAATTTCGTATTTCCATAAGTTGAAACTTCCCCAAACTGTCCAACCAAGATCATCCACACTCGCTGAAATGTAATGTGGATCTCCATGACCCATCTAACATGAAAATATTTTCCAAGATTAAGACTTGGGGTTCCTCAATATTGTG
Organism: Raphanus sativus; assembly: GCF_000801105.2. Classification (NCBI taxonomy): domain Eukaryota; kingdom Viridiplantae; phylum Streptophyta; class Magnoliopsida; order Brassicales; family Brassicaceae; genus Raphanus; species Raphanus sativus. The sequence continues at coordinate 11,024,074 of NC_079515.1, read as the reverse complement.
ATTTTGTAGAATAGTAGGCTTCATTTCGTTTGCATTGAACCATGCTTGACACTCACTTTCTGCATAACAAACTAACCCCAGTGGATCCCTATCAATCCTCCTAAGGAGTTTGTCATTTCGAACCTTCCAAATATATCAGATTATCCAGGGATAAGGATCTCTGTCTAACTATGGCTCGACAATGCTGTTATTTCTCCAGAAAAGTTAATCCATATTAGCATAAATACTCGGTGCTGGAAAGATATCTGGATTAGTTGGAGTCGCTGATAGGTACCAAACTTGTAAAGCATGCGGGCATTCGAAGATAGCATGAGTAAAATATTCTTCTGGTTCTCCACATCATGGGCAGTAGTTATCACATATCATATTACGCCCATTCAAATTCTTCCTTACTGCCACATATCATGTTATCAATTGCCATATAAGATGACATATATATTGAGGAGCTTTAATCGTCCAAGCAAAGGATTGAGGTTTAGTTATACTGGACTCCAGTACCTCTTTTTCTTTCTCTGTCTTCAATAAATTTCGAGCTATCCAATATCTAAATTTAACCATGTACTGGCCATTCTTGGTGAAATTCCAACATAATGTATCACGACGATGATTTGAGCTTATGGCCAAACTTCTTATGGGAGGTATATCAGCGAGAGCAACATATAATCCTCATGTAGGTGAATATCCCACGTCTTCGATTCCTGATTAATAAGGTTGCTGATTCTCTTGTTCAGGTGCAAAAATGGTGCTTCAGGATGAGCATGCCTAGCTGGCATTGTAGGGATCCAAGGATCCTCCCACACCTTAACCTTATATCCAGAATGTATATTTCTGTCTAATTCCCAATAGCAAAAGCTTTCGAGCCGCTGAAATACTGGTCCACACAAATGATTGGTTACTTACAGATATTGTTCGCAAAGGCGAACTCAATTTATAGTATCTTCTCCTCAAAACTCGAACCACTAGCGAATCAAGGTATTTAAGTAGCCTTCATAGTTGTTTTGCTAGTAAAGCTAGATTAAACTCATGGATCATAGGAAACCAATCCCACCCTCCTCCTTTGATAGACATAGCTTTTCCTATTTAGCCTAGTGAATTCATCTCTTTGGAGAGTTTGAACTCTACCAGAATTCATTATATTCATTAGTTCATAACTATGTATTTTGATTTTATATACTAGTAATTCTTGAAGTACATGTACTTTGTTGCTCCAAAAAAGAAGCACATGTACTTTTATTTAATGGATGTGAAATTTCATGATTGTTAAAATTCTTAAATTTTAGTGTTATTGGTTAATGGATTCTAATATTCTTAGTAAAATATAGTGCTATTATTTTTATGATTGTTTAGTAACTTACAAATCTCTTTTATTTTAAAATTTTAGTTTCTAATGATTTTATAAACCTATTAAATCTAATGTTATTGAAACTTGAATTCTAGACAATTTTACTTATAAAACAAAACTTCAAAAATCTTGCATATAACCACTAGATTTTCAAAATCATTACATTAGCAAATTTTGATAATTTCTTTTAATACGAAAAAATCTTTTCAACTCTTTAAAAATTCAACAAATCTATCGATTATTAGAATTAGCCAACTCTACATAACTTGTACTCCCATTAACCCCTCCTTATATGTAAGGAAAACATATACGGTATATAAATAGTAAAATAATTCACAAAAAGCCACTCTATAAGATAACTTTAAATTTTTTATTTTATTCATTAGTTCTTAGCTATGTGTTTTGATTTTATATACTTATAATTCTTTGTTGTTCAAAAAAAAAATACTAATAATTATTGAAATACATGTACTTTTATTTCGTCAAATATGTTTTATATTAGTAGAATAAATTCTAAATAGTTAGCAGCTAAAGAAAGATTCCACTCATTTTCCGTTCTATTATTGAAAGATTTACCAAAATGACATAAAAGTTGATTTTAAATGTAAAAATATAATCTAAAAGTAACTAAATACAAAATTAACCCAATAAAGTACTGAAATTACAATATTTCTTTATGACCAAACAAATAATTTGTAATTACTTTTACGATTATAACTTTGTTAAGTCTTCTCAGATCAGCAAAGTCTAAATCATTTATAGAAAAATATTTTGATAGAAAATAAATTAAAAGAATGTAACTATAAACATTTCTAAATAAGGTAAACTTACATAAACTAAAATTAATTTGTTTTCATTAAATGAGTGAATATAGGTTGTAAGTCACGAGTGTACTTTGTTTAAGATTTAGTAAGATATGTTAGTATTATTCTTATTTAAGGGGTTTATATTTTACCATCTTAAAATTTTAAAATTAAATTAAATTTTACATATATGTGTTTAGTTTTGAATATATTAAACCATTTATAAGTTGAACTTATGATTAATGAAGTTTTTGTTGTTATTTAGTTATTTATTTGATTTTAAGGGAAAGAAGAATTTTTGGGAAGTCTTATAACATATGGTGCATTAGAAAAATTCTTGAGAATTCGTCTAATACATTATGTTAGACTTCCTAAGAAGTTTTCAGTACCGAAAATATTTAATTTAATTAGAATATTTATTTTTTTATATAAAGAAAATTTATACAAAGAGACAAATAATTAGTTTACTTTTGCTTTTGCTTTTGAAAGTGGTTGGATATCAAAAAAAAAACTTGAAGATACCAAACGTTATATCAACTTTTTATTATTTTTTCTTATATCTTTCTCACTACTTTTTCTTGTTTTTGCATATTTTTTCATTTTATGGTTTTTATCTTCCATTCCTTTAAAAATAAATTTGTAAATTTAGATATGTAATTTTATTTGTGTTTATATGTTAGATTTGAAAAAACTATATATTCAACTTCATGTGATTGTTTAATTTATTATTTAAGCATAATTTGTTTTGAAGTTTTACTCTGTTTTGAAACCGTTTTAATATTCTGATTTGCATGTTTATCAGATCTGAGTCGGACCTCTCCAGAAGACTTCTCAAAACTTCTGGAGAAATCTTCTCGACTTATGAAGAAATTTTCTGGAAAATTTAACTATGCAAACTGCCAAATTGGTAAAATTTTACTTTCACCAATTATTTTGTGTGCTAAATATCAATAAAGTTACAAATTCAACATAATGTGATTATTTTAGCTTAAAATTATATTTTCATGGTTTATATTTCTTTAAGAAAATAAGATATCTTTCTTTATTATAATTATTTTAAGTTTAATATTTTTTTTAGATATGCATGTTTTTTTTTCAGTTTTGAAGAATGTATATCAGACTTCATAGCAGAATTCTAAGAAGACTTCTCGGCAGACTTCATAAACAAAATTCTCAAGCAGATTTTTCGGAAGACTTCACATGATTTAAACAAGATATTAAAATTTAAGCAAAAAACTTAATTTTATGTGATTTTTTAGCAGACTCTTGTTCTGATAGTTTATATAAAATTGGAAATAATATATCTAATTTGTCTATATTCTATTAAAAATTATTTATTTAATAAGTCTTCTCTATTGCAGATTTCTAGAAAATACTTATTTAGAGCAGACTTTTAGAGAAGCTTTCCTTTGTAAATATTAGTTTACTTTTGCTTTTGAAAGATTCTCTGATAAAGATGTCAGTTTTGTAATTGACCAAAATTTTGTAGATATTTAACTTTTCTAAAGATATTTCTGAAAAAATCTTCTTACCGTCACATGAAGAAAAAAGTCTGCATAAATTAGTTTTGCAATTGACCATATTTGACTTTTAAGAAGAGAATTTTGTAAAATCTTCAACTGAAAGACTTCTACAGAAGTATTCTCTCAAAACCACAAATTTGACGAGAATCTCGGAATAAAACCAGCAAAGACTTTTCAAGAAATCTTCTAATTAATACTAAATGTTTAATCATTTATTGTCAGTTGCAAAACTAAACTAAACAGATTTCTTGCAACACTTTGAAAACTTCATGTGACGATAGAAATCTTTTCCGAAGAGATTTCTCCGGAAAACTTCACCGGAAGTCTTCTTTAGAAAGTCAAATATCTGTAAATTTTTGTGAGAAATCTTTTTTAAAAAGTCAAATATCTGCAAACTTTTGTCAATTGCAAAACTAACATGTTTATAAGAGAAGACTTCAATACAAGTTTTCTTGCGACAATAGAAGTTTTTTCTATTTTTTGTTACAAAAAATTAAAAGAATTCTATAAAAGTCTTCTACGAAAGACACTCAAAATAGTCAATTGCAAAAGTAACTAGCATTGACCAGAAGACTTCTCTATAAGTCTTCTCGAAAAGATCTGGAAAAAATCCAATATCATTCTTAGATCCTATAAGATTCATGTTTACCTTCTCCAAACACACATAACTTCATAATGAAAGTTAACCAAGAAACATGAAGTTAAGTAACTCCAATAAGTTTATAAATTTTGATATAAAAAGTTGGTTTGAAATAAAATGAGAGAGAGAGAGTAAAAGAGAAATGATTTGTGTGTAAGAAATAAGAACATGAAAATATAAATGTCATTTTTGGTGTATTTAGAACTTGAAATTAGTTGGTTGGTGTATTCATGGTGGTTAGTGTATTGATGCTAATAACTTGTAAATAAAAGAAGAAAATAAGGATAACATAGTAAAACAATTATTTTCGAAAAGAAAATAAATGATGTTTTCGTGAATAACTTAAATTTCTAAAATGAATATGACAAATATAAATTCCAAAAAATTACCTTGAAGTTAACTTAAAATTTTAAGTCATATTTAAAAACTCCTTTTCTCTTTCTTGCCTGTACAGTATATACATATATCGTCTTCTCATTTTTCAATTCTTTTTTGCTATATACATATATCTCATTTTTCAGTTTTAATAACTACATACAAAACAAAACAATTTCATGTATAACCACTTTAGTCATTTAAATGCAAAAACGTATAATTGTATATACGTGATAAAATGTGTTTTTAGATTTCTGTTCATAAGGTCTCCTGATAACAAAAACAAGATATAACTTGAAAAAAATAATAATGAAATTTAATTTTGCTAAATGAACTGATTTTTTTAAAAAGATAGATGTACTTGATATCTGATATTTTCTTATGCGCCACAGCATTACGAATTTGAAAATAGAAAGAAAAGAAGCAACTTTTATTTATCTTTATGAAAAAAACATTTTTAAAGATTGAAGAGGATAAGGGTTTAATTTTCGCAATCTTTGAAGAGCTTTGAGGTGGGGAAGAATAACGCGGGGACCATTTTGTGTGTTGCCAGACTTTGTAGGTATCTATCACATTCATATTTTTTTTCAAATAAATTAAATGTAACTAATTATAAAAATGTAGATGTATCACAACGTTATGTGTGTAATTGCAGTGGTTCCAACAATAGTTAATACGAAAAAAAAATAAGAAACCACTATTGTAAAGGTTCACCTAGATTTTATTGTTAGTGTCATTATCATATGTTTTGGTTTTCGACATATAATTATTAAAAATTGCGGTACTTGTTGACAATAGTCCACTTATTATTAAAAAGGAAGCAATTAAAAAACATAACCTTTAATGAGTAAACTTATTACAATATTGCCATTATAATGACGTGTCGTCTTGACATTCATTCTCAGCCTTCTTTTATAAAAATCCTTATTAGACTAGATTATTTACGAGATATGCCATTGATCAAACTCTCATCTATTATATTATGTTGTATCATATTATTTAGATAACGTAGCTACATTCATTTAATAAGACCGTATATTATCAACTTAAGTTTTCTACGTGGTCATATTCACAATATATGTCTATCACGATAAAATATTTGTCACACTAATATTATTTTGTTATTTTGAATACAAGAAAATAAAAACAATGTATAAGTTATGATTTCTCTACATAGAATATATTTTTTGTTTATCTTCCCCTATAGCGACAACATAGGGACAACTATCATGATTCATAAAGTTATCATTTAGATTTTGTTTTACATTTCGGAATTCAAGAGAAGATATACTACGAATGTGTTATCTTTTTAAGAAATGAGAGATCATATTTTATATTACATAATAGCCTATTATTAATAGGTTTCAATTTATAATATAAACTTGAGATCCACCCTTGGTCCAAAGTTTATCAGGGGTCATATTATCAACTTAAGTGTAGGATGGTTGAATATGTATATCATTATCTTCTTCGGTAAAAATGAATACAATATAATACTAAACATGTCTTATTTCTCTACATCAACATTTTTATGTGATTTATTTTTTTGATGAAAGGCTATTTTTTATGTGTTTACATATTTTCATGTGGATTGATTTTTATCTATTTTAAGTAGTTTGATTTTTTATATGATTTATTATACAATTACTATCACTGGTGATTTTCAAAAACATACAATAGAAAAATCCATCAATCACGCAATCATTTCTACCTATAAAGCTGTCACAATATATACTATTTATGGCATGACTTAATCAAATATTACGTAACTATATATAATTAGCATTAAGTATAGAGAATCCACCCCACTTATTCGCGACAATAGCTTTAATTGTTTTTTTTCATTTTTTTTTGTTGCCTAATACAGTATTTCGTTTTTGTTTCCTATTATAAATCCTTACAAAAAATTGTGTTAACAATTTGAATTACGTACACTTATTGATATTCAGTATCCTAATATAACGTTTATTTGATTACCTATGTTTTCGTTATTTGTTTCCTATTATAGATCCTTACTAAAAATTATGATAATTATTTGAATTGAGGATTTATGACTATCATCGCGTACACTCATTGATATTTGGTATTGTAATCTCATGTAATTTTCAAAATATACAATAGAAATTCACAATCATATGTCGTAATTATTGCTAACGGGATTGACGAGATAACGCCTTCCTTATTCTTTAATATCAATTATTTGTTTACTAAGGTTTGTGTTTACTATATAAATGAGACTTTGTTCTCGGTCCTAGAACACAACTACATCTAAACTTTTTACTTAAACCACACAAGCCTAAAATTGCTGGTCTTGATTTTGTTTCTAATTTGAAGCCTTTCGAATCTACGTGGAAAGTGAAGGTGAAAATTTTTCGTCTTTGTAAACAATATTCCAGTGCTGTGGGAGAGAAAAAGAGATGGTTTTGGTCGAGTCCAAAGTAAACATACTGAAAACCTAGAGTGTTTTTTCTTTCAGTTTTAATTGTTTGATTATCTAAACCAACTACTAAAGAATATTGTTTTGTTATATAAGAGGGATAAGATCCATGCTACTGTTAGGATGGAACAAATCAGCCAATTTGACCCTTTTCTCAGTCAAGGTCTTTCAAAATTGATTTTTATCTTGTGTAAATTTAACGAACGCTTTTAAAATAGTGGGTCTTATAGTTTCAGAAATTAAACTTAATCTTTATTTGATTTTTTTGTGTGTATGTCAGTGAGTACTATAAAATATACGAAATGAATATTTTTTTGATAATTTTTGGAATTTAAGTGGACCAAACCAACCATTCTGCCACAAGACTGGAACATCTATATTTTAAAGGAGAAATTTCTTTTGGAAATGTTTGAAAATAAAAATAGTAATAAAAAATATAATTTAGTTTGGAATTTATCTTATTAATTTTTTTCTTTTTTACAACATCTTATTAAATTAGAAATACCTTTTGAAAATGTTTGGAAATAAGTATAATAGTAAAAAGAAAATATAATGTTGTGTGGAAACATAGATACCACTATATTAAAAAATAGGCTTAATTTGAATCATAGATTATTATGGTCCAAAGTATAATTAATATTTATATTTGTAAAATTTTACTTCAGTGTTTACGATTCACAATATTTTACAGACATCCCTATTACTAGGCCTGATAATATAAGTTTAAACCCGCAGGGCCCGCCCCATTTTACCAGCTGCAGGGCGGGTGCGGGTCCATCAATATGAAAATAAAATCATTTCACGGGTGTGGGTCATGAATTATTTATGCGGGGCGGATGTTGGTTAATGGATTTTAGATCGTAGATATTCGCCGACCCGCATATATATATATATATATATATTTTTTTTTAAATTGATTTTTTTAGTAAAAAAGTAAATGATTTAAAAAAAAATCGAGAATTTAGTAAAAATAATTTTAGTATTACGTAAAATATACACAATGTTAATTATAAATATTATTTTTATACTAACTAAATTAAATAATTATTAAAAAAGTATAAACCCGGGAAATAAAGCGGGGCAGGTGCGGGTACAAAATTACTTGCTTGCGGGTAGTGCGGGTTAGATTTTTTGACCAAATTGTTTTTAAACCCGGGTTAGCGGGTGAGCAGTGCGGGTTTTATCCGTAACCGATCTCTAATTACACAACATATTGATGAAATACATAGTTTAAACAATAAATAAAAGTAATAAAAAGAGAACCGTAAAATTTTAACTTTTTAAAGTTTGTATATATTAATCTATATATCCCAATTTTTTTTTGAGCATGATCACCCCGCGCAAGGCGCGGATCATATCCTAGTTATGTTGGTATTTAAGTAAACGTTAAGTACTATATTCAGTAAAATGAGTTGAAAAAACTTATACATATATACATATCTATAATATTATTTGAGAAATATAAATGGTTTTAATGATTTGTAATCTTCTCCATAATTTTAGGACAATTCATTAGTTTAACTAATATAATTATTTGAAATTTTATTTTTATCTTTATATTTATCATGATATTTAAGATAATTAATTAACAGTTATTAACATATACTTTAAATATATTTTAATATATACTGATCATAATATTTAGAATATTCAATTAATAAGTAGATATTAACAATAGATATTAAAAAATCTAGCGATAATATTATAATTACATATATTTTATATTTAGTTTATAATTTCAGTGACTAATATTATAGCTAATTTCTCTGATTCTTATTGGATAAATTGATCCAAATACATATTCTTACAGTATTAAATTTAAGATTAAAGTTAAATCATCATTACAATAAATGTCATAAAATATAAATTATATACTTATGTTAAAAAAATCATATACTTAGAAAATTAAACAATCATATTCTTAACCTAAATTAAATTAATTTATATTTGTATATGATGAACATCAAATTATTTTTTGATCTATAAGATCACAAATGTTATTTAAAACCAAAATTGAAAATATCATATTAAAATAAAATAAAGATTATCTAAAAATATATGGAACCATGAGAAAAACCTGGATAAACCGTTAAATAACATTAAAATTTTGACAAACAATAAACATAATCCAAGATAATACAAATATAACTTTTTGTAATTAATTTCTTTTTGTGATTTTGCTTCACTGTTTTTAAAATCTAAATTATAGTGAATATATAATGTTTATTGTGTATTGTTATTTTGTTGATATTTTATGAGTTGTAATTGCTTATAATCTTTTCAATGACAGTGAATTATATGTAATCCGCAAATACAAAAAAAAAAAATTTTGATCCAAAATCTACATTCTATAAATAAAACAATGAAACAAAATAACATATTAAATACATCGATTATCAATATGAATATAATTTTTATAATTTATAATACTAATTAAAAATGTATCTAATTTTTAGATATATATATATATATATTTTATATATATATTTTTTTTATATATATAATTTTTTCAATGAAGGATATTCATATTACTGAAGAAGATTTTAATTTTCAGCGACGATTGTTTTGGATTCTATGGGTAGGATATTACAAGTCCTACTATATATCTTCTTTCATTTATAGTGTAATTATATATAATATAACATATACAAAGAAGAAGAAAGCAAGAAACTGTTTTTGAAATCTATTGTCGTATGAGTCTAGCTATAAAAGTAAGAAAGTATGGATGCTATTGTCATGCACTCAAGGCTATTTAATTTGAATATCAATTATTCGGATCGAATATATAAAAAAGGTGGGGACATAAATCATGGGAGTTAACTTAGAGAAGTGGACAACAGCTTCAACTTTGTGTCCACGAGACAAACTTGTATAACACTTTCACATGTTTAGTTTCCTTTTAGACCAATAAAATGTTCTAATCATCAAATGCAATTACATATACTTAATTATTTACTCTTTTTTATCTCATAAAATAATCATTATCACCAATTTTGCTTGGGACAACCTAAAGATTTCTTCCAGCAACAGTAAAGTTACTTCCGAGTTATAATGGGGGCTAAGTAAATAACACGCATGCCTTTTGTTCCTTCTATCACGCTGCTTCTTTATTTTCTTTTTGTTCTTTATTGATCACTAAGTTCTAATGATTTAGCTTCAACGAGATTATTCTCATCATCTAAGGTTTTGGGATTAAGTTTGATGAAGTATTTAATCACAAATCTGTAGTGTTTAGTAGTGAACAATCAGTGGGTTCTTTAAATATGTTAAGCAATGATTGAAGGTATACATAACTAAACTGCATCAAAAAGTTTAAATTGATAGGAAACTGAGCATCTCTACTGAACCATACAAACAACATATATATGAAAATGTAAAGAAAGATATTAAAAAGAAAACAAAACGTTAAGCCGCTATAAAACGAATTTTTTAATCGTTGTATGCTTTGATTCCAACAAAGAAATCTATTGTGAATCTTGTTTTTTCATGTCTGGATGCAGTTTCTGGCAATCATGGAGATCACTCGAGATCTCTGAGGCTTTCACTTGTCAACCAGAGCTTCTTCTGGACAACGAGTATCACATCCGAGTCATGGTCCGAATCCGAGGCTGCCTTGGTTTCAACTGCTTCCCAATGCAAAGCCTTGAGATACTTCTTCACAAGATCAACGACAGACTGTTTGTCCCTTATGAGTATGAAACCGGTTGGCCGAAGTATACGGTCCATCTCTAACAGCAAATCCTCTGCGCTGCAACCTCTCTTCTTGACATCAGAAATGATGTCCCAAGCATGGAGTAGATCGTAAGTCCTAGGGTAAGTTGAGAAGGCTTCACACCTGCCATATAATCATATATCATTAAGGAACATAGATATAAATAGATTATGATAAAATTAAGAGGTTAAGGAAGAAACTGACCAGTTGTGAACAGCACCCATCAGGCCTCTGTCGTATATCAGTTTAAGCGTGTTAGGGCCGTCTTCAGGAACAACATTCATAACCCAAACATCTTTGTCATTCAGAGCAGCAGCAAAGGAACCCATGTTTGCTTTCATGTCCATTATGTTCCTCACAGTGTCTGATTGAATTGCAGAACTCAAGAGATCCCAGTAAGCATCTACCTTATGCCTCCAAGTTTCCTGTTTGTGGAAGCAACTACAGTCTATATCACTTGAAGCTTTGGTCACAAGAATTAAGATCATGAGCTTAAACATACCGTATCCTTCTCAAACATGTCAGTGGAATATCCAAAATCAGCTAGCCGAGGAGGAGGAGAGGTTAATCGAGCTGGCCATGGAGCCAATCCACTTCCCTTGGTTTTGTGATCATCTAGTGGAATAAAGGAAAATTGTGTCAGTGGGCATATGTTCTCAGATATGCTATACATGTCAAGTTACTTAAAACATAACTTATAATCTCTGTTATTGACAAGGAAGAGGACAAATGAAAACTTACGTTCACTGTATTGACTAATGCAGGCTTCCATGTTTACACCATACACAGCATCAGGGTCACTGTCAGAGTTACATAGGGGAGGCTGGGTTCCAGGTTCTCTTTCCTGATAACAATCGTTTGTCATTGGTTTCTGCCAAATCACAGTTTGGTTCCTTTTAGCAGCTATGGTCCAACACATACGCCCCACAAGAGCACTCATTTCTCTCCATATTCTGAGATCCTCCTCATCTTGTGCATATGCTTCTGGAGACGAATACGCAAAATAGCCACCAGGTCTCAGCACCCTGTCTAGCTCGAGAAGAAGGATACCGTCTCTTTGGAGCCAGTCGATTCGGCAACGCGAACAATGTGCAAGCTCAAACGATCTGCTTGGATATGGGAGCCTCTTTGTTCCAAGAACGCCGAGGTAGGCAGGAATCCCTCTCTCAAGAGCGAATTGGATTTGGTTCTGATGCACATCGTTTGGTGCCAAGGACATAGTCATGATATCTGATGCAAGAAGGTAACCACCAAAACTAGCAACACCACATCCCACATCAAGAAACGTCCTCAGCCTCCCCCCATTGTTCAAAATGTTTTTCGGAAACTTAAGCATCTGCAAAATTTTCGAGAACATCATATCAGTAAGTTGAAGAACAAGTATTACAACCCATAAGATGTAGTCAGACTGCCTTACATTAGCCATGGATGCAATATACTTATCAGCACCGTAGTGAAAATGAGTGCCACCACCAGGGAAATTGATTTTGTCTCCTTTGACAACCATCCAGTTCTGGTCAGACTTCTCATGAGCAAGGTGAGTATGAGGAATGTTCACTTTCCAAACTTCGTCTCTGCTTTTCGGCCACTTAATCGGAACCTAAGACAAAAATAAAAGCGTGAGGAAATGCTGCACATGTCAGAGGTAGAAGAAATGAAATGGAAACTCAACCTTATAACCAGGAGGAGGAGGAATCAAGCAGTTAAACCTTCTTTCAGGAGGAGGACAGTGGCGCTCATAATGCTCCATCAAAGACAAGTCAAGCTTCAGTCTCATCTGGTAAATGAGGTTCCTGTCTAAGCAAGGAATAAGCTCCGAGTGGCGGTCATCACACACAGGGAAGCTTCTTGGAGTGAAACCATTGGCATCATCATCATTATCATCTACATAAAAGGAGGTGGAAGAAGGCTCGTCCTTTTTGGTAGTGGGATCATCATCACCACCCAAACCAAGCTTCCTCCCGTACTCGATAGCTGAGGCTCCATGGTTAGAGGAGCCGAAGAAGAGGTATACAAAAACAAGAAGTACCGCTGCAATGCAGACCAAAGCGATCACTGGCTTCTTCTTGCCTCCGTCTGATCTTCCTCCTCTCATCGCCTTCTCCTTTGTCGTGTCTACGGAAACAAACAAGATTTGGAAAACTTGAGTATCAATCAAATGTGATTTTAACTTATTATATATAAAGAATTCACAAGACTCAGATATTGACAAAATTAGTAAATTGTATTGATCACTGGAATCTAAAACAATCATTGGATCTGATAAGAGAGGAAACTAATGAGATTCGCGATTCAATCAAAAGTAGAATTGAAACTAATCAATAGGATTAATCAAACTAGAATCGTCATCTTCTGCGATCAATAAGCAAATCGAGAACAGATATTAGACCTCCTAGTTCCTGGCGAAGGAAGGAATCAGAGAAGGAAGGAAGGAACTCACCAGTAGCTCTTAGATTCGGAAGAGGAATGGGAACAAACAGATCAAGGCAGAGGGAGAGAGAGAGAGAGAGGGGAGTGAGAATCGGATCTAAGAAGTTGCTTCTTCTTCTTCTTCTTCTTCTATAATAGGTGAGTCTATATTGGGAAACCAACGAACTTTCTCTTCTCTTTAGTTAGTGGAAAATGGGCTCTATCTAAGCACCCAAGCGGCAGCGATAGATAGAGAGAGAGGCGATAGATAGCGTCACGGTCGTTAAAATAATCTGCTTTGCTTTGAATTTTAGTTAATTGATATTTTTCTTTTCTATTCTTTTGTGTCTGTCGGTGATCTTATTTGTTTTATTTTTTTGGTCAAGATTTTACTTTATTTTATTCTCGTTGACGTTTTTGGTGATAAATTGCCTATGGATCTACGCTTTCATTCATACACTTGTCTACTACTGCTTTTGGTTGACTTGCCCCAACTTATTTACATCCTTCGGGAGAAAATCTTATACTTCTTTCTTTTTTTTTTTGGCTAAAAAATCTCATACTTCTCCACAATAACTTCTTTTCAGAATTTGTATTTTTTCAGTTTTGAAATGTATTTAAGGTTTCCTTTTTCTAATAATCTGGGGTGTCCGGCGGACCGAAATCGAACCAACTAATTTTCTGGAGTCTATCCATTGATGCTAGACAGATCTGATTGTTCATAATTAGAATTAGATATCTATATCGACTGACCACACAAACGAGTAAATATGAATTTGGTAGGTTTTGAACCCAGGATGCTTAACACTTTTCCAAGCCCGACCAATGTTTCATGTGATTTTTAAGGTTACTCGATCAAAAAACTTATATACAAATGATAACCTATTTTCTCTTTATTTTAATTTGTGAGTTGTGCCCCATTTTTACCTATAACGTTCTATTTTCAAATATTTTCAGTTTTTACTTGATTCTACTTTTAAATTGGAGTTATATATAACAAGAAGTCATATAACAATGTTGTATATATATATGTATTATTTTTTTGTAAAAATGTTCAAGTATTGTTACCAGCTTTTCAAAGCTCAATTTCAGATAGTTTACACAGTAGACCAATAACATAATCACAATAATTAAACTAAACAAAGAACCCAGCTGCAGTTTTAGAGCAAAATAAAATAATACGAGAGAGAGCTTCAGCTTTGGACTGGACAGAATCGAAGCAGTCTGGACTGGACAGCACCGAAACAGTGACAAACCAGAGGAACCGGCGTAAACAGAGTGAGCTACTAGAGATCTCACAGCGGGGAAGCCATCTTATAACACCACCGACAACAGAGATATAACGATGCTGGAGAAATGAGAAGGAGAAAGAGGAAACCCTAGAAATAAAACAGAGAAAATGTTGTATATGTACTACATTAGTTTCAACTTTTATGTCTAGATATCCACTTGGTCTCTTCAAGCTTCCAAGGATGGAAAATTTTTATACGCATCAGCTCTCGACAATTAAATTTTGCTGCATATCGTCTGGCCATGTTTCTTTTGAAATCTTAGATATGTACTATTCGAAAATGAAATGGTAATTGATCAAGATGTTTACCTAAAAAAGATGCCATTATTGTTTACCTGATATATATGAGAAATGTAGGGTTATCTAGTATACAATCCATATAATTCCAAGTGAATACATTAGTTTCAAAACAAAATAAGATCATCGCCCGCTCGACCGAGCGGGTGTTAATTTTTATTTTTTATCTTTGTTTATAATAAATGTTATACATGATTGTAATGTGTACTAATATAAAATTTTGAGAAATAACAATGTGTACTAATGTGTTTAATTACTAAATTTAATTTTTAAATTTTATGATAATGCAAAATAGAATTTTTATATGTTATTTAAAATATATGGTGCTATATATTTTGTATTTTCAATATTTATCATACTAAACTTACATTGGAGTATTATTTATATGAAAATATGTGTAACATAAATATATATATATATATATATTATATAAACATATCTACGATTTTTGCAAAGGTCATGCGCACCCGACGGGTTTTATTTTTCAAATGTATTCTATATTTTTTAGTTTATGTAGTATCGATTTTGTATAATTCAATTTTGTGTTTAAAGAACCATATCAAAACTGTCCTTCGTATGTAAAAATAAAAATTGCAAGTTCGGGTTGTGTTTTTTATTGTAATATAAAATTTGATATAAAACTTGTGTTTTGATTTTTTTTGTACATTACGAAGTTTAGTTTTTTAAAACAATTATTATATAATTTTCAAGTGAATTTATCTCTAAGATATAATATATTTCGTGTGTAATGGTTCAACACATTTTCGATATATATTATATTTCAGTTTGGTTTGTTTTTAGTACTATTTTATAAGTATAATACTATACAATATTACAATATTCTATATAATATATAAGCATGTGTTTATTTGTTTTAGAAAGTAGATTTGGCCCAACGACAACAGTATTCTGGCCCAACGTAAATTCATCACTAAATAATTATTTTGTTAACATAAGTTATATTAATAGAAAAATCATAAGTTACGATTAATATTTTTAGTATTCTTAGTATGTATCTATCTTATTTAAATCGACATGTAATAATATGTGGAAACCATATATGGAATATGGACAGACAGAGAAATTGTATTTAGGAAAATACATATATACAAAGTTTGGCTATGGTATGTATTATATAAGGGATGATGTTTTAATTTAAACTAGGGCGGGTTTTCATATTTTTTTGGAAGCATGAGATATGTTTTTTATTGTTATGAATTTTTTTTATTTATTTTTTGTACATTATAAAGTTAATTATTTAAAAAACAATTATTACATATTTATTCGGTGAATTTTATTACATTCTGATGTGTAATATATTACATGTGTCTGATATATAAACAAAAAGTGTTTAGTTTCGTCATTTTTTATTATTATTATTTGGAAGTGATCGTGGGTGTGTAAAGATGATCTAGAAGATCAGTATTTATAGTTTAATTTTAGGATAACAATAATGTACCACCGATATATATACTAAACCAATTAAGTAATTTATAATAAATACCAAATCACAGTAATATGGTTACCGAGATATTATGTATAATTGTAATGACTTGGTGAATGTATTTTTCCATAAAATATTTTCTTTGAAAGTAAAATTCGAGATATCTATATCTGTTATGTAAATAATCATATGCATCGAATATATACTACACAAATATTCTCTAAAGCAATTTCCTAATATATCTTATTAGTGAAATCACCCATAATTGTAAATATAGAATTATGGGTCATTTTGTTAATCTATTAAACATGTTTTATAAATAAATTTAATATTTTTAGTGTTATATATTTTTAGTTTTATAGTAGTTATATTTATATTTATATGTCTAGTTAACATTATTATTCAGACCCGTGCATATACACATAATTTCAATTTTATTAAGATATTAAACTAATATAAATAATTAGTCAAACATTTGTTAAAATTTTGGTATTTTATATATTTATGTAGACAAAAATGTATAATGAACATTTACAGTAGACTAATATAATAAAATTTGGTTTTATTTTATTTTGTTTTTTATAATAAAATTCTAATTAAAATTATGTTATAATAAAATTATAATCATATGACTATTTTATAGTAAATAAAAATGATACATCTTTTTTAATAGAGAAGATATATTCTCAAAGAAATGTTTATATGTATTCTTAAGGTTTGGTGGTATTATATTCAATTTTAATAATATTACACATTACGTAATATAGAGGTAAATAGAATCTGTATATATATTTGTACATAATATGTTATGTTGAACCCGAGGACAATTTTAAACAATAATCGTATGCAACTATGCACTAACTTAAATAAAGAAAAGATGGAGTTGCTAATCGTATGATTATGAACATGAATATATTTCAAATCTTTTAATTAGCGTTGAACCATCTATTTCATAAACCAACAAAATAAAAGAAAGAGTCTCAGTTTATTAATGAATTCATGTGGATATCATATACCTATACAAGAGAGTGTGCATTTAATTTAAAATCTTACAAAATAATAGTTAGGTCCATTATAATGTTTTTGTTTTAATAAGATAGATAACTCATTGCTAAAGTCATAACGGATTGATGAAGACATGTAAACAATATGTGACTGCTGCTTTCCTTTGCTCACAATAATTTATTTCCCAATTGAAACTATATTAGAACATAACAGTTTTACAATAACCAATACATAGCTATCTAAACCGGCGGAACACAAATATATATAAACTACAACCCAACAAAGGAAAATTAATACACCCATCCCACGGAACAACAAGTTACTGCAACCATACGGTAAGAATTAAATTGACTAGCAATGAAAAGGAAACAAGACACCATAACTGAGTCGGATCAGAATCAATATCTGAAAAGAGAAGATGCCAAGTAGATAAACCGTTCGAGCCAAAGACATTTGCGAGACGACAGCAAACTCTACAAAGAGAAGGAAGAAGGAAGCAACCAAGAACTGAAAACCCATTGAACGCCTTTCACCCTTTGCTGCAATAAAGGCTTAGAAATCAAATTAATTCACCGGTTAATCAACTACAAGAAAAGAGACTGCTGCAAAAAAGCCAACGTAAAATCAGAGGGAAGCTGATACGAACCAGAAACGGGACCAAGAGCCATATTTTTGGTTTTTCTTTTGTTACATAAAAACAACAGAAACTAAAAAGACAATAAATACAAAGGCTTACAAAGTTCTTAATGGAATCAAGCAAAGGAAACCTTATATAACCTAACCTACAAAATCTCTACCTAGCAACCTCCAAAACCCTAGAGGCTAGAGCTCCTCTTGAAATAGAACCATCGCAGAGATACACCACCGGGAACGAAAGCCACCAAGGCCAACAGGAAACTAGGGGGACTAGAAACAGCACAAGGACTAGTACAAGAGCACCCTTGTAAAACCGTTATCTGAAAGAACACAAAACAACAAATAAAAAAAGGAGAACTATGAAAGGAAAGACTCGTCAAGAGGGAGATGGAGGAGATGGTGCTAATCAATCAGCTGCTGCTAGAGATCCTGGTTCAAGATCCACATCGTCTAGTAGACTAACGACATCTTACTAGAATATAACCTAGTGAATTCTAGCTAAGATATAATATACAAGAAAGTTTTGTTTGCGTTATATACCCATGATAGATCTATTTATAGTATTTAGTATCTGATATCTAGACTAAGTAGATGGTTATAATGAATATTCAATCCTCAACTAGGACATAAAATAAAATATGATTTCAATATTTAAAAAAAAAAATTCAAACACATAAATATTCATATTTATGTTTCTAATAGTTTTCATATTTTTATATATATTTTTTTAATTTAGTTTACTATTTTTCCATTACAAAAGGGTAAAATCTGTCCAAATGACCAAATGTATCAAAAGTTCTAAAAGGACTAACAAAAGTTGAAAATGTTTGTTTCTCTAATTTTCCCTTTTAATTAACACTACTACTATTTTTAGGGTTATAATTGGTGATCCGTAATGGACAATAGTCTAAAAAATGTCTAAACTCAAAAGAAATCAAAACTAAACGAACAGATCCAGGTGCCCAACAGTATTGTAGCTAAATGGAATGGTTTTAACCAACACTGAAATTATTTTTTTCTTACAGCAAAACCTTAAAACTATGTTTTCCTCTCAAAACAATAAAATTTATTTTTCTCACCAAAACCGTAAATCTACGTTTCTGTCGAACAATAAAATTATGTTTTCAGCCAAGATTGTAAAATTACATTCTTTCACCAAAACCATAAAACTATACCTGCCAAAACCGTAAAACTATATTTTCCATCGAAAATTATGTTTTCCCGCCAAAATCGTAAAATTACAGTTTTGCCCAAAACATTAAAGTTACGTTGTTCCCCAAAAAACTTAAAATTGTGTGTTCCTACCAAAACCATAAAAGCTATATTTTCCTGCTAAAACCGTAAAATTATGTTTTCTCTCCAAAACCGTAAAATCATGAAATTATGTTTTTCTTTGAATTTGTTTTTCAAAGTTAAAAGCATTATGAATTAATAAAATCTTAGATTTTATACAATATTATTTACCTAATAAATATATAACAATCATACATGGAAATTTGTTTTGCTAAATACAAAGCCAAATATTTATGATAATGCATTCATATTTTTATGCATCAAGCAATTTATATTATACATAAATTTTTAAATTTTTATAAATTTAAATATATAAAATTTATACAGTTATAAATAGAAAATAGTAACTGTTTAATTAAAACACGACAATCTTGTAAATGAGTTCATTATATTTTAATTTAAAAATAATTATGATAATGAAATTAAATAAATAAAATTTATTAATATAGTGTAGTCCACACAAAAAAGTGGTCTCATTTCTTTTAAGCTCCAACCATAAAGGAATGGAAATGACAAATAATACCACCAAACTGGATCTTACACAACTTGGTCATGCTATTATTACATGTAAAACAGATGAATAAAGTCAACTTAATATTGTCTGGATTCATGTCTAGATCTCCTAATAATTAATGGGAATACTAGAACTTGATCCGCGCCCCCACGCGGATGTTTGATTTAACTTGTGTTCAACGTAAACTCATAACTCGTTGGTTTTATAAAACACTTCTATGTATCTTTTTTATGTTTTGTAATTTCCATATAGAATATAATATATTATTTTATATATAGATGTTTGATAATTTTTATTTTATTTTTACATAATATTATTTTAAAAAATTTATAACTTGATGCAGTTTGATGTAGTTGTACTATTCATATATGAATCTGTGGTTTTTTTGTTAATTTGTTTTAAAATAAAAAAACATGCTCAAATTTTTATTTTTTGCATTAGTTTTCTATGAATTAATTTTATGATTTTGTTTTTTGAAAATTGAACTCTCGAATTTTTTATTTTTTGACTAAACTAAATAAGGTAATACTATGCTTTAAAATTGTTTTATATAATATACACTATATATTTTAGTTTGTGTTTTTATTTTCACCACAAAAACAATAATCATTTTAATTAATTAATTTAAAATGTAATGGCAGAATCTGTAAATAAAAAGAAATACGAAAAATGAAGCACTTAATTTATTATAAATGCAAAAACCAAATGTGTAAATAATATAGGCTAAATTTTGCCCGCGTTTCCAGAGCGCGGAACTGATTTCTAAACAAATCAAATTTATATAATGTATAAATTTATATTTTTGATTGTGTATCTATATTTAAATGTTACGCATGAAGCGTTATATTCAGTGTTCAGAAATCCGACCAGAACCCACAGTGAAACTGGTAAACTGATGAGCCTATATGTAATCTGATTTTTTTTAATTCTTTATTTTATAAAACCCAGAAAAAAATCCTAAAACCTGGGACCCGGTTATCAGTTGAACATATGGGTGATCCATTATGTAATACATTTTGACTTAAATTTTCATTGTTTTTGATTTATTTTAAATTTTAGATTTAATTTCATTATTCATATTAGACATTTAAATATATTTTTTAAATTTTGGTTTTATTATATTTTGTTATATATCTAATAATATTTTTTAGAATTAGATTTTGATCCCCGTTTTAATACGCGGGATTAATTTTTATTCAAATATTTATTTACTAAAAAGCATAAATCTTATACATATGATTCTTTCATAATTTTTTTTAAAGTATAAGCTGTTAAATTATTACATGAATATAATTTTATGAAAATAAGGCAATTCTATATAACCGCCTTGTATCAATTTTACTTATATTTAAAACTTTAAATTTTAGTAAAACTTTAGTTTTAATTTTTTATATTGGAAAAGTTTATTTTAGTATTATATGTTTTGTCAGAATTATTATACAAATTAAATATTTTCTTTCAACCCTTTCCATACTTGATAAATATATTATATTATTTTTGATATTCTAATTTAAATGTATCTATTAAAATATGAAATTGTTTATAAGTTTATATTATATCTAACTTTAATATTTGTTTTAATAAGTTGAAGTATGTTGTAAAATTCATGAATATTTTATGTTCTGTTATTTTTATAATTTATAACATAGTTAATAAATAGATTAAGTTATTTTATATTTATTAATTGGTGTAGTAATTTAATTATAAATATAAATTATGTTATATATAAATATTACTGAAATTTTATTTCTTATTATATAAATGAAAAATGAACTAATATTCGTTTTTAATTATTATTTTATTATTTAAAAGTAAATATTAAAACCGAATGTATTTTAGCATTTTAATAAAAGGTATTATAAGATATAATAAAAATATAATCTTAGAAAAAGGTACTTAAGAATAATTTATTAGATATGGTATATATTCAATAATAGTTAAGTTAGTTGTAGGGAAAATAATAAGAAGTTAAATAAATGTAATGGTCCAATATAGATTACTTGCAAGTCGGTAAATATTGCTTTTGTTTTAATAGTATTGATTTCCAAGAAACTTGGCATGTGGGTTTTGTCTAGCAAAGTCATATCATAATTTTATTTTTATTTATTATTTATGAAAGGTAAATTAGGCTGTAAGTTCGATAGGCTAGATAAAGAAACACCCTCCCCACTCCAATCGTTTTGGCTGTGTTTCATTAAATTTATCAAATTTCTTCTCATCCGCAGATTTCTACCAATGGTTTAAGGAAGAGGAGTATAGAGACGCATGCTTAGCATTTTCTGTTTCAAATAGCTTGTAGTTACCATCAATTTTACTATACATAATTGTGAGTCTCAAGGAAATTAAGTCTCATCTATAAAAATGGATATTGTGGAGCCTAGCCATTCTCAATACAAAAACTTGAAACATCTCTTCTTATTTCTTTCATCTTTGCTGCTATTAAAACATACGAAACAATGCCAATGCTGTCCTTTCATGATCATACTTTATTATGTCAAGATGACACCGACCTTCCTTGACAATGTAGTTTTTGCTCATTTTCAAACCAAAAGAAGGGAATCATCTATGGTTGCACCAAGTGCTTTTTCGAGGTGCACAAGGTCTGCGTCGATAACTTCCTCAACAAACCTCAGTCTTAGAAGTTCTTCACTTCACCATTTGGAGACAAAAATATCCTTTTCTGTCGAGAGAATATTCCGTCTCTGTTTTCTCAACAAGAAAGATCTACTTCTCTGGTTCCTTCTGGTACGATAAACAATATAATCATATGTTCAAACTGCGTGAATTCTCCTCCACCGGACACTAATTTTCAACCAAAGCACCACAAGCATACACTCAGACTCTTGATGAGGCTAGTCACCTTTACTTGTAATGCATGTGGTCTTGAAGGCGACCGTAAACCTTATGTATGTCTTGAATGCCATCTGATGGTCCACAAAGATTTCATTGATCTACCGAGAGTCATAAGCATCAATCGTCATTACCATCGCATCTCTCATACTTTTCATCTTGGTGAAGGAGCAGAAGGAGATCGTTGGGTGTGTGGAGTTTGTCGGAAAACTATTGACCGGGTCTACAGAGATTTTAAATGCTCTCTATGTCCTAGCTATGCCATTCATTGAAAATGGGAAGTCTGGGATAAAAGAACTCGAAGATGTCCCTGAGGAAGAAGAAGAAATCGAAGATCCATTTGAGGTGGTAAAATGAAAAAGGAGACATCCTTCATTTTAGTCATTATCATGTTCTAAGATTGGATGATGGTTCTGTCACGGATATGCGATGCCACAGTTGCTTTCTTCCTATCAACGGGGGTCCATGTTACAATTGTGAGGATTGCGATTTTATTCTTGACAAAGCTTGTGCTAATCTTCTTCGGTGGAAACGACATTTGTTGCACAACCATAAACTTACTATATGATCTGACAAGGATTGTTTTAAGTGCACAGCGTGTGAAAACAATTCTACTGGTTTCAGGTACGTTACGTTTGTTCTGAAAAATTGTCCTGAAGTCTATGATTTTCTGTGTAGTTTGGCAATAGAACCGTTTCACTGTGATTTGCATCCACAACATCCTTTATACTGAACGTTGGAAGGTTCCAAAAAATTAATGCTTGTCTCATTGAAACTGGGAACCACTTGTATAGATTGTGAGTATGCTTTATGCATGAAGTGCGCTACTTTACCAAGAAAGGTGAAAAACCGGTATGATGATCATTTTCTGTCACTAATCAAGGTGTCGGAAACGCAAGCGGTGACTTGTGGTGTGATATTTGTGAGACCAAGATGGATCCTAGTGTACGTTACTATACTTGTTATGAGTGTGGGGTCATTCTCCATGTTGATTGTGTACTTGGAGGGTTTTATTATCTAAAAGTAGGAGTCATAAACACCGGACTTCCAATATACAGAGAGCTTTAGAGCATGAACAGCGGTGAAATTTTGTTATTTTCTCATGAATTAAGATAAAAAAAATTAATAGAAAGTAAATGTAAATGTGAAAGTAGGAGAGAGAAGAATCATATCGTCATAAAGAGATGCATGTTTCTTTACTAGAGCTTATTCAATTCATCCCATGTCAGCATCCGATTGACCTAACTATTTAAGAAATAAATAAATATAATTATATCATTAAACAATAATATCCTTGCTGATGCTCTTATATAATTTCTATTGAAGTATTTCTCAACAATGATGTTTTTTTTTTTTGATAACCGTGGGGATTCCCAGACGGTAAGCCTAGACTAATCCCCACGAGGCCTTCCATCCGGGCTCTTATATAATTTCTATTGAAGTATTTTTCAACAATGATGTTACTCGACTTTTATGCATCAGTTGTAGATCACGTTGCGAATTCCCGATCCTCGTGAGACAAACTCAAGATAGATCTGTTAGTTGCTTGTGTGACCCATGCTGTTCTGATCAATCGAATGAGCTTTTTTTTTGAACTTTTCCAAATTCATGTTTTATCCTTTTAGACATTTTATGGTAATAACTATTTCCAAATTTTATTTTGTCTTGCATGTTATTTATTGAGAATATGATAAGTGTTTCAGAATATTATCGGATGCTATATTCGACTGTGATGGGTAACATGAGTTGTATAATTTATTTAGTTTGATTGAGAGTCTCTAAATTTATTCAGAAATGTTACCAGTCATATATTAATTTTATCTTCTTCTTTTTTCAAGTTTTAGTTATTGTGTTATGGTTGAGTTACAATTCTGAATTGTTTAATTTGTAAAATTGTTAACTCAAAAGTTAACTCAACATCAAAAGAAATCTCTTGTTTTACAAGTTGAGTTAGTATTTTAAATTGAAACACTAACCATTCGATTTATTTATTTATTAGTTTGTGCACTATCTGGAAACAGTTTGATATGCTAACCAATCAACTCAAACTCTTCAACCTAGTTTAAATTTTTATAGCACCGGGGAGTCGAGACATATGACCCAACAGGCCTGAACTAAGATTGTTATATATGTATTTGTATTATTGATATTCAAATAAATAATATATAATACTTTCATAAGAAAAAACAGTATATGATGCAACTTACCTTTTCAGTTTTTATGAAAATTCATACACATTAAAAATAATAATATATTTTAACATTATTAGTTACTTATTTTTTTTTTTTTTTGAACTCATTCTAGCATCTGTGGGTAGTCCATAAACTAACATTAGAAACAAAACTGTGTGTTTTTATCATATATACCAGTTATATCTTTTTTCGTATGAAATAGTTGTTATATTTTCAACTTCCGAAATAATCTCTCTAATATTATTTGAGAAACAAATTCACTACTTGTCGCTCTTATGTTAATTTTTATGATGACTAATTAGAAAGATAACATTAGTGAGTTAAAATTATTATATCGAATCTAGACCTCACGGTGGCTGACCTTCTAACGGATGATATGCAGTGGAACAAAACGAGAATCGAGGAGATCCTACCTGAACCCGCCCTCCAAATTCAATGCTTGCAACCTAGCACTAAAGGGGAAGAAGACTCCTTTATTTGGCAACCCCTCCCATCCGGTGTATACTCAACCAGCTCCGGCTACTTCTCTGCAGCGACAAGCAAGCAAAATACAGGCATCACTACTTCGGCACATGATTTTAAATGGGTAAAAGACATATGGTCAGGGCCTTTCTCACCTAAAATGAGAGTCTTCCTATGGTCTATTATCCAAAAGGCGATTCCTTTAGGCGAAAACCTGCAATCGAGAGGAGTACAATCAGCAAGCAAGTGCCCACGTTGTGATCAACTAGAAACTCCAATGCACACTTTCTTTACCTGTCCGTTTGCAGCTCAAGTATGGAAGCTCATCCCACTTGCTCAAGTAGTTCACATAGCTACTGACACTACCTTCCAAGATGTAGTAGTCATCTTCAGGACGATAGTTTGCCTCCCGCCAGCAGGGCTCTCTCTAAATGTTCTCCCCTGGATTTGTTGGACGATTTGGACGGCAAGAAATAGCCTCCTTTTTGAGAACCGACGCTTCACTGTAGAGGAAACAGCAATCAAAGGCATAAAATTAGCAAGGGAATGGTGTACGGCGAAGAGTTCAGAAGCAAACAATACGCTGAACCCCTCCGCCACCAAGACAATCACAAGATCACTACAGCCGACAAACCTCGATCCGATCTCAGTCAAGTGTATGACGGACGCAGCTTGGAACAAGGACCTCAAGAGGGCGGGCCTCGCCTGGACTTTCTCCGGACCATCCATCACCACGACGACTTAGGATCTACGGTCAACGACTTTGTGGTGTCACCTCTCACGGCGGAAGCGCTAGCAATGCGATCAGCTCTCTCCCACGCCATTACTTTAGACATCAAGCGCCTCACAGTGATGTCTGATAACCAAACGCTCATCAGAGCTATTACCTCCGGTAATCAGTACAAGGAAATCCTCGGAATCGTCAGCGACATTCGGTTTATCTCTTCTGGTTTCGAGTCTATCTCTTTCTTGCATGTCTCTAGATCGTTGAATGTCGATTCCGATATCTTAGCTAAACGGACCCTATGGGCCTCTTCTTTCCCCGCGTTGTAATCGAATTCTCAGAATGGGCTCCCTTTGGGCCTATTTCTTCTTTTAGTTTTAATGGAAATCAGTAACAAAAAAAAAGATTGAGAGTCTCTAAATTTATTCAGAAATGTTACCAGTCACAAAATAATTTTATCTTCTTTTTTTCAAGTTTTAGTTATTGTGTTATGGTTGAGTTACAATTCTGAATTGTTTAATTTGTAAAATTGTTAACTCAAAAGTTAACTCAACATCAAAAGAAATCTCTTGTTTTACAAGTTCAGTTAGTATTTTAAATTGAAACTAACCATTCAATTTATTTATTTATTAGTTTGTGCACTATCTGGAAACAGTTTGATATGCTAACCAATCAAACTCAAACTCTTCAACCTAGTTTAAATTTTTATAGCACCGGGGAGTCGAGACATATGACCCAACAGGCCTGAACTAAGATTGTTATATATGTATTTGTATTATTGATATTCAAATAAATAATATATAATACTTTCATAAGAAAAAACAGTATATGATGCAACTTACCTTTTCAGTTTTTATGAAAATTCATACACATTAAAAATAATAATATATTTTAACATTATTAGTTACTTATTATTTTTTTTTTTTGAACTCATTCTAGCATCTGTGGGTAGTCCATAAACTAACATTAGAAACAAAACTGTGTGTTTTTATCATATATACCAGTTATATCTCTTTTCGTATGAAATAGTTGTTATATTTTCAACTCCCGAAATAATCTCTCTAATATTATTTGAGAAATAAATTCACTACTTATCGCTCTTATGTTAATATTTATGATGACTAATTAGAAAGATAACATTAGTGAGTTAAAATTATTATATCAAATTGCCATTAAAAATATATTTCAGTTCTTTTTTGTTTAATAAAAAGTGATTTCGTTAAAAAGAAAGTCTACAAAAACTATTCTTGATATCTTAAAATTTACTATCATTTAAAAATAATCTTAAACAATATGATCAATCTTAAAAATAAAAAGTATTTTTATGAAATTATTCTTCTCAGATGATTATAAGAAACTTATTTATACATTAACTGAGATATTTATTTACTTCTTATATTACATAATTATTCAAAATATATTAAATAATCAAAATATTATTTGGCCAATTATCATGATTTAGTTTTTTTGTAAATGCGTATAAGATTTCAAAAGTTTATTACTCTAGTTTATTTTTATTATTTTCGTTTATGTAACTTCAAACCGATCATAATTTTAGATATTTAATATATTTTTAAAATAGTATGTATGAAATTATACAGAAATTTACATAAACATATTAGGGGTGTATTCAAATTGAGAGTTTTAGGTGATTTTTACATATCAAAATGAAAAACCTAATGTTATTCAAACATGAATTTTAAAAACTCATTTAAATCTAGTGTTATTGAACTTGACATTTTATAAAGTATTCTTAAATCTACTATAATTGAGAATATTTTAAGTTATGGAGTTTTAAAATTTTCAAGTGATATTAGAGTGTTTGGGTGGAGTTTCATAGTTAGAAAATTAAAACTCAAATCCTATGGTTTTAGGTCATATTCTAGAATGGTTTAACAAAAATCATTTTAATCACTGAAATTCAGTGAAATCATCTAAAACCTCATTAAAAATTAAATCACCTCAAATAAATAAAATATATTGAATACACCCCACAAATTGAAGAACCAAATTAAATACAACAAAAAACACTAATTATATTTAACCTGATTAATAAAAATCAATTGTGTTGCAATTTGGAGGAATATATGTAACTCAAACCCACAAAATGAATAAGTAAACAAATCTAAATTCTTATACCTAAAATAAAAGTTTTAAATAAAATAATAATGTATTATTATTTATAATAATATTATTTTATTTCTATTATATATATGGAATTCGTCAAAAATTTAAATAAATAATAATAAAATATTAATCAGTTACTGTTGTTTAATGTTTTCATAAATTTACATATGTGCATGAGGTTTCAAAAAATTATCGGAATTTTTGTTTCTATAACTCTGAACAGATCAAAATTAATATATATTCCTCTTTGTCTCACAAATCAACATATACCAAATTATACATAATTTAATAACAACATATTTACAAATATAAATCTAAGATAACTAAAATATATGCATCTACCCAATTTAAAGAAAGTTTTAATTTTATAACCTATTTGGAACTAAGCCATTATGATATATTTCAAAGGGTAGATGCAATCGATCCATTTATGGTCCAGTAAACTCTTATATTTATTAGCTTAATTATAGTTAAAAAATCTACAATTTTCATACATATAAATAATAGTATGAATTAAAAATTATAAACAAAAGAAAGTAAACTACTAATCAACTGTATATATTAACTTTGATTTTGTAAATATTTATATTTGGATATAAGCACATAAAAAATCACCTAGTATGTTGTAAAATAGAACTAGATTTTGATCCGCGCTTTTGAAGCGCGGGATATTTTACGATGAAAAAATTTTACTAATAATTTAACAAATATTTTGGTAATTTTTAAAGAGTGTGTATTTAAAATATTTTTGTATTTAAATCAGTATTTTTAAATTCAACCCGGTTGTGATTATACTGGTTAATCCGGAGATCTGGCAATTCAATTTATTTTTTAAAATATTTGATATCTCATATTTTTATAGGTTTTTAGATTCATATTTTAGATTATTATGATCATATTAGGTTGCATTTAGGTCATTAAATTGTATTTGCATGCTAATTTGCATATCATAGGGTTTGGAGGGTCCATTTGGAAGTTTCAGGTCAAATTCGGAGGTTAACCTTGCAAATTACAGAGTTTGTGGCCTGTCTGAGAACCATCAAGAGCCGGGGGACCATTCTGCAAATTTATAAAATTCGCCTGGGCTAAATTGTCACAATCAGAAGTACAGGGGCTGATACGATTGGATGATTCTGCACTTTACAAAGATTGGGGCCGATGTGTAAAAGAACCAGAAGTTGAAGGGCCAGATGTGCAAATATGCTAGAATCCACCATTGGGAGATCTGCAAGTTTCTCGATCTGAAGCTTAGCCACGACGGAGATGACGACCGGAGTTGCAGAGGGTAAGTCCGGTGCTTCTGGCAGGAACACGAGCTCAACCACCACGGCAAGACAGATGACGAGCTCTGGGCACGAAGGAGACGCGACGGAGAAGCTCCGATTGATGACGAGGTAGTGTGCGGTATGGAGAAACCGCTGCAGGAACCCGATGCGCGTCGTCCCAGCGGTCCACCTCGACACCAAGCCGCTGCAACATCTCGAAGTCGAGCAGGGAGGGTCGATTTTGTCCCAGCGGCTAGGTGAAACCGGTCCAAGGTAACCGCTGCGAGCTCCGGAGCGGCTTGATGGAGCGGGCAAGCATACCGCTGTGGAGAAGAAGATGCATGATTTCAAACTGTTGACCGGTTTAATCCGGTTTGACCCGGGTTAATTTAATCAAACCAGCTCGAGTTTTGCCTCTCTTATATATAGTTTTAGACCTGAAAACCCTAATGTATCTCATTTTCTCTCTAGACTTTGCCTCATCTTGTAAAACTTGAATCTTTTATCAATCTAAGGATTTTTGGAATCTTCATCTTATATCTTGTTTCTCTTAATCATTAACATGATTAGCCTTGAATCTCATATGGATTTGAGGTTTATCATGGAGATTAGGGAGTAGACACATTTTGGATTCATGGGTTAGGGTGATTAAGGGTGATTAGTGAAGATCTAGGGTGTTTAGTGTTAGATCTATTTCTTTCTTTGCTTGTTGAGGGTTCTTAATGCTATTTTAGTCTTGATCATACTAAAATAGATCTCTAGACATTTCCTGCCCGAAAGGTGTATGATGAAATGTCTGAACCAACTCTTCAATGCTTTTAGTCTACTTTGCCAAAGAGATTTGTTGTTAAAGAGGCTAAGATTGCTATTAGACTTGTTCTCCATGTTTGCTTTAGTAATATTCAACCTAAGAGATTAGATGCTTGAGTTGCTTTAGCAAAAGAACATTCATCTAGAGATAGAGCTTGTTTAGTGTTGTGTCTAGGCATAAGGAAAGTGTTTGATTGATAGCTTGCCACTCTAGTTTGGATCTTAGTCACCCAAGATCAAGTCCCTTTCCCATGGGTCCACCTTAGCATTTGATTGAGTTCTTGCATTTGTTTCTAGTTTGGATTTGAGATCACCTTGTTTATATTTCTAGGACCTTAGTTTGTTACCATCATCATCTTCTTATTTGCTTAGATTAGGAGAGTTTGTGTATTCTTAGTGCTATAGATCTCTAGTTCTCTGTGGTTCGACAATCTTTTATACTATCATTTGACTTGGGAGCCTTGAAAACTACCAATATCAAATTGGCGCCGTTGCCGGGGAACTAGTAGATTTATCATTAGGATTTCAATCTTTCTTGAGACTAAGCTTTATTTTCTTGCTTTGTTTTGCTTTTGTATAGTTACTAACCTTTTCTTCTAGCTTTTGTTCTTGCAGTGATGGCTTCAAGCTACCATGAGAAGATACAAGAAGAGGAAGACACATTTGAATATCACATTCAAGATGACTTTGATGCAAGTATACTCACACCAGCACAACTTGTGATGTTATATGAGCTTCAGAAGGAGTACCCGGGGTCGGCAAAGACATCCCTAGCACGAAGGATCCGGTTAGAGCTTATTAAGGATCGAGCAGAGCTTGAAGGAAGGGAAGTTACAAAGTATGAGTTTAATGTTGCCTATGACCTTAAAGAGGTAATGGATTGGGCTCCACCACTCCAGCTGGAAGGTATAGAAATTTCCATTTTAGAACTTCAATTTGAGAAAATATGCTTGCCTTGTGGTGAAAACATTGCCCATGATCATAATTCTCTTGTGCTCATCAATGAATGTCTTGATATGATATGTGAAACTAGGAAACTAGATGAGTTGAGAATAGAAAAGCTTGCTAGAGATCATATTGAAGTTTGTTTTGACAAGAGCTATCTATGTGCTTCATTTGATCTCGAATCTGAGTTTTTTATGCTTGATGAATCTAGACCTCTTCTTGAGATAGCTGATTTAGGGGATGAGCTTGATGTTGATAAGCTTTTGCTTGAGATAAAAAATCCCCTTGTCAAAAGCATTCATGAGAATGAGAACATTGTGTTCTATTCAGTTGATGGAGATAGAGTTGACTACTTTGTTAAGACCTCGTTTGAACCTGTAGTTGACTTTGTCTTTCCACCAAATGCATTTGATTCTCATGACTATTTGAACATCAAAGAGCATCTCATATTTCATGATTCATCTATAGTGAAGCTCCTTGATGAAAAATCTGTCTACTATCTATGGACAGTAGTGTGCTCCTTTGCATGCTTGGTTCCTTGTTCTTGTAGGAGAAGGACCAAAGGTGCATTGGCTCAACCCTTTGATACCTATGATTAGCATGTGCACAAAGTCAAGCTAGAGACTTAAAACAAGCTCACTTGGGAGGAAGTCCCATGTTTATCCATTGTATATATTTCTTTATCTTTCTTTCTTTTTAAGTTGTTTAATAAGTATTGTTGAGGTTGTTCAGGTTGGGTCTATCTCTAGATAAGAGAAGTCTTCATTTCCACTTCAGCCCATGTCTACCGGCGAAACAAATCTGAGGCCAAGGGTCCTCTACCACCCAATTCAGCCAATAAACTCCAAGTATGTGACACTCCAACCCTGTACATATTTAATTCTCATGTTTCTTTATTTCCCTTAGATCTCTTCTTTGAGCTTACTCTCACACAAGGGACTGTGTGAAGTAAGTTTGGGGGAGAGTCAACTATCTCACATTGTTTTCTGGTTTGTCTACTTGTCATGAGTCTCATGCATTGCATTGCATATTTATTTGCATAAAAAAATTTTGAAAAAAAAAAAAAAAGTCATTTAGTTGCATCATTTGCATCTTTAGGATTTGAGTATAGAAGCATTTAGATTGCATTCATGCATTGGGAGCAAACCTTGTAAAGGACACATGTCTAGAACTCAATTTGACACCCTAGTTAAACATATCAAATAGCTTGAGCATCTCTTAAAAAAGCTTGTAAGTTTCGAGCCTTGAAAACTCTTCTTGAAACATGTTGCTTGCTTGATATTGACATTGCTCTTGAAAGCCAACTCCAATTTGAACTTGAACTTAATGAACTTAATCTCTCTTGCATATGGGCACTTGCATACTTGATCATGGATCTCATACACATTTGGGTTATCTTATTCCATTCATTATCCTTTGTTAACCCACATGGAACTCTCCTACCCTTAAACCCTTAGCCATTCTTTGAGACCAACATTGATTTGCTTGAGTGAGGCCTTCTTTTTGATAGCTTGTCATGTGCAAAATCTTGAGAGTATTGGGAGCGACATAGATTTGTTCTCATCTCTTGCTAGCATAGGATCCTCATTTGAGTTAGCATCTAGGATGGTTAGTGGGTTTGTTTATTATAAAGTTTGTTATCTTGGGTTTGGGAGAAAAGAAAGATGAGAAAGATGATCAAAAAGTTGAGAAAAGAAGCCACTAAGGATCAAAAATAAGAAATCTCTAGATTTAGTCTATTTGAACCTTCCCCCAATATAAAGAAAAGAAAAAAAAAATGAAAAAAAAAAAATGATGAATCAATAAGATGGTGGGAAGGTAGATAGAGCTAAGAGTTATGGAAAGTTAATAAAAAAATCCTTAGATGGTTAAGTTAAAGAGTTCATGAGGTGAGTGTGATAAAGTGGCTTACTTTGGGTATTGGGATGAATGTGAATAGGGGTGAAGCTTGTTATATCACTTAGGAAAGGGTAGAATGATGAGAATGGATCTATGTATGCATAAATTGTTCCTGGTCTTAGATAAATTTTGCATAATGATCAAGCTCCTTGTTCTTGAGTGATTGCCACTTTGAAATGATTTATTTGAGCCATTGTTTTCCTTCACATTTGACCACTTTGTTCACCAAGCCAAATGATTAGGATCATGTGCCCATTTGCAAGTATTCACCTTATGTGTTTGTATAAATGAATGTGAGAGTTGGTCTAAAGAGCTTGTTGATGGATAAGCATTGCAACTTGTGTAGAGGTATAGGAGTATGGATAGGTCTTGAGAAGCTAGAGTGTAATAAAAGTTCTTGCTCATGCTATTTGCTATATTTTCATTAGGATGTCAAGTTGAAGGCTATAAAGTGTTTCTTTTGGTTATAAGCTCTCATTTTTAAACTCTTCACTTTGATTGATCTTAAATGTTTACTTGTGGACAAGTAAAGGTCTAGTGTGGGGGAGTTGATATCTCATATTTTTATAGGTTTTTAGATTCATATTTTAGATTATTATGATCATATTAGGTTGCATTTAGGTCATTAAATTGTATTTGCATGCTAATTTGCATATCATAGGGTTTGGAGGGTCCATTTGGAAGTTTCAGGTCAAATTCGGAGGTTAACCTTGCAAATTACAGAGTTTGTGGCCTGTCTGAGAACCATCAAGAGCCGGGGGACCATTCTGCAAATTTATAAAATTCGCCTGGGCTAAATTGTCACAATCAGAAGTACAGGGGCTGATACGATTGGATGATTCTGCACTTTACAAAGATTGGGGCCGATGTGTAAAAGAACCAGAAGTTGAAGGGCCAGATGTGCAAATATGCTAGAATCCACCATTGGGAGATCTGCAAGTTTCTCGATCTGAAGCTTAGCCACGACGGAGATGACGACCGGAGTTGCAGAGGGTAAGTCCGGTGCTTCTGGCAGGAACACGAGCTCAACCACCACGGCAAGACAGATGACGAGCTCTGGGCACGAAGGAGACGCGACGGAGAAGCTCCGATTGATGACGAGGTAGTGTGCGGTATGGAGAAACCGCTGCAGGAACCCGATGCGCGTCGTCCCAGCGGTCCACCTCGACACCAAGCCGCTGCAACATCTCGAAGTCGAGCAGGGAGGGTCGATTTTGTCCCAGCGGCTAGGTGAAACCGGTCCAAGGTAACCGCTGCGAGCTCCGGAGCGGCTTGATGGAGCGGGCAAGCATACCGCTGTGGAGAAGAAGATGCATGATTTCAAACTGTTGACCGGTTTAATCCGGTTTGACCCGGGTTAATTTAATCAAACCAGCTCGAGTTTTGCCTCTCTTATATATAGTTTTAGACCTGAAAACCCTAATGTATCTCATTTTCTCTCTAGACTTTGCCTCATCTTGTAAAACTTGAATCTTTTATCAATCTAAGGATTTTTGGAATCTTCATCTTATATCTTGTTTCTCTTAATCATTAACATGATTAGCCTTGAATCTCATATGGATTTGAGGTTTATCATGGAGATTAGGGAGTAGACACATTTTGGATTCATGGGTTAGGGTGATTAAGGGTGATTAGTGAAGATCTAGGGTGTTTAGTGTTAGATCTATTTCTTTCTTTGCTTGTTGAGGGTTCTTAATGCTATTTTAGTCTTGATCATACTAAAATAGATCTCTAGACATTTCCTGCCCGAAAGGTGTATGATGAAATGTCTGAACCAACTCTTCAATGCTTTTAGTCTACTTTGCCAAAGAGATTTGTTGTTAAAGAGGCTAAGATTGCTATTAGACTTGTTCTCCATGTTTGCTTTAGTAATATTCAACCTAAGAGATTAGATGCTTGAGTTGCTTTAGCAAAAGAACATTCATCTAGAGATAGAGCTTGTTTAGTGTTGTGTCTAGGCATAAGGAAAGTGTTTGATTGATAGCTTGCCACTCTAGTTTGGATCTTAGTCACCCAAGATCAAGTCCCTTTCCCATGGGTCCACCTTAGCATTTGATTGAGTTCTTGCATTTGTTTCTAGTTTGGATTTGAGATCACCTTGTTTATATTTCTAGGACCTTAGTTTGTTACCATCATCATCTTCTTATTTGCTTAGATTAGGAGAGTTTGTGTATTCTTAGTGCTATAGATCTCTAGTTCTCTGTGGTTCGACAATCTTTTATACTATCATTTGACTTGGGAGCCTTGAAAACTACCAATATCAATATTTATATTAAAAAATCACTAAAACTAGAGACTAACCGATTGAACTGATGGATGGCCGATATGTAATCTAATTGAATTTAAATTGTAAAAGTTTCGTAATTTGTAATCTTATAATCGAAATTTTAAAGTTCACTATTTTGCAATTTATGAAATTATGACGTTTCTACAAAATTTTAAAGAGAAAATGATAGATATAAAATAATTAAAATTAATTATTGTATTATTTAGAAATATTGATAGTAGTATAAAAAATATATTGTTTGGAAACATTGATAGTAGTATAAAGAAATAAGTATATTGTTTGAAAACATTGATAGTATTATAAAGAAATAAATATATTGTTTGGAAACATGGATAGTAGTATAAAGAAAGGAACATTAGTGATTTAATGTATGTTTAACTATAAAGTATAAAGGGGTATTTAATTTAAAAGCTTACAAAATAAATGTTAGATCCAACAGAATATTTCTGTTTTAATAAGATAGATGAGACATACAATACATTCAGAAGAACATAGCTTAATTATAATTTGCAGTCTTTGAAACGTAATACACTACAGAAAAGTATGAGCATCGCATAGACATTTTATGATGATCATTTGTCATGTAATA
Organism: Raphanus sativus; assembly: GCF_000801105.2. Lineage (NCBI taxonomy): Eukaryota > Viridiplantae > Streptophyta > Magnoliopsida > Brassicales > Brassicaceae > Raphanus > Raphanus sativus. The sequence continues at coordinate 10,988,203 of NC_079515.1, read as the reverse complement.
TAACGCCGACTTAACGATGATTCTATGACAAAAATACATTCATCGTAGTCTAGTCATAATTTTCCAACATATATATTTCATCGTAAACTCGACGTAAGGTTATGTTTAGTTAACGAAGACTAGTAAGTGTCGTAATAGCTTTGTTGGTAAATAACGAGGAAATTACAACCCTTTATGTTACATCCTACTAATAATGTAACAACAGTTAAAATTAGATGGTAGGTAAAAAATATATATGTTATGTGTGAATGATTGTTTAGAAAAAAAACATATCATGGTAAACTAGTCGTTATAGCCTTGTAAAACCTTTTCGTCGTAAATGTATTACTAAACTCCTACATACTGATGACAAAAAAAAAAGATCCGGAGATTGCGAAAGATCATGCAGAATCCTCCCAAAAAGGGCGACGGCGATGACGACTAGGGTTTTCACGGAACGCGGCTCCTTTTCTCAGATCTAGAGTTCTACCTCTCCCAAACAGCAAAAAGGTCTCTCCTTTAGCTGACAGAAGCCACTAGTCTCGTCGATAGAAGCAGTAGAACCGATTTGTCAAAAGCTTCGCATGGGAGGTTAGAGGGTTTTCATTCGTGTTGAAGGAAGGTTCTTCAGTCTTCGGACAGTGAGGCCTTTCCAACCGTTCATTAGGTCTGTGTGACCTCGCAATCCGTTTGTTCGGCGTGAAGCGGTAACAGCTGTGGTGTGTCCAAGAAGGATGAATCGTAACTGGAAGAGAAAGGAACTCTCCCTGATGGAAGAGCTCCGAGGGTTGGAACTGTTGGAAGAAGGTGAAACGGTGGATATCCCAGATTTGGAGATAGAGGATCTTATAGAGGAGAACACTTTGAGTGTTATTGTTCGCTGTCTCAATCCATATGTCCATAAGGTGGGTGGTCTAGTTAAGGCGCTCCCCCCTATTTGGGGTATGGAAGAGAGAGTCAGAGGCAGAGGAGTGGGTGAAGATAGAGCACAGTTCATATTCACATCCGCAAGGGATTTACAACATGTGCTCTCTAAGGGTCCGTGGTTTGTCAATGGGTGGATGGTTTCTATGGACCAATGGACCCCATCCCCAGGACCAGAGTTTCTTCAAAGGATCCCATTTTGGGTTAGAATCAGAGGCCTGCCAATACACATGTTGAAGGAACAGGTGGTGGAGACCCTCCTGGGTCCGCTAGGAAAGGTTGAGCTAGTGGAGCTCCATGCTAAAAACTCGAACTCATTAGAGTATGTTCGAGCGCGGGTTCATATTCATACGGAGGAGCCACTTCAGTTCCGCAGAAATGCAAGATTTAAGTCAGGATCGACTATACAGACGGAGCTGGAGTATGAGAAACTCCTAAAGATCTGCTTCACCTGCAAAAGGCTCACACACGATCAATCCCGCTGCCCTTTAGAGAGTGGCATCATCCAGCAGGCAATCGATGGCTCGCAGAGTGGGAGTAAAGAGAAGGTTTTAAGGAAGAAACTCCAGGAGAAGGAACTTAGAGCGAAACAGGCGCTGCAGCAAAGGCCAGAGAAGGGAGTGATAATACGTTCTGAGGCAGAGGGAGGAGGACAAAAAAGAGGAAGGAACAAACCCCACACCTCGACTGGAGAAGATAAGAGGAAAGGAAAAAAGATTGCCTCCACCCCCCAACTTGTCTGGAAGCAAAAAGGAGACCGTGGAGGCTCGAAAGTGTCTAGAAGCACGGAGGAGTCCACAGCGCACCAAAAGAGCTCTGGTGAACAAAGTGCACAACGATCCACTCCTCGGGAGAATACGATAACCAGAGAACCACCGTCTGTTTTCACTCGTCTGAAAGGCACCGGGGCTGAAGTGGAGGCAGAAGGCAGTAGAGATTGTAGGCACCATCGTATACCGGGGGAGGATCTGAGAAGTAAGACTAAGTGGAGGCTCTTAGGAGGGGAACCGTGAAGGCAAATCAAGTAAGGGAAGCAGAAGTCCACCGTCTGTCTTTGAGAGACTAAGCGGTAACCTTTTTGCATCTCCCCATGAAGCAACTAAAGAAGGTTCCATAGCTTCAAAGAGACGACGACAAAGCTACAGTGATGAACGTCGGTCCAAGAAGGCAAAGCTAGGATCCAATGAGAAGAAGGAGGCCTCCCCCTCCGTATTTCTAAGATTGGGAGGAGTGGGTGCAAGCTCAGAAGGGCTCGCAGGAGAAGGCACAGATCATTCTACTCCAGTAGTAGCGGCTAAGGCTAAACATTCTGCTAATATAGCAGCACATCTCCCGAGTCATTCTGTCCGTAGGATAGCATTGACAAGTGGAGCACAATTGAAAGAAGGGTTGATGGGTAATACCAACCCTTCGAGGTCAATATGAGAGTATTGAGCTGGAACTGTCAGGGGTTGGGGAATACCCCTACAGTTCGACATCTAAAGGGCGTACTTGGTCAGTATTGCCCTGAGATTTTATTCCTCAGTGAGACCAAAAGTGGTAGAAGGTACATGGAGTCTATGGTGGAGCAGCTTGGTTTTCAAGGGCTCATTACAGTAGATGCAAGCGGGAAGAGTGGTGGATTGGCTGTGTTGTGGAAGAATTCTATTTCGGTGCAGAAACTACAAGCCAATCGACGTATTATAGATTTGAAGGTGGAATGGCAGGATCAGGTTTTCTTCCTGACATGCGTGTACGGGGATCCAGTCAAAAGCAGAAGAGGCGAGGTCTGGGAGCGTATAGCGAGGATAGGAGCAGAGAGATCAGGAGCCTGGATGCTAACTGGAGATTTCAATGAAGTCCTGGACCACTCGGAAAAACAAGGAGGGGCAGAGAGAGATGATAGAGATGGCCAGGAGTTTAAGCAGTTACTAAATAATTGGGGTTTATGGGACATTGTGTATAAGGGCAATTCGTTGTCTTGGGCGGGTAGAAGATCCACTGGATTAGTGCAATGTCGTTTGGATCGCTCTTTGGCTAATCAAGAATGGTTGAACATGTACCCAAGTGCTACAATGTTCTACTTACAACGAGTTTGTTCTGATCATAGCCCCATTTTGACTGCCTTGGATGGTCATCAATTCAAGAAAAGAACAAGCTTTAGATATGATCATCGATGTGTCGCAAGGGAGGGTTTTGTTGGCACTGTTGAGAGGAGTTGGCGAAACTATGGTAGTGGACAAGTAAGTATAATGTCCAGGATAGCAACATGTCGACAGGCGATCTCCCTTTGGAAGAGGCAGGCGAAACCAAACTCAGCGCTAAGGATCCAAGAACTGCATTTTAAAATAGACGATGCGTCTAGACAGGAGCGATTCAGGCAGGAGGAATTAGAGAACCTGAAGAAGGAACTCAATGATGAGTATCTCCATGAGGAAGTGTTTTGGCTTGAAAAAAGTAGGCTCACTTGGCTGAGATCGGGTGATAAAAACACCAAATTTTTTCATGCTGTAACCAAGAACAGGAGAGCGCAGTGCAGAATAAAAAGCCTCGTGGACGATGATGGGAAAGAATGGTTTGCTGAAAGAGAGCTTGGAACAGTGGCTGAAAAGTATTTTAAGCATCTCTTCTCGTCAGAAGATGTCGGTGTGGACCTGGAGGAATGGAGTGAGTTTCCACCACTACTCTCGGTAGCACAGAATGAAGCTCTGGTGAAAACGGTGACGAAGGAGGAGGTCAGGAAAGCAGTGTTTGATATAAACCCAAGTAAATGCCCAGGACCAGATGGGATGAGTGGTCACTTCTTTCAACAGTTCTGGGAGTCGAGCGGTGATGACCTCACAACCATGGTGCAACAGTTCTTCGAATCAGGGAAACTTGAGGAAGGCATGAATAATACCAACATTTGCTTGATCCCAAAAACTCTTCTAGCAAAGCGGATGAGTGAGTATCGCCCCATCAGCCTCTGTAATGTGGCCTATAAAATCATCTCGAAGGTCATGGCAAGGAGATTGAAGAAGGTGTTGCCATCCCTTATCTCGGAGACGCAGGCAGCCTTTGTCGAGGGTCGCTTAATCTCTGATAACATTCTTGTTGCACATGAACTCCTCCATGCACTAAACTCGGACAACAAGTGCTCAAAGGAGTTTATTGCAATAAAGACGGATATCTCGAAAGCATATGACCGAGTAGAGTGGTCATTTCTTGATAGAACTATGCTAGCGATGGGATTTTCAGCTGTATGGAGGGGTCTCATTATGAGCTGTGTCTCATCTGTGCGCTACCAAGTGCTCATTAACGGAGAACCATATGGAAGGATTACCCCTACTCGAGGCCTAAGGCAGGGAGACCCTTTGTCTCCCTACTTATTCGTCATCTGCACTGAAGTTCTGGTCCAGATGCTGAAGCTGGCGGAGAGTAAGCGGAGAATCTCAGGCCTACGAGTCGCTAGGAGAGCCCCACCGGTATCGCACTTATTATTCGCCGACGACAGCATGTTATACTGCAAAGCAGTCGATGAAGAGCTTGATCAGCTAATTCTCCTTCTCCAAAGGTATAGCCTGGCTTCGGGACAACGTATAAATTACCAAAAGTCCAGTGTTTATTTCGGCAAACACATCCCTCAAGTAAAGCGGGACGAAATCAAGACGAAGCTGGGTATAGAGCAAACGAGAGGAGAAGGGATTTACTTAGGATTACCGGAATCATTTGGAGGCTCTAAGGTGTCCATCCTTAGCTACCTGAAAGAAAATCTAGACAAGAAAGTACATGGATGGCAGATGAAGTTTCTCTCACCGGCGGGTAAAGAAGTGTTGCTCAAAGCTGTTGCTATGGCCCTCCCGACCTACACCATGGCATGCTTCCTGCTCCCAAAGACTATCTGCAAGCAAATCATGTCAGTCATGTCGGAATTTTGGTGGAGGAACAATCAGGACGGGAAAGGTATGCACTGGAAAAGTTGGGAGAGTCTATGCAAACCGAAAACAAGTGGAGGGCTGGGTTTTAAAGACTTGGAAGCGTTTAATTTGGCACTATTGGGGAAACAGCTTTGGAGAATGGTGACGCACAAGAACGCCCTGCTCACAAAGATCTTCAAGAGTCGTTACTTTAGAAACTCAGACCCATTAAATGCTAGCCTCGGGTCCAGACCGTCATACGCATGGCGTAGCATTCATGCTGCACAGCACTTAGTGCGCCAAGGAGCCAGAATGATCATTGGCAATGGGAAGGAAACAAGGGTATGGCAAGACCGTTGGATCGGTAGAGAGCCTGCGATGATGGCGACGGCGATGAGAAGAGTAGAAGGTGGAACGCAGAGGAGAGTCCCAGAGGATATGCGGGTCAGTGAGTTAATTTGTGCTAATGGAAGGGACTGGAACCACGAGACACTTGACAGGTTGTTTATTGAAGAGGTCAGTGACAAGATCAAGAGGATTAGACCGGCAGGCCTGAAGAGTGAAGACACTTATTCCTGGGAATATACTAAGACAGGGCATTACACCGTGAAGTCCGCTTATTGGGTCCAAATGAATGTACTTGGTGTGGATGATACCCAACGAGAAGTACTCCAACCGAGCTTGGACGGTATATATCAGCAGATATGGAGTATGGAAGTTAGCCCAAAAATCAAGCACTTCCTGTGGAGATGCCTCAGTAACTCCCTCCCAGTTGCTGAGAATATGGCTCATAGACATATTGCGAAGGACAGAAGATGTAGTCGATGTGGAGCTGAGACAGAGAGCACTAATCATCTCCTTTTCAAGTGCCCATATGCACGCCGGTTATGGGCAGAGGCGAATATCCATATCCCTCATCCAGGGCATTGGTCAGATTCCCTATATTCAAATCTTCATTGGATCTTAAACTTGAAAAAAGAGTATCCAACAGAAGAGATGGAAGGTGATCTGGCTCCATGGCTCCTTTGGCGTATATGGAAAAACCGTAATGACTTTATATTCAGAGGCAAAGAGTACCCGTTTATTGCCACAGTGGAGAAAGCCAAAGATGACGGTAGGGAATGGAAAAGAAGGGATGAGGTTAAAAAGACAGAGGTGAAAGCGCCACCACCAGCAGCACCAGAGAAACGATGGAACCCACCGCTGCCGTCTGGTTTCAAATGCAACATTGATGGATCTTGGAAGAAGGAAACAGGCGGAGGAGGGGTGGGATGGGTTATGAGAGACCATCTCGGGAAGCTAGTGTGGGCGGGGGCAAAGAAACTTGCAGAAGTAGGATCAGTGCTTGAAACAGAAGCTGAAGCGTTGAGATGGGCAGCATACTGCTTGGCGGGTTTTGGTTATGACAATGTGTGCTTCGAAACAGATTCACTCGTGCTGCAGCAGATGATATGTGGAGAAGAGGAAACATGGCCAAAGATGCAGCCCATCATCCAAGACATTCGCACAATCCTCTCGAGCAAAGGTGGATATAAAGTGGGTTTTTACCCCAGAAGTGGTAACAAAGTTGCAGATAGAATAGCAAAGGAGACTGCTACGTTCGCGTCCATTGTCCCTAGGTTGTATTCTATTGTGCCTGTCTGGTTGAGTTCGTGTATTGAGGCTGATATGCCAAACTTTGATTCTTGATTCGGTTAATGAAAGTTGCAGTTGAGTTAAAAAAAAAAAAAAAAGATCCTACCTACCAAACTCGAATTTATTTTATAAATATGTTACTCATCTCTTCATAAAAACACACACAAAAAATTTTGCAAAGAAAAAATGTGGCATCTTTTTTTACAAAAAAAAAAAAAATGTGGCATCTCAAGCGACTTCCCGATCCTCGTGAGTCGTGAGGCAAACTCAAGATAACTCTGTTAATTAGTTGCTTGTGTGACCCACCCATGTTGTTCTGGTCATGAATGAGTTATTATAACTAATCTTCCAAATTCATGTATTTTTTGTAACTTTCCAAATTCATGTTTGCAATCTTTTTCAATATTTTGTGGTAATAACTATTTTTCCAAAATTTATTTTGCTGTGCATGTTACTTATTGAGAATATGATAGGTGTTTCAGAATATTATTGGATGTTATATTGGGCTGTGATTGGTAACATGAATTGTAAATTTCTTTAGTTTTAATACTTGTGCTGCATTTTATTGGTTGTTAAGAATTTTTTGTTTTAATAGTCTCTAAATTATACTAATTTATTTATTTGCAGTAATTGTTTATTACAAAATATAAAATTATAATAACCTTTAGTATTTTATTATCTATAAACACATATTAGTCTCATTCCGTTTAAATATTAAACATTATTTTCACGACAAGAACTAAACCAAAGAAAACAAAAGATAATTAGAAACTAGATAAATTTTAGAGAAAAGATTAGGATAGCCACTACAAGAAAACATGCCTATTGCAACAGAAATTTGCAACAGAATTATTCTCTCGCAAAATTGCAACGGAACTACGAGTGAATAGCGACGAGAAACAATACCCTCGCAAAACGCTTGCAAATTTGCAACAAATAAGTTCCTCGCAAACTTGCGACCAGTTTGCGAGGGAAATATGACAAACCGACGCAAAACCGACGCAAATTTGCGATGAAAAGTCTTGTCGCAAAACCGTTGCAAATTTGCGAGGATTTTGCATTTGAAGTACATTTCAAATTATTCTCCTTGCAATTTCGTTGCAAAACAGATAGGTTTTATAATACACGTTTTTTTCTTCGTGTAACTAATTTAATAACCTCGCAATTCCGTTGCAAAACGGATAAGTTGGTTATACACGTTTTCTATATGTGTAACTAATTTTTGCAAGGGAAAGAATGCCCACGCTAATCCCTTGCAAAGTTGTTAGAATTCCCTCGCTAATCCCTTGTAAAGTTGTTAAGCATTGCAAAACCGTTGCAATATCTGTTGCAATTCACTCGCAAATCCCTAGCAAAAACCATGCAATTATCTTTTAAATGTCTATATATAGCAGCTGTGATCAGTTAGTAAAACATAGAAGAAAAAAAATGAAAAAAAAGTTGTGCAAAGAAGGAATTTAAAAAAAAAAATTGAGAGAAAAATATATTAAGAAAGAAAAAAGAAAAAAAATTGAGAGAAAAATGGCGTCCAGAAATGATATATATGCGTTACGGGCATAGATGTACAATCATAGAGATCCGGATACCGGTGAAGTGACGAGAGAATATCGGGCGGGGCTACGGGGTTTCTTACAACAGGTAACTAACCAACCATTTGCAAGGGAAAATGGTAAAATATTATGTCCCTGTGTAAAATGCAAGAACGAACCATATTTAGAAATTGATACTGTGAAGAAGCATCTATATAATAGAGGATTTAGACCACAGTACTACATATGGTTTTTGCATGGGGAAGGTGCATCAAGTAGTAGTACGGGTCAGGGATTTGAACTACCAAGTTATAATGCTAATTATTATGATCCTCGTGAGTCAAATATGTTTGGAAATAATGCGGGTGATGGGTATGAGCAAAATATGTTTGAAAATAATGCGGGAGATAGGTATGAGCAACATGGAAATAGATATCACAATATGGTTACAGATGCATTGCATGAAGCTGCTATTCCTGATAGTAGTAGGGAAGAACCTAACATAGTCGGGCAGCCCGTTACTCTGACCCCGATGGACATGGGCCGTCTAAGCATCGTTCAGGTCAGACTTCTTACAAGGCCCGTGCGTGAATTATTGTAAGTTCTCCCTTTTTTTTCTTGGTTCATTTAAGTTGCGATGTGAAGTTGCCTATTATCTCTTAAGTTGTGATCTCAATTTTTAATGATTTGACTTAATCTTTTTAATTTTAGGCTGAAGAAACAGGAGAGTCTATTCCTGATTTGCTTGGGGTTCTCGAGATCACTAAACGAAAGCCGGATGGGTCTTTCGTTGACGGCAAATCTGAGCAGCTCTACAATGACGTGACATCTAAATTTCAGGAGTTATCTCAGGCAGCTAGTGATGATCCCGAGAGCACTGGTTCTGTTGGTCTCACTCCAGCAGAAAAGAACAAGATTTATTGTGAGGTAATTTTTTATTGCTGCCAATCTCAATTTTTTTTAGGTCTTCTTTGATACTGATTTCTGATTTTATTATGTAGCTTGCTCCCCGCAAAAAGCGACGAATTTATGGAGTGGGTTCTCTAAATCAATCTGTAGGATCCGTTTCTGCATCTTTTCCTTCTTCTAGCAGTTCTGAGGACCAGTCTTTGAAGAAGATCATCAAGGAACAAGCTCTTGTGATTCAGAGCCAGGGAAATGAAATCGGGAGGCTGAGTGCTGCTGTTTGTTATCTAGCTACCAAAGATTCTACCTTGGCGAACATTCTTCAGTCCGAAGATGTGCCTTCTTCCCACAACTCCGAGGGCATGTCTCATGACTCTAGAGATGATGAATCTGATGCTATTTAGTTTGTTGCTATCTTTGTTATGAATGTTAAAACTTTGTGTGTTTGTATTTCTTTGTATCGAATCTTGAATTTTTTCTATTTCAGTAATATTTTCGATAATTTAATAATTTGTTTATATTTTTTTCTAAAAAAAAATTGTTTTAGATTTTGCTAGAAAAAACAAATACTCGCAAAACGCTTGCAAAAGTGCAACGGAAAAGAACACGCAAATTTGCAAGGAAACAAAATACCGTTGCAAATTTGCAACGAAAATATTGCTTGCAAATTTGCGAGGAAAGGAATACCGTTTCAAATTTGCAACGAAAATATTGCTTGCAAATTTGCGATGAAAACAAAACGCTTGCAAATTAGCGAGGAAAAGGTCTCGTTGCAAATCTGCAATGGAAACATTTCCTCGCAAATTTGCGTGTGTTTTGCAAGCGACGTCGTTTCCGTTGCAAAGTGCGACGATTATTTTTTCGTTGCAAATTTGCGACGAAAGTCATTCCGTTGCAAAATTGCGAGCGTTTTGCAAGCGAATTCAATTTGCGACTAAGGATTTGCAAGGGAATGTGTTTCCTCGCAAATGGCTCGCAAATGACGATTTGCAACGGAATTGCAATGCATTTTTCCCTTGCAAATGACGTGTTTTCTTGTAGTGAGCACTAAACCACGTTTTTGTCACAAAATAACATCACAAGGAAGAAAATGACCAAAAAAGTTTTATTGAAAGGTAAAAATGCATTTATAATCCTTGGGTTAATTAATTTAAGACTTAGGGTTTATAGTTAAGGGGTGAACTTTTAGGAATGTGTTCAAATTTTTAAAAATAAAAAATAAATATTAAATTTTTCAAAACAAAAGGTGTTATTTTGGTCATTTTATTTTTTGAATGCTATTTTGTGACAAAGACTTAAAAAGTGATATTCGAGAGAATTGCCCTAAATTTTAATTATTTTATTTTAGTTACAATCATAATTAGTTATTAATAAATATATATAAATTATAAAGTAAAATAAATATATGAAATTAAGGTGGTGGGTAAGATGTTGAAGTTTATTAAACAAAACTATATCTATCTTATTAAAAGAGAAGTACCCAATAAAAAATACCCCTTAATTTTTAGTTTTATTTACAATGGCATGCCACTGAGAATTAACTAAGTTTCCTATTTTAATGCTTGTCTTTTTCAGTTTATTTCATGCGTTTTCCAAAATTATTGTTGTCTTTTCTGATTTAGATTTCTTAATTATTGTTGTCTTTTCTGATTAATAAATGTATTTTCTTAATTTGAATTTAAATAATAGATTTAAACATTTAATATTTTTTCTAATTTAAATAATAAATTTCCTTAATCGTATATTAACCAAAATCGATTTCTCTATATATTTTGTATTAACTTATTAAATATTAAAATCACATAAGATAATCAATTTATATAACTTATAAATATAATATAAAATAATTTATTCATATATTATTAGTATAATGGTTTCAAAATATAATTTCAATTAGTTATAAATATTGGATTTGTTTATATGATATACTGTGATATAATAGACAATTAAAATCATAAAATATAATTATTTAACATAATAAATAAATTTTTTTTTTTAAAAATGTAATATTAACAATAATTTTATAGAGTTTAATGTACATATATATATTATCATTAGTACACAGAAAAAATTAAAGTGAAAAAAATATTTATACAGTTACGGGTCGAATCTATAAATAAATAACAACAGCGCAAGATTATTTTCTTTAATAAATTTATTTTAATAGAAATTATAGTTCTAAATATGTTTATATATTTTATATTTTATAAATTTATTTTATTTGTTTATAAGAGATGCTAAGATTTTAGAATTAAAAAAATATGACCCGCTTTTATATTATTTTAGTTAGAAATTTTAAATTTTATATCTGAATATTTAATTAAATTTTTAATTTTAACTTTTTATTATTACTACCAAAATTTATTTTTAGTCTAAAATTTATGTCTAAAATATCGTAAATTCATCATTTAATATAAACAAAAAAACTAAAAATATAAAATAAACACCCGTCCGGTCGGACGGGTCAATGTCTAGTAATTTATTAAAACTGAAATACAAATAAAAAATGACCCCAAAACTTATCATTTTATTTACAAATTTATGCCACTGAAAACCTAACTAAGCCTAACTATTAGCATTAATTTTCATTTTGTCATTTTAAATAATCATAAAAAATAACCCTAATTTACATACATGATTTTTTTGTTTGTGTTGCCATTAATGAAGTTGGAACATAACCCATATTAACATTAAAAATACCAAAATAAATTTAATTGTAGGATGTCAAATATATATCTTATCATTCTAAAAGAAAATCATTTTATAATGGGTTACTAGATTTTGATCCGCGCTTCGAAAGCGCGGGTATTATTTTTCATTTTTATGAAATATATTATTTGTTTGTAATTATTGAATGTATTTATCTTAATAAAATTTTCTTTATAATAAATTCGACATATAAAGTGTGTCAAATAAACTATGTGTTTCTCTCGCTTTGTTTTATTCCTTCTCTAATCAACATATTTATTTGGTTTGTTGTTAAAATAAATTATTTTAAAACGCAACTGTACAATACTCTTACATTGATATTTTGTTTAAACAATGTGACATACTTATATATTACCAATCAACATATTTGTGTAGTTTGTTGTTAAAAGAAATGATTTTGAATCCAAATGTACAGTACTTTTATATTGATTTTTTTTCAGTTCATATAATTTTTATAAATATATTTATTTCAACTGAACCAACTAATATTTTGTTAAATTGTCCCCTGAAATATATTTTTATACATCGATATTTATTTTTCATAATTAGTGTTATATATTGTAGATGTATCATAATATAACTAACGATATTCAAAATACATGGACCAAATCAGGTTATATGGCTATTTTTGTAACAAATATCCGAACCCGTTTTAGATGCATTGGTTATTTAAATATTTTTAGGTTCCTATACATAAGAACCGAATTCATCCAGATCCAGAATAACCCAACTCAAAATTCACACATAAGTTTATAATATTCAAGCTCGGATATATTGAAAACATTTTTTATAACATGTTACATATAAATATTGTTGTAATTTTCTTATATATATTTAGAACATTTTTTAATAAAGGTTATTGGAAAATATTTTAGTAAATTTTTTTAAATATATGCATATTTTAAATCAATTTTTGATATAAATCAACTTTAAATTATTATTTTGATTTCAAATATGTATATAAAATTTAAATTTTATTTTATGATTATTTTAGACAAAAAAATGTTTTTAGGTAATTAGATTAGTCCATTTTGTATATTTTAAAACTAATATACTTTTATCCATGTTTCAAAATTTAAATTTTTGCATTAGTTTTCTATGAATTATTATTAATTTTATGATTTTTTTTTGCAAATTGAGCTCTTAAAATTTTTATATTTGACTAAACTAAATAAGGTAGTAATACTGTTTTTAAAAATTGTTTTATATAATATACTATTTATATTTGAGTTTGTGTTTAGTTTTTTTTCACCATAAAGAATTGTAAAAATAGTGACAAAATTGTAAATAAAAAGAAATATAGAAAGAAAGTTGTTTAATTTATTATAATAAATGTTTAAATAGAAAGAAGTATTAAATATGTTATTCATGTTTCTAAACAATTCTTATTTGTTATTAATTTATTAAAAATACAATGGCTAAATGTGTAAATAAAAGAAAATACACATTTCTACAATCCATGTTTCCAAACATATCTCATTTATTCTACTATCCATGTTTCCAAACATATCTCATTTATTCTACTATCCTTGTATCCAAACATCTCCAAAATGTACTTCAACTTTAATAATATAGATGTAACAATCGGTATACTTTTAAAAGTAATGTTATCAGCTTTCAGTATGAAACAAGACAATCAATTTATTTAACATGTAACTAATTGTGTATATATATATATATATATATATATAATATATATATATTATAAATTAATATCCATATTTGAACTAACATAATCCAATCAATATTATTTAATTATTCCTGAAATTAATGTTCTAACTAATTCAAAAAGTAGTTTCTATATTTCTCTTTTGCAATCTTAACATTTAATAGGATATATTAGCATATATGCAATCAATTTGATTTATTTAAATACATAATATTACATTATACTTACAAGAAACACATAGTATACTATTAAAAAAATCAATACAAATTATAATCCAACGATAAGCTAGCACTATTCAATGGGTGTTCATTTACGAATTTCGGTTCGATTTCGACTTTTTGTATTTTTTCTTTGAAAAGCTAACTACCATATATATACGTTCAACAAACATCCGCACATATGTGTGGGTCAAAATCTAGCTATGAATGTTAAAATTGAAATAAATGTTGAAATTTTAGGTTGAAGAGAGAAGATAATATATAATAAAAATATAAAATTGATGGTGTTGAATATGGAAACTAATGTAAATAGTTTATGTGCAGATTATATATCGGAGGAAAAAAATCAATTAAAATAAATTGGAAAAATTAACTAATAAACAGAAAGGTAAATTGCTCCACTACAAGAAAGCATAGCTTATTCTGACCAAATTCCTGACCATATAAGTTGTCAAAATTATTTCCGACCACAAACTAACCGTTTTATGATGATTAAATAAAGTGGATGAAAAATGGTCAGAAATTACTGACGAACTGAATTGGTAACAAAAATGGTCAGTAATTTGTGACCAAGTCTTGACTATTTTAATAAGGTCAGAAAAATGATCAGAAATTGATCAAAAAATGGTCAGAGTTTTAATAAAATTTTAACTATTTTTCCTATTTTGTGTAGTGGTCAGAAAATAGTCAAAAAACTGTGTTATACGCTTGGTTAATAAAGCTAGATACCTTTAACCTAATATACATTTTCTTTTAACGTCTTCTTCTTACTTCCAGAGGCGCATAACTCTTTCTTCACACTGATTCTCAGAGGAGACCACTCTAGCGCTACAGGTAATGTTTCTCTTATATAATTGGTTGATTTGCAATGACTTGTAGGTTTAACCGTTTAAGTATTATAAAGAATTTTCTTAAGTAAATTTTCATTGAGTTTTAATTGATTTCTTTCCTACCCAGGCAGAGATCAACACTCTAATTTTCATGGTAAGTTAATTTTTCATATTTATCAAAAAAAATTCTTGTTTCTTATATGCTTTTTATTTTACAGAAAAACAATGTGATTAAAGGTTACCGTTTTAGATTGGAACAATGCCAGATCCATGACAAGTACTTTCAGCTGGTTTTATGGAACAGTGCTTAAGACCAAGAAGGACGATTATGGATTACAAACAGAAGACAGTAGTAGATGAGAAAGATATTATTATTCTTGCTTTTTGTAGCTTTATTTGTTGTTTTTAAATTTTATGTAAATACTATGTTAAAACTATTTCAATGTTAATTGTTTAGGTTTCAACTCTAAACTATATTTAATTTAGTCATTTGTATTTTAAATACAGTTTCATTGATTAATAAATCTAATTAAAATAATTAGATAATTTATTAATAAGTGGTTAGAAATATCATAAATTGGTCAGGAAATGGTTAAGAAAATTGTGACCACTTTTTGATAACATTTCTGACGATTTTCCTGACCATTTATGTGGTCAAGAAATTATTGACCACTTTCCGACCAAAGCAAATTTCTGACGGAGTTTTTTTGACGACTATAAATGGTCAGAAGTTGGACAATATAGAGTGTTTCTGACCATTTTATATCGGATATAGTGGTCAAAATTTTAACTATTTCTTGTAGTGCTCACTTATGTTTTTTCATGGAAAAGCTCACTTATGCAATTTAGGAACTGTGTTAAAAAGTTAATTTCCCTATATAAAAATTAATTGCAACTAAAAATAAACAGAAAAGGAAATTGCACGAGTCAAATGGGGGCACCAACACTAAATAACTAATCAACCGGGGGTATACTATTTACCAACAGTGAACACTTTCATGTAACGTGCATTCGGTAGGTGTAAGTGTATGTGATCAACCTAGACATCAATATTTTTCTTATATATACCGTATCGGCTGATTCAGTCAGTATTAGAGAATATACTTTATTGTTACAGAGTGGAGTGGTTATCACATTCCCTGGCCCGATTTTAGAATATTCTCCAATTAATTCTAGGAAATAAGCTGATCGTTTGTTACAATCCACCATGTTAAGTATTTCGACCAAAATCCAAACCCAAACTATTTAAGCAATGATAATCTAAGAATGATTTTGCTGAATATTCATAAGAGGCCAAATAATTAAGAACATGCCCATGCTACATATATCGTGACGGATGAGATAATTAAAACCAAAATTTGCCATTTTTCCTGCAGATAGATACGTGAGTATCTGAGGTATTACGAACACATAACATAATAACAACGTATTATATTTATTAAGTAAATAGTATATACAATCCGATCTGGGTTCCATAGAAGAAAGAGGAGGAGGTGGAGAAGGAGTGAGAGAACTATATTATATTCATAACTAGAATAGTCCACCATAACTTAAAAAAAACATTAGGAGAGTTAGAAAGAAGAAAACTGTGGAAATAGGTGAGGAGATGACAATGGTAGAGGAGAAGACGGAGGTGATGATGAAACATATGGTGGTGGTGGTGTATTACATGTGTGATAACAACAAACATAATACATGTTTGTTACCTTTTCATTCTATATGTCTATTATAAAATAGAAGACCAGAACAATAAAGTGATAACATTCTCTGATCTTTTTCAGTAATGGTGGCAGAGGATAAAGTATATCTAATAACACCAGAGAAATAAGTTTTGTTGTTGGTACTGTTGGTAGCGGATGAAAGATACAATGGAGATAAATGAAGAAAAAACTAGTCATGACAGTAGTGAAATAGATACTTGTAGCAATCATAAAATAATTAGTGTAAGTGGTGTTGGTGGAAGTGATTGTGGAGAAGTGACAAAAAGTAGTATAGATGATATGGTCAAGGAGAAGAAGTGGCAAAGGAGAAGAGAAAAAAAAAACATAAAAATGAAGGAAAAAATCATACGATAAGTATTAGCAAAAAAAATGTTTTTAATATATGTTAAATCAGGTGTATAATTCTATATCAATATGATTTAGATATAGTATAATAAAACTTTTTCCAATAATGTTTAAAGTTCGTTTGAAAAATTTCAAGTTATGACATATGTAGAGAAATCCACACAGTAATAACACAAGTAACTCTCCAGAACATGATACATCAGATTTTTAGAACCTTGTGAGATTGCCATGTCAATAAATGAAAAAACTATGAAAACCAATCAAATCATTTCGTTTCTACACATCAGTTTTGTCTCGTGTTTTGTCTTTTCTTCTTTGTTTGTATCACCACTTTCACTTGTCCAAGATTTACGATTAGAAATAATGAAAATCAGATGGGCTTCTACTGCTACTGTGCGGCCTCCTTTTCACGCCGTAAGCCCCCTCCTCATGCCTTAACCACCGTATACGTCGCCATCGATCAGATTGATTGAAAGTGGGGAAGGAAAACGCTTGGGGCGCAAGCAAGAGTGGATGGTAATCTGACTTGCTCGGATCTCGACTTTGGTGGTTGGTACCGCTCGGATGGTATCCTCGGTGGATTGTGAAGATTCGGGGCGTCAAGTGATGGTGAAGACCGGCAGCTCTGACGTCGCTCCTTTCTCCTCCACGTCTCGGTTCTGCCGCATAACACCAACAAGAGCAAAGATGAGTCTATGGACAGCAGATGCGGTGGATCCAAAGGTGATTAGTTCGCAAGAGGAAGGTGGTGGTGACGATCTGAGACAAACACCACATCTTTTCCTCACACAAGAAAGAGAAGAAGATTTGAAGGAAGAACCAAGAACAATACGAAGGCTGAAGAGGGGAAGAAGAGAAGATAATACGAAGACGTGGTTAGAAGCATTGGTGATTACCACACAAGGAAGATGACGGTTTGGCTTTAGGTAGAAGGAGATAGATATACTTATATAATTTATACACGTGTTAGGTTAACGTGAATAAGAAAAATTGAGTTTTGGTTTGATAAAAGAAATTAATTAGACAAACCAAACCGGTTTTAGTAAAGCAAAGCGATTAGATGATGTTGAATCTGATATGAATGTTGATTTTTAAAGAAAAAAAAACAGAAGACGAGAACCTGTTTTTATAACCGGAAGGAACCTATTAGATTTATATAACTAGGAGTTTTAACCGCATTTGCGGGCTTAACAATTTTACAAAAAATTGTACATGAATATATTATCAAATCAAAATTCACTAAAATAAAGTATTCTTATGCTTTTGAAATATTTAATAATTAGTTAAGAATTAAAATTTATCATACGATTTTTTCTATTTTAAGAAAACATCTTTCGTTATGCAGAATAAACTTAAAACATTCATATATACATAAAATTATATATGTGGATTTATATTTATTTTTAAAATCTTATGATGTACAATATTTATGGATAACATAATATAGAATCTTTTAGATAATGATGATTATCAAGTTAATGAAATTTTTAAAAATTTCTGAATAATTATATATTAACAAAAATTATCGAACTATCTATTAAAAATAATAAAGACTTTAACGCTTTATGGATTAAAGTGAGAACAAAAAAGTCACTTCACATAATAAATATAAATACTTTTAATTCTTTGCTATATATATATATATAGAAATAAAGTCGGTTTGATATTACTAAACCAAATATAATATAAACATATAAATAGATATTTTAGTTATATAATATAAATTTAATTATGACATTGTGGTTATAGTTTTTAGTTATTCTCAAGATAAATATAAAGATAAATTATAAGAAAAATAATTAAAATATTTATTAAGATTAATTATTGAAAATAAAATATAACTAAACATAAAATTACGGGAACCATGACAAATAAGCAAAAAAACTAAAATTATGGAGAGTATGAAAAGTAATCGTTTTGATATTACTAAACCAAAGATAATATAGACATATATATATATATATATATATATTTTAATTTTACTTAAGTAAATATAATATAAATATGACATTGTGGTTAGAATTTTTTTGTTATTCTCAAGATAATGACAACTTATAAGCAAAATCACTAAAATATATATATTAAGATTAATAATTAAAAATAAATATGACTAAACCTAAAATTACAGGAAACTTGACAAATATAATATAAAAATTATATATTTTTTTAATTTACTTAAATATATATAATATAAATTTAAATATGACATTATGATTAGAATTTTAAGTTATTCTCAAGATAAAGATAATGATAAATTATAAGTAAATCATTAAAATATTTACTAAAATTAATAATTAAGAATAAAATGAATAAACCTAAAATTATAGAAAACATGACAAATAAATAAAAAACCTAAAAATATGGAGAAGTTGACACATAAGCCAAATCACTTTTTAAATAATAGTATAGATTTGATTTTGGATAACAAAAGAAAATTTAATTTGGAAACAAATTATAGTATTATTAGATTTCATCATTGTGGATCGGAAATATGTTTGATGAACTCTTCATTTTTTCCATGTACATCCGAAATATCAAGCTTGGTGGCAAATAACAATGACACCAGTGAATTATTATATTTCATCATTTCAACAAGTGTTGGGATAATAACGACAATACTGAAAAAATGCTGGATAGTTTTTGATTCCAAGATTTGTTAACCAAGATCCAATTAGGTTTCACTCAGAAATTTTTGAAAAAAGTCTATTGCAGTCTCACAAAAAAACTGTTTATTTTTTGGTTCCTTGGGATATCATAGGCTGAGAATGAGCAGATGCCTGATATAAGCAAGAAACTTAGGTTTTATGTTAGATGGTTCCAACAAGTAAGTGGAATCTGTATCTAAAAGAAAGAAAATCTGTGTTATTCTTTAGAATCTGCACAGAAAGATGCAGTGCACATCAATGAGTTATCTTCTGCAATGGGTAATTACATCACAAAACTTTTGAGGTTGGAGAATAAAAAAACTAACCTAAGAGACTATAGACTAAACATACTAAAATACATAATTTGATGCTATGGCCGAATATTGAAGAGAAAATCCCGCAGCGTAGCGCGGGTAATTATCTAGTATGTATAATTTTATCAACAAAACTATTTGATTGAATAATGTTTGATTCAAAAGATACATATGAAATAAAATTGGGAAAAGTATAAGAAAAAAAGCAAAAGATAAAAGTAGATGAAACGTTATGTTCTCCATTTCCGCGAGTAGGGAATAATATTTTTGGCAAAATTCACATAATATATAACATATCATAGCCTAAAAGGTATAATGGCTATAAACTTGATTTCCCTTATGTAATGGACATCTCTTGGAATTTCTCATAATTTAAATCTCAGAGGGAATCAAATTTATGATTGATGTAGATACACACCAGACCCCCCCCCCAAAAGATTATCACTAAGCTATCACTACTTAGGGGTGTTATTGGGAGATGAATTTGTATAGAGTTTTTGAATTTTAAAATTTGATAGATTTTTAAAATTATGTGGATTGTGAAAATATATATACATTGACTAATAAAAAATATAGATTAGGAGGTTTTAGTGAGACTTAGATTTTTATTGAGTTTGTTGATTTTAAAAGTAGCGAGATTTGTTAAATTTGGAAATAGTTGTAGAGAATTTTATATATTGTGAAAATCTATGAAAATAAAGTAGTGTAATGATTTTAAGAATTCAAGGAAAATATATAGTATTCTCAAAATTTTGTTTTCTGAGTTAAAATATTAAGAATTCAACTCCTAATAACACTTACTTTAATAGATTTGTAAAATCATTAAAATCTAAATTTTTTGAATAACAAATGATTTTGTAAAGAATTATAAAATCATCGAACCAATAATATTTAATTTTTATGACAATGTGAGAATTTATAAACTAATATCACTAGACTTGAAAATTCTTAGAATCATTATAAATCCAATTTCCACTAACACTTTAGTATAGATTTTTATGAATTTGGATAACCAAAAGAGGTTTCATTAAATAGGAAAACTTGATTTATAGATATATAAATAATAATAATAATAAAATTATTTTTATAATTTCAAATTATAGGTTTTCAAATTCTAATTTTTGAAAAATAATAATTTAGATTTTTTTTTTAAAAAAAAACTTTTTTTTGAAAATGCTTTTCGAACTATTTTCAGATGTTTATTTTCAAATTTTTAGTATTTATAAATATAATTATATATTCGAAAATGATAAAAATATATATATAATTATATATTCAAAAATGTAAAAGTTTATAAAATGTAATGAATTATAGTTTTGGACATTTCCTATATATTAATTGAGGAACATTTGAAAAGATATAACCTTAAGTTTATAATAATTAAAAAAATGATCTTGTTGAGTTGTCAATCAATTAAAATGCCAAATTATCTTACATGGCATCTTTAATTTCAATTGGAAAAAAGTAGGTCCAAATCGATTGTGTATATTCGCTAGAGTCATATAATATTAAACTAGGATAAGACCAGCGCCTTGCGCAGGGTGAAATATATATTAAAAACTTACGTTTTCATATTTTGTAAAATTTGATGATTTCGAAAAACATGTGTTCTTGTGATCAAAATATATTTGGTATTTATGTTTTCAATATATAATAATAACTAACTATAAATATTTGATACACCTAAAAGTATAGAAATCCAAATCAAACAATTTAAATGTGATATCATTGATACTCCTATAATCATAAATTAATAATTGTGAAAAATTGATGGTATTTCTAAGGAAAAACTCAATCGTATATATATAGTAGGCATAAGTGAATTTTTGGACTTTTAAGAAATTTAAAATAATTAGCATTAATTATCTAGAAACCATATTTTAGCGTTATATAGTGAACTAATATTTATGTAAATTTTCAATAACTAACACAAACATATTTGACATGTTATTTTAGCGTTATACAGTCATTTTAGTAAATATTATTAATATTTAAATTTTTATTACTAAAGTTTTCTAAAAATTTCTACAATTTTTATTAAATATATTCAAATATGATAATAAAACTTTCAAAATATTTTTTTATTGTTATACAATGTATTACTAAAATTTTCAAAAAATTCTACAATTTTTTAAAATAATTTTAATCGTAAAATCATTAGTTTCTTATATATCTAAATTTTCTATAAACATTTTAGTTATTAAGTTTGTTGATTCTATACCCATTGATTTAATATATTTAACCAAAATAAATAGAAAACCTATCTAAGATTATTATTTTAAATATATATATATATATATATATATATATATTTGAAATATAATTTTAAATAAACAAAATTATTTTATCTTAATTTTATGTTAAATTAAATCAAATTATATTAAAATATTGGTAACAAAAGAACAAAATTTCATTTTTAGATATAATTTATATTTTTAAAAAAATTACTGCACATGGTGAAGGAAGACACCTAATTTATCATTAACTACTACGAAAGGTCATTATTAATATTTGCCTATACTACAATTAGGTAGGTACTAAAGAATTTTCTTAATATTAAACATAAATTTCATAATCTAAGTTCTTAAGAATTATGTTGTAAGGAAAAATATTTGATGTATAAGTTCGTTTGGTAATAACAAAACAATTTAGTTTCAGTATTATTCTTTGTATAAATTTATGTACGTGAAGAAAGCCTCAGAACTGAACAATATTCTTTTTTCCTTTTATAAACAAAATAATTTTGAATAGCTGCGTCTCTTTGCTATTTTTTATATCAAATCGTCTTTTAACTATTTTTCTATTTATACCAAAATCCTGCAATGTTTAGGCCATAATATATAGCAAACTTTGATTTAAATAGATGTCAAAGTAGTACAGACTAAGAGTATATCTTACAATTGTTTAAAAAAATATTTAAATCTTACACTTGATTTAAATAGATGTTGGATCACAATATAAATCAACTTTGAGCCGTTTAAAGAAAATCTCATTTAATAAAGCCGCCGAGTATTAATTTAATGAGATCACAGAGTATTAAGTTTATATGTTTGGACTAATATAAGTTTTTCTAACAATTGGATTTTGGACTTATTAATTTTTCTATTGATTCTTATGGTGCCACATAAACCAAATTGACATTCTAATTAAATAATATCTAAGCAAGATTCTTTTTAATTTATAAAAACTTAAGATTACAACTTTTAAAAATTTTGATCTCCAAATGATACGGACTAAGAGTATATTCTTTCATTTTGCTTATTGAAGAGAAAGAATATACTTTTGTTATATAAAAACAGACCTTTCGTTATTATTACTATACAAGATTCATTAACGTGTATAGTTTTTAAACATTTTAAACATTTTATCAATTTGATTAATATTTAATTCAAAGTCTAAATATAAAAAAGTTAAGGCATGGGGTGCAAATACTTGCTCTATGTTGCTATTTTATTTTGTGTTCATATTTAAAAGTTAAGGTATAAAAAGTTAAAAGTTATTATTTTATTTTGTGTTCACTTGCTCTCTGATGTAGACTGCTTTGTCAAACTTTAATACAAATACTGTATATGTGAATATTTAATTGTGTGTCATACTATTTAAAAATTACAATATTTATATAAAAATTTGAATTACAATATTTGTGTTCACCTTTATAAAAATGGCTTCTGATACATCTTTCATTCAAAAAAAAAAATATTATATATGGCAACATTATACTACATAATTTCGTAATATTATATATGACAATGATCTTTGATTTGGTAACATTATATATGGCAATATATTATGATAGTTATACTACATCTTTCCTTATTATATATTGTTTTTATAACGTCTACGTAATAATCAAACCGAATACAAACCTTCTTAGTTATTTTAGTTATTTTCATCTTTTGTTTTAAGTATTTGAATAACATTTAATTGTGTGGCATACTATTTAAAAATTACAATATTTAAATAAAAATTTGAATTTTTCATATATCGAGGAGCAAAGTATTCACCTTTAAAAAATGGCTTCCGATACATCTTTCATTCAAAAAAAAAATCACATATAATATATGGCAACATTATACTACTTAATTTCGTAATATTATATATGGCAATGATATTTGATTAGTTAACATTATATATGGCAATATATTATGATAGTTATACTACATCTTTCCTTATTATATATTGTCTTTTATAACGTAATAATCAAACCGTCTAAATATATATATGGCAACCATCATTAATTTTGACAATGAAAACTTTCCTTAAATACAAAATCGTCCAATGTCTCCTTGTGAACTATAATGTATATGAAAAAATTCGAGTGTTACTATAATGGCATTTGAGTGTAATTTTTTTAGTCAATTAAGGGTGATTACATAATTGAGGTGATAGTGAATATGGAGCCGCCACGTCAGCATGACACTCATGTAAATAATTTACACATTTAAGGTTAGTATTCAAAAATGCTCCTTAATTAATAAGAAGGGGATATACTATCTTCGAATAACCATAACCATATACTAAGACATGTTTAATACGTACATACCACAAGCATTAGAAGATTTATACTCGAAGTCCTTTATGTTTAATTAAAAAAATGAGTATAAGAAGATTTATAAATTAATGACATTTTTCTTACCTTACACTATGCTTATACAAAAAGTAGACAGTAGCATGTCAAATTTCTTAATAATATATAATAGAAATAGGTTAATTCATTTATATACATTACAATTGGCCTACATATATATAAAAGCATGCCAAAATCATCACTGCTAGATTTACTCTTTTTCAGTTTGTTTTAGTTTAGTAAACCAATTACAATTGGTCAACCAATTTTAATTTATAAATTGATTTTAATTTGTAAAGCAATGATTTTTCACGATTTTACTTTTGCATTTCTGAAATATTTTACTTTTAACTATATAAAAACTCTCTATATTAACAAAAAAACAAAACTATAAATTCAGCTCGATCACCTATAATATGAAAAGTGGATAAACCCAAAAATAAAGAGAAATACTTGGGTTCACCCTAGAGTGAACATTTAGGTTCACCCAACCAATAGGATTTCGTTATTTCATATTCAGTATCTTTTAAAAATGGAAACAAAATATTGTCAAGTTTTATTATGTTTTTAAAATAAAAAATAAATAGAAAATAATAGTAGTCGCAAAAAAAAAATTATATTTGAAATACCGTCAGCAAAACACTAAACCCTAAATCATAAACCTTAAATCCATGGTAAACTCTTGGATAAATCTTAAATCTTTGGATTTTTGTTTAAATATTTTTAACACAATCAGCAAAACATTAAACCCTAAACCCTAAACCCTTGGGTAAATCATAAACCTTTGGGTAAATCATAAATACTAAATCCCAAAACCCTTGGGTAAACCCTAAACTCTAAACCCTAAATCTTAAACCCTAAACCCCTGGGTAAATCCTAAACCCTTGGGTAAATCATAAATACTAAACCTTAAACCCTTGGATAAATCATAAACCTTGGGTTTATGATTTACCCAAGGGTTTAGGGTTTACACATGGGTTTAGGGTTTAAGATTTAGGGTTTACGGTTTAGTGTTTGGCTGATGGTATTAAAAATATATTTTTTAAAACGTATTTTTGTTTGCAATTAATATTAATTTTTATTAATTTTATTTTTTAGTTTAAAAATATTAATATAATTTGACAATATTTTGTTTCCTTTTTTAGAAGATATTGAATATGAAATAACGAAATCTTATTGGTTGGGTGAACCTAAAGGTTCACTCTAGGGGTGAACCCAAAAATTTCTCAAGAATAAATATGATATTACAACTATATAAGCTATATTCTCTATATTTACCAAAAAATGGTAAGTGTAATATATTTTTTTGATAGAATAAGAAAGAAATAACTACAAAATTATTATCACCAAACTGGTGTATCTATGATTATATGTGTTTCCTGCACAATTCTCGAGAAGTTATATATGGGAATTTAAATTGAAGACTATAAGAAACCTTGGCAACAAGGAAAAACTTACCCAATTGTTTTTTGTAGTTACGAAAAGCTTATATGTATATTTTTCTTAATGTATCACGATAAATGATAATGGAGATTCTTAGTAGTTAATGTTAATTAATGTATGATGTATCACATTAACCTAAGTATCAATCATATATATATACTGTCGACTGCAAGCATTTGAAAACCATCATATTTCGAGGTATTTATTCAGCTAAGGACTTAAAGCAAAAAACATTAAAATAGAAAGTTACATATCTTATTTTTTTCAGGGATTAATCTGTTTTAAAAGTATTCAGTTTATTTGGTCCATAAATATTGATTAGACCAATTTATAATTGTTTTTTATTATTTTCATTTTCCACCTTATGTAAAATTGTTTAACTCTAAAAAACAAAATTTTAAGCTCAAACCGGTAAGTCCATCATACATTCAAAATATATTTTAGTCTGTAATTACTGGTCTCAGCCAAATGTATGCATCAAACCATAGTTGTATACATAAAACAAATCCGATCAGATATAAATATTTAATTTTTCTATACTATGATTTTTTAATTTTATTTATATAAACTCATTCTGTGGCGCATGTCTTAGATGATTTTATAAAAGAAAACATAATTGTACACATAAAATAAATCCGAGCAGATAGAAATATTTAATTTAAATTTTATATTTTTGTTATATAAATTCATCATGCGCAAGACGCATGTCTTATCCTAGTATAACTTGGATTTAAGGTGGAATAGATATTTGGTAAGAATTATCACATGGATTTTGAAAATCACATAGATACATATGATATTTTGAAAGTTGAATCCTATGTGTAAAAATGAATAGAATTTATCTTCCGATAACACCAGATTTAGTTAGAACTAGAGAATCAATAATAACAAATTTTGAAATCCAAAAACCAATAACAATGAAATCTCAAAATTTTCAAAATTCATGAGAATTAACTTACCAATAACCCCCTTAGCTATCAATCTTTATTGCAGACAATATTTTCTTTCAATCTGATCTGTAAACCCTATGGAGCAAGGTGAACAAACCTATCAGAACTTTCTCTGGGACCTACTGGTGGTTAGACATGTCAATTAGGGTCGAAGACCGCAGTCCTGACCCTAAAAATTATCTGGTTTGGGCTTTGTTTTATAAGCCCAAAAAATCAGGCCTTTCGGGATAAGCTCATTTGAGCTTTTGGATATTTCGGGCTTAAACCCGTATGGGCTAGGGTCGACCTGAAATTAAACCCGAAACTTTGTATTTTACTTTAAATATTATTATTCTTACAATCAAAATCTTTATTAGTATTGACATATTGTTTTAATATTTTTAATCCAAACTCCAATAAAAATATAAAGTAGTTAATGCACCTTCTTGTTTGATCATTACAAATGTCATATTTTAAAATTTGCAAATGTAACTTCTTCTTTGATAACATTGTTTTTTCAACATACGAAGTCCGAAACGTTTGATTCTATTTGTCATAAATTTTGTTTTCTTATATGTTTAGTTTATATTTATATTTGATTATTTAAATCTTATTAAATTCGGTTAGTTTATAATATTTTTAAAGCATACGAAAAAAGTAAACTATTTTTGATAAAGAAGAAAAATTTAAACTAATTTTACATTTTCTTACAAAAAATGTTAGAACTGATTTTTTTTATTAAATACATATGTATTAAAACGCTAGAAACGACAATGACAAATTATTTTTCGAAAAGCCAAAACACCCGAAAACCCCTATAGCCCTATAAGGATCAGGCCGCGTTTTGAATTCTAAACCTAAAATATTTTTGACCGGGCTGGGCCGGGCTCAAATATTTACAGGTTTAGAGGGTTTGGGCTGGGCCGGGCCAATATATAATTTTAATTTCATTTGCCTAGTGTCTAAACTCTAACACAATAAATTTTGTGTTTTATTTAAGTAAAAAACCAAATCTATAAATGGTAAGCACAAGCAAACGCAAAAAAGAATAATTAAATGCTATATAGGATGAAGACGTAACGAAACAATAATTTTGAGTTCCTTCAAAACAAAAAACAATAATATTAAAAAAATCCTTTTGCAAGGACAAAGAAACTGAATGATTTGCCAATTCCCTACCAAATTAGGACGCTACAAAGGAAGGCATACACTGAGCAGAGCATGAAAAGACACAAGCAAACATTTGATTCTGCAAATCTTCTTTTGTCACGTCTTATCGAAGTACACAAGTATTCGAGTTATATGATCCCAAACATTTCTACCAATAGAGATGCCGATTATGAAGATTTAAAGTATATTCAACTTATATGATCCCAAACATTTTTGTTTGCTTCTACCAATAGCGATGCCGATTATGAAGATTTAATTATACGCCAGAAAAGTAATATGACATATAAACAGCAACACTATATTCTTATTAATAGATTTCGATCCATTTAAAGAAACAAAAACAGCGAAATTCACGCATAGACAATACTTCATAGAAATATGTTTTTGAAATAATATTTCTTGGTTAAAACGTCAATCAGTAGAAAAAATACAACCTTTTTTTTTTTAATTCTACCCTTGAATAGAAATAATGGTGTATGTATTGAATATAATAAATACTAAAACATATTTTATGCGAGGCCGAACGAAAAATCATTATTTCAATACAACATAAAATTCTTTAGCTTGCCAAATAAAAAGAGTACGAAGAAAGACGTGCAGCTTTTAGATAACTAGTGCATGTTCGATCGTCATTGACAAATACTATATAAAGCTGTAAGGAAACGTAGTTGACTGAAACATATCTTACTGATATGACTTATTGCAAATTAGGGCTACTCGAAATCATCGGCTGAGGTGGTGGTAGCGGGAGCGGCGCCTGCGGAGGTCGCTTCCTCTTCTTCTTTTCGTAGCTGATCCCACGCGCTTTAGCCTGCGAGTCTCGCACTTCCCTTAGGTAGAGTCGAACGGCTCGTGCACCAAAAGGGTTAGTCTCTGCTGAGCCACCGTTCTCTTCAAAAGCGGCTCGAAGCCGGCCAATGAGTGCGTCGAGGCTGCCCCACGCTTGTCTGAGTGGACAGGTACATGGTGCTGGTGGGTTTGGATGTCCAAAGAACGGACATAGTTGCATGTGAACCTTGAGATACACGATCGAATTAGCGTCTAAAATCAGCAATTTCAATACGTAACGTTATAGAACATACTTTATATTACTTGTCTACATTTTGAATATGTATAACCATGAAGAAGCTTATCATGTATACATTTTTTTATAATGATCGAGTTAACATTTTGCATATATACAACCATCAAAGAAATAATCATATTTTAGTTTATGATAATAAGAGCTCACCTTTGGAACAATAGGAGTAAACAATCATATGATGTTGAAATACATTTTGTCGGTGATAGATAAAAGTATGTGACATATAAAAAAAACTTAAGTTATGATCATTAAATAAACTAAACCTAGATCAGTGAGACTCAGCTCTTTGAAGGAATCATAATAACATCTATTATCATCAAGACATAATCCAGATGAACAATGATACAAATATTTTGTAGGTCAAAGAATCCTAAATTAGACAAATAGGGTTTCATAATTGGGATCTATATCTTCAGTGAAATAGTTCAAAAGTAGCATATTGACATATTGATGTGAGAAATACCTACATATACGTAAATATATTTGTTAATATGTATACCTTGGTCTTGCCAAATTGGTCGAGGTACCTGAGGAACTCAAGTACATGAGCACCACTGCAACGGGAGAGGGAAAGTGGCGGACGATGGTTGCGTAGATATTGTCCGAAAGTGTTCCAATCTCTTCTCTTCTGATTCTCGTACCTACTCAGCTGGTTCGTCGCTGAGCCGCCGGAGGAAGACGAGGAGGAGGAGGTGGTAGTGGTGGTGGTGGCTGCTGCGGCAGCGATCATAAGGTTTGTGTTGTGTGGGATGTTTGATGTGCCTATAAAGCCGTAAACAGGATCCATGATATCAAGATCTGATATATACTTCAATATTTTTTTTAACTCTTTGAGATTTTGGTTTTAGGTTATGATGAGTATGAGATGAGCTTTTATGAGTCTTGATTCTTGAGATGATAAGGAAGAGATGGTGGAGAGAAAAAAGGAAGGAGAAGAGGGGGTACCATAGTCATTGCAGTAAAGAGCTGGCTGTATTGTAGTCATGATATATATATTCTCATTTAATTTTTTGATTGACTAATAACAGTGAAATAACTAATAATGCAAGCTTGTATTTTTTGCCAAAGAAAAATATCTCCTTAATCATTAATGTTATGTTGAATGCAGTAAAAGTTTTAAATTTTACAACTTAAACAATTCATTTTTGACAAAAAAGAGTACGTTTGAATTGAGCAATAACTTCAACTTCATATTAAAAATCTAAAATGTTAATTCTTTTTTCTTTGTTTATCAAAAAAAAAAAAGAGATTTACTCATTTTTGAAGTATATCCCAACAATTATCTCTTGTCAATTATTAACACAAATTATCAAGTAGAGGTAAGCCAATCATTTTTTTTCCTAAGCTCCATGCATCAATAAAGACATCAACAAGGTAAACGAGGAGTACATAAAAGTCTTAACATTGATTACCAAAAAGGAGTACAAGACAAACTTTTATCTAACTTAATCACCCACACAATGAAAACATGATTTTGAACATCTTTATTTTGTGTTACAAAAAAATTGTTTTCAATTTTTTTTTTGACTGTAGAAACCTACTGAAACTGCATTAATTTTTTTTTTTTGTCGACAAACTGCATTAATTTTTTAAGAACGTAATAAGCTAATATTTTATAGAAAATTCGAATTTTCTCTATTTATTTAGCAACTTACAAGCTTAATTAAAAACTAATTGGAAAATCTGTTTCTTTTATCAATCAATAATTGCTTTAACTTTAAGTCCTAGCCTACAGAATCATAACAAAAATGTAAGAGAAAAAGAGTAGAGTTATTCCATAAACAAGTTGTTTTCTGTTTTTGGTTATCGGCCAACGAAAAACGAAGCAGAATTACAAAGAATGACGCAACAATTATCTTTGGAATACTGAAAAGATTTATGAAATAAAAACTAATGAACTTTTACTCGCATCTTTTTCATCGTGAACAAGTACTCTCATTAATTACCATTCACTGTTTCAAAAATTTGAACAACTTCAGTTCAAAAAAAAAGTGAACAACAAACTTTGATTCGGCCATTTCCTTCGTATTTTCGACCGGATGTGAATGAACTGACCTACGTACATGGGATAGGACTCTAGGAGTCATTGCCCCTAATTTAGATATTATCATTTTCTTCAATTTTTAGTAAACTCTTTTTTGGTATATAAACTTGAGAAACATTTGAGAGTATACATTTTTCAATTGTAAACGGTTGTAGACTTCAAATGTAAATAAATAGTATCTAAACTAATGTATAAAATATAATTTAATTAATTCACTATCAATTGGTATTAAATTTAAACTTAACACCATTGAAACGAAATTAAAATAATCCAAAATTAACATGATTAAACTCACTCGAAATTATCATATAATAAAGTGAACTTTTCTGACACTTTCTTCTATAATATAGTCAGAATATTTTTTTCGTATAAGTAAACGTTTTTACAGATGCCAAAAAAAAAAGAGTAAACGTTTTTACTCTTCGCTGGCAATTATTCAATAAAATGCATACTAGAAGGATTTATAATACTCTAAAATGATGTTCAATTACAGGCTTACAGCCATAAACTCATCGTCAAAATGATACAAAACAGCATATCAATATGCTTTTAAATATCAGTAAATGGTCAATATATATGGTTAACTTCTATATCAACATTAGAAAGCATTTTCTCCTCTTACTAGCTTTGAACATGCACATGGAATTTAACTAATGATAGCAAAAGTGGCATCAATTCCGGAGTGCTACTAGTTATCATTCTAAACATCTTTTTTGACACGTTAGTTTGTTTGTACGCATATCAAGCTCTTAGCTTGTAGTAGCTAATACTACAAATACAGTAGTTTACAGTTAACATGAGAAGATGGAATCGAGTTTACAAATCTAGTGATAGATTATCAACTTAGAGGAGAATAGGGTAGGCAGGGCCAGGATTGAAAAGGCCCTGGATTGAACATAGTGGCGATAATATTTGGTTTTCGGTGTGAGTAGACAACACCTGGAATGAAAAGTCGAGATTGCCCCTGAAAGAAGTTAGCGTCAAGGGGTAAATTGTGGCAGAGGTACAAAACTGGATGGGGACAGAGGGGGAAAAAGAGGAGCAGTGGAGTGTGTTTGAATGGTTACTTAAATAAAGAAGGAGAAAGGTTGTGTCAATCAATCAATCTTACTGTTGATTTCATATCATAGTGGACCATGTGATTTTTTCGCCTGGTTTTTCATGTTTTGGCTCTTTTCTATCTTATACAAAGTACAAAATATATGTTTGGTTTATTAAATCTATACATATGTGACCACACGATCATTAATGGAAAGTGGAAACAAAAGAGAAATCTACCATACATTCAGATGTTTTTGTTGAGAAAATGAAGCTGTAAACGACACAAAGATGAAAGGTGAGATTTATACATATTTAAGAACGTATAATTAACTCAAATCATAACCATGTTAGATCTCTATATTAAACTACCTCAATAATTATAAACCATTTCAATTTCTGTTACTGGTTTTAATGTCTAAATTAGATTTTGCTCTGCGTTTTCAACACACATATTCTTTAGTTTTATGTTTTATTATTTTGAACCGTAATTCTAAAGTACATGTTATTTTAACCTTTTTGGTTTTATATTTTACATTGGTTTAGTTAAAGAGTTTGGTTATGGAACTCATAACTTAGTTTTTTAAAAAATTAAAGAGGCTCTCAATGGTTATAATAATGATTATATTTACTGTTATAGTGATTGGAAATTAGATCTAAAGAAACTGAATATAATAGGACTTAAAGAATGTTCACAAATATTTTTATCACTATTTCAAACAGTTATTTAAATATATAACTTGGTAACAAATTATTTAAGATTTATGAACTACCAAATTTTTTAATGTCATTTTTGTCGACACCTATCTTCTAAAATCAATTGGTAATCGGGTTTGAATCGTTCCGAAGAGATGTTCTGTCTGGTTGGGTCTGATCTATATGGAAAAGATAACACCGCTGCATCTCACCTTCTTTGAAAGAGAATTTGCACGCACATTCCTGGTCCTAGATATGTAGACGATGCTAAAGCTCGAAAATCCAGCTTGTAGGCGATGAGAAAATAAAAAAATTGTGTATAGTATATTTAAATTTGTGTACATGTTATATTTAATAAGTTCTAAATAAATTATTAGTTTTTGAGTTTTGTAAAGAATTTTGACCCGTTTTAAGTTTTATACAAAAATATCGTTATGGTAGATTATAACCCGTATAATAACACGAGTTCATTATTTTACCATCTTTCCCTAAAAATAATCATATAATATACTATGTTAATTTATAGTATTTCATATTTTTATAAATAATATATGCATAACTTATTTATATGAAAATCAAAATAAAGACTTTATTTTAAAGGATGTAAATATGAAACAAAATAGTGCTTTGTTTTAACTTATTTCACATTGGTGTTTTAATGTTCTATAATTTATTAATAATATATTTTCAACCTGTGATGTAGAAAATAGTCAAAATACTATGTTATGTACAATGGTTTTAAAAAACACTTCAATCGACCAATATGAAATTTATAAAAATTTACATTAGTTTATTCACTATAAAATATCTATACTATTAAAGCACAAGACAGTTTATGAATCTGAACTTAACTTTTCTAATTAATTACAAAACATTTCATTTATTTTTTTCCAGCATTATTTGCAACTAATCAAAAATTATTATTTTGCAATTACATTAAAGAGTATTTAATATAATTCAATTCTTATCCTTTCTAAAAATTTTGTTTCCTAAATGTTTGCACCATATCTTTCCAAATAATATTTCATATTATTAATTATTTAGAAGCATTTATTAAATGAAACTTCAAAATAAAATCAAGTTGAAATAACAAATGATTAAATCAATAAAATAATAATATGGGTCTGAATTATCTCAACCCCTTAAAAATAGTTTTATTTAAAATAAAAATTATTGTATTGAAGATATAAAATATTTATTTAAATTAAAAAAATCAGTGTAAAATAAATTTAACTTCGGTTTAAATAAATAAAATCATATTACAGGTTAGAATTATTTAGAGTCTACTAAAACTTAGTCATATTGAAAATAACAAAAATAAGTCATATAAGTAAATTTAAGATAAATTTCATAAAAAAATTAAAATATATAATTTATCAAAAATCATAATTTTCCAACAAAAAGGGCGGGTCAAAATCTAGTAACTTCAGTAAAGTTAAAGACCATTGAAATAAAATTTTAAAAAGAAACGAATTAGAAGCTATATAATATTTCGTCCGTCTTGTTATATTCGTTACTGATTGTCTGGCTGCCATAACCCTTAAAAAACGAGGTTTATTTGTAACTAGACGTTGAACAAAAAAAAATATATTTGTAACTAGATTTGTAGTTGATGCCATTAATAACAATGACATGATGTTTTGTTTGTGATTAGATTTGTAGTTGATGCCATTAATGGCAACGATATTATGCTTTCTTTATGCTACATTTGGTGGTGGAGATATCTCGACACTACAGCACAACATCCACTAATCTTCTTCATACATAATAGTAAAAAAGCAGTAAAGTATTCCACTGGATATGTAATTTAATTTATTTTTTTCCAAATTTTTTTGTGAAATAATTGCTCACTTTACGTACTTACTATGGAGCAAGAAGGCATTAGATTGCGTACGATTATTGAGTAATTAACGGAAAAGTTATATGGACACAAACAGTTTTACCTTTCCGTACAATGATTAACGTATGCTGTTCTTACTTTTGGGAACCAATCCACGATTAATTACAATAATTCAAGAATATTAAATATATTCAAAGACTTGATACCATGAACTATAAATTGAAATACACATATATATATTGTATGAATACTTTTAACATTCTTCCTTCGTCAAAAACCATATATACAAAACATAGGTACTGTGTTGAAATTCCAAGTATAAAACGTTTTGTCAAGAAAACACAAGCTTAACAGAGAGATAGTTTCAATGGTTGAGAAACTTTAATCCCACAACACAATGAAGGAGAGAGATACTCCCCATGGAGTATAAGTAGTAGTACCTGTCTATTTCAGACACGGTAAAGTTTAATGATCTGATCGATCTTGGCACGACAAACCGGACATCCCCAATTCTTGGCTTTGATCTCGGTTAAGCAAGACATGCATCCCGCGACATGTCCACACGGGACACAAACAGCTTCAGATGGAGCGTCAAGACATATCGAACACTGTCCAGAGCTTCCGTCATCTTTCTTTTCACCATCTATTGAAGCTGGTAGATGAGAAGGAGATGGGACATCGACAGGTGTTGAATCGATTGTTGGGTAATAAACAGGGCCTTCCTCTACGGTTTCTATATCCTCATCTGCTAACGGAGGAGCTGATGGTGAAGGTTCGTGGACAATAACACTTTCATGGCTCGCTTTTCCTGAGGGAGGTGGAATGTGAGGAGGAGGAGGAGGAGGTGCCGTTGATGAACTTGCTTCACCAATGGAATGGTGATTGATGTTGTCGGCCATATCAGGATGAAGTGGTGGCGCAGACGGTGGAGTTTGGAGAAAGACTGGGGGGTGCGCTGGCTGTATAAATGATTCCATGAGAGTTTCATAATATAAACCAAAGGATGAGTAAATGAAACAAGAGACCTCTAGAAATCAAAATGGCTAATGTTTTTGATTATTACCTGTGGAATCCCTTTACATGCATCACAAAACCACTTAAGCTGTTGTCCGTCACCTTCAATCGAGGGCGCCAGTTTAAGCCGTTTTTCTGTAAGAAAGACATACAAATTTACATGTTTCTACTTCACTGGAGCATATGTTTCATAACGCAAGAAACAGAGGCATCGATTTAGATACTTTCTTTGCAAGTTTTCAGAACAAGGAGGTAGAAGAAAATTTATGATGTGAACTAAGGATGGTAGCTAGCAACTAAACAGTGTAGACTTACGCCTAACTACATGAGGCCTACGTCTCCCGTGGGAGGCGCAGGCCCTTCGTCTTTGCCTCCTGCGGCTTGGGACTATCCACCAGAATAAAGTTCAATCATCATCCATCCAAAAAACAAAGAGGTTGCATGCCAAACAACCATATAAAAGTAGGAAGAAATTACTTGTGGAGTTATCGACAATCATCACTGAAGTATCAGACTGCTTTGCTTTTGGTTCCTCCAAATTTGCTTTCCACAAGGGCATCACCGCGCGTGGCTGTGCATCCTGTTTACACCATCCCAGCTTAGAAGCAGATAAACCACATACGGAAGTGAAACATCCCGACTTTGTTTCTTTAAATCAGTGATATAGAGTAAATGGTCATCGTACCTGAAGACTAGCGTACACAACGAGCTCCAACTTGAAAGGCTTTGCAGGGTTTCTTGAACCAGTTGGTACGATGACTACCCATCTGCAAATCTTATTAAGGTTTAGAGAAGGTTCACAGTCATGTGCACAAAGATATTAAATTCCTCAGATTTCAGGGGGAAAAAGATTTAGCAGCTGCATGTGAAACAAAATCAATACAGGAAAAAGGGAGGGAGAGATAATAAGAAATGGATACTCACACTCTTCTAGAAAGAAGCTGAGGAGCAAATAAATCAAGAATGGCAGGTCCATAAAACTCACGCATCCAACCAGAGAACAAGCAGATGTGACTCTACAGAATCGTCAAATTCAATAAAAATTAACAAATCCACAAAGTAAGCACTATATCTTTTTCACAAGTCAGTAGTAACATACCTCAATAGCACGTACGACATTGCTGAACCCTTTGACTCTAGCGACCTCAAGCGGTGTTTGACAATCATCATTGAGAACAAGTGGATTTGCTACCAGACATATCAAATTAAAGTCATATAAGACAAAGACGCAACAAACAAGTACAATATACTAAACTGACATTTGATTCAAGACGTAAGAGATTAACATACCACCATGTGAAAGAAGTAACTTAACAGTGTTCTCAAGACCTCTTTTAGCAGCATGGTGCAGCGG
Organism: Raphanus sativus; assembly: GCF_000801105.2. NCBI lineage: Eukaryota > Viridiplantae > Streptophyta > Magnoliopsida > Brassicales > Brassicaceae > Raphanus > Raphanus sativus. The sequence goes on along the minus strand of NC_079515.1, from coordinate 10,951,725 downwards.
AGTTCCCGCATGACGAGCTGACGATGATACCAACAACAACAAGAAGCTATTATCACAATTAAACACATTCACTACTAAAAAAAAAGGAAGGGTTTTCTAAAGTGTACCAGGACGATAAGCATTGACATTAGCACCCAACTCGATCAAAGTCTTGGCGACATCGTAAAGCTCGGAGTTCATGCAAGCCATTATCAATGGCGTTTTGCCTTCTCTATCCATCCACTACCAATCCCAAAATCACACACAAAATTATACGAAAAAGAAAGAAAAAAAACCTAATTTAGGAGCAAAATTGAAACAACGAAAATTGAACCTCGAGGTCAGCTCCTTCGCGACGAAGAGATCGAATCCCTTCTGCGTTACCGTAGCTCACTTGCTGAAACAGCAATTCCCCTTTCGATTGCTGTTGCCCCATTTTTTCTCTCTCTTCTTCGATCAAACCAAAATTCTGAGAAAAATTCAACGAAAGGACAAGGAACTCTAGAGGGAGCTCTCTCGTCTTTGGTTTTGGTGTGGTGGTTGAATCGATCGAGAAAATTTTCTCGGGAAAAATTGGAAGTTTTTATCAAATAAAAAAAAAGGGGAAACGATAAGAGAAGGAAAGGAAGGGTCCCAGAAATTAAACGACACTTGCTTTTCTTATTATTTTATATTTTCCTTAGCGAACAAGAGTTGGGGAGAAAGTCTGGTCTATTCCTGAGTTGAAAGACTTTGTATTACACGCTTTCTCTATTGTTTCGCGAAATACTCCCTGCATTCTACACAATTTCAACTTTGCACCCGCTGATATTTTCTCTGATAAATACTTCATCCGTTTCTGAACAATTGTCACTTTCATTTTTTTTTATACAGATTAAAAAAACGACAGAAACATTTTATTAATTACACTTCTTTAACCAATATTATTTGAAATAAATAAAATTATTTGTTAAAAAAATAACGAAATTATATGTAAATTGTTATTAGTTGTATTTGAATTGTAAAGTGATACTTGTTATGTGTATGTTTTGTCAATTAACAAAAGTCTAGACTTGTTGTCTGTGATGCTCAATGGAGTATTACCTTTGAATGACAAAATGAATCAAACAATTTATTACAATTTAAAATGATAAAATAGTTTAAATAAAGTAGATTATATACTTAAATAAGAAAATTACAATAAAAATCAAAACACGTAATATATAAATATAATACATAAGTAGTAATAATTATTGCACTAGAATCATGTTCTGTAATACATAAAAGCAATTTAAAATTAATGACACTTGTTTTTCTTATTATTTTATGTTTTTCTTAGCGAACAAAAGTTGAGGAGAAAGTCTGGTCTATTCTGTAAAAACTTGAAGAACGAGCTTCACCTCTTCCTTTTTCTTTTCTTTTTCTCTATGGTAATTTATTAATGGATCAAGGTCCAAATAGACCATGCCCAACAAACTATAAAACATAAGGCCTAAAAAAAGGCAGACACTTTACAAAGGACTCTGGACCGTCAGTCTAAAAAAAGAAACCTGTAGAAGAAACACAAGATGACGAATCACCACCACGTGTTCGATCACCTGATCTATGGACACGCGTCAGTCCGAAACGCAACTTGCTTCCTCCGGAGGAAAAGGGAAATACGATGGAAGCTCAGCCGTCAACAGAGAAGGGGAAGAAGAATCGCTCATACAGAGCCATCTTTTCAACGATCCCAATCGTATACCCGATCAACGCTTCAAAACAAAATTCAACCGTCTTCAATCCAACCTACGACCTTCAATCTACCTGCGTGAATACCAGTCATCTTTATAGATAAGAAGAAGCCCGAAGATGAAACAATCCTAGACAAGGACGGAGGGCTCAATCAAAGGCGAGAGAGGAGAGACAGTTGAGCTATGAAACTGCGGGAACGTCGATCAATGAAACCGGAAAAAACCCGGTGAAGAGCCGCCGTCAACACCAAGTAGCGTGACACGGAGACAAGAGCCGGCCGTCCATCACCGAAAGAGAAGGCAAGAACGCCGGAGGCAAAGCCGGCAGACCACCAAGAAAAAGGTGCATCTCCGGAAACAGGAACTGGTCGGTGAAAACCGAAACCGGTTGAAAGACGCCGGAAACAACCGGCGATATAAACAAAAAGCTTCGTCCCATCTCTATCTCCGTGAAAGATTGAGGTGAGGGAACGGAGAAGAGAGAGAAGCTTTTCTCAACAGTTTTAACCATATAAAATACCTCTCCCCTTTTCAATTGTCAAGACTTTTTTTAGTGCATTATATTTTAGAAGAATTTTGAGAAGACTTCCGAGAATTCTTCCAAAGTCTGACTCATATCTGTAAAACTTGTATATCCAAATTCAGATCTGAAAAACTTGCAAATCCAAAAATGTTTAAATGGATTCAAAAAGAGAAAGTAAGAGGAAGATGAGATATATCTACCTTAAAAACACACAAAAATACATATACAAAATTTTGTAAATTTTACATTTAAATAAGTGTAAGATGAAAACTATGTGATTAAAAACCTGCAAAAACAAGATATATGAGTAAGAAAGACATGAGAAAAAAATGAGAAAATAATATAAAGTCTAGTATTTTCAAGTTCAAAAAGATTAGAGAGAAGTTAAAGAGTTTTAGAATGAGAAACATTACATTTTTGTTCGGCTATTTGAGAGGAAAAGAGAAAATGTGTAATTTTTTTATATAAAGTCAAAAGTTTCCAGTTATATTAAATATTTTTGATTCGGAAGACTTCCGAAGTCTTCTCACGTAAAGAAAAACATAAGAAGACTTCCAAGAAGTCGTCTAGACCTTAAATATAAACCATGAATTCAAATAACTAACTAAATATAAAAAAAATTCATTAAAGTTAAATTCAACTTAAAAAGTGTTTAATATACACACAAAACTAAATGAATATAAGTAAAAAAAAACTGAAAAAATGTTAAGCTTCCAAAACTTCCAAAATCTAGCCCTAATAATACATACAATACTACAACACATGTTACCAAAACATAAACCAAAGAATACCATGACTGAGTACATTCACTCATCTATGTTGAAAGTAATTCAATTTTACTATATAATAATTTATATCATTTTCAAAATGTTTCTAGAAAACTTACAGAAACTAAGACGACTTTTTGGGGTTTTATTCGTAAAAATGAATTCTGTTTTTTTATTTGATCATAAGAGGCTGTTTGTAATTTCACAAAGTATTTAAGTTAATTTTGCATTTGATTGAAGTTTGAGTATATTTTGCATTTAAAATCAAAATCTGAGTCATATTTAGGCGTGTCAATTAGGGCTGACCCGGCCCAAACTCGTTAAGCCTGCAAATATTTGAGCCCGGCCCAGCCCAGCTTGAAAATATTTTAGGCTTAGAATTCAATGCTCGGCATGACCCTAATAGGGCTATGGTGCTTTTCAGGCTTTTGGACTTTTCATAAAAACATTTGTCAATATCACTTCTATCGTTTTAATACATGTAAATTTTTATTCAAAAAATCAGTTTTAACTTTTTGTTTTAAAATATAAAGTGAGTTTAAATTTTTTTTATCAAAAATGTTTTACTTTTTTGTATGCTTTAAGAACATATTATAAACTATCCAAATTTAATAAGATTTAAATAATCAAATATAAATTTAAACTAAACATACGAGAGAATAAAATTTATGATAAACAAGATCAAACATTTCAGACTTTGTATGTTAAAAAAACTGTTATAAAAGAAGAAGGTACATTTGCAAAATTTAAAATATAATGATCAAACAATAAGATGCATTAAAAAGAGTGAATTAGGTGAAAAAACAAAAACAATATATAAATTCGGAGAATACCCAAAAAAATAAAAATATGGGTACAAATATTTGTATTGAACAAACAAAATTACTGTTACAGCTCTGGGTGAATGACAAGTTTTGCTTTAGATGTACAAACAAAAAGAGAGACCTGATCACCTCCAAAATACTTTTTTTTTGAACAACTACTAAATTTTAATCTCCTAAATTTTATTATTATTAATGAGAAAGAAAAAAAAGGAGAAAACAAAGAAGGGGGATGCATAGAGAGACATTGAGAGAAGAAGAAAAGTGGAGATCTTGTCTTTTGCATCATAACTAGGTGTTTTCCTGCACCATGTGTAGTAAAAAAATTTTAAAATATTTTTAATAGATAAATATAAATTATATTTAATTTTTTAATTAATAATTTAAATTTTCTTTTTTCTTATCAATATTTTAATATAAATTTAATTTAACTAAACATTAAAATTAAGATAAAAGCAATTTTGTTTATTTTAAATTATATTTAAGAATGTGCAGGTATATATATAAAATTATAATCTTAGGTAGATTTTTCTATCTATTTATTTTAATTAAATATATTATTTAATATGTAAAAATGCATTATTGTCAAAAATTAAAATTAAAAAATATTTATAAAAATTATATATAAGAAACTAATGATTTTATGATTTTAATTTTTATAATTTTCTAAAAATGTATACATTTTTGGAAATTTTATAATTTAAATGATATTTCGAAATTTGAAATGCGATAGTTGAATATATTTATTTTAATGATGATTTATAAGTTATTACCATATTCTAAAAAATCGAAAAATGTAAATCGAAAATAAATGTAATATATGAGTTATTACCATATTTTAAAAAATTTACCAAAAATATAAATTAACATTAAATATAATTGTCTATGTCATATTAATCTATAAGACATGTCATCAATTTTAATAGCCATGTCATATTATTTTTGTGAGAATGATTGTAGAGAGGACATGTGGCAAAATCACTTCTCAAATATAGTCTAGGGGATGTGGAAAGATAATTTAAAAATTGGGAAAATTGCCAAATATAACTCACAACTTGATTTCAAATGCAAAAGTATACCCAAACTTGAATCAAATGCAGAAGTAACTTAAAAGACTATTGAAATTACAACCAACCCCTTATGACCAAACAAAAAAAACAGTTTTTTTACGTTTTTAACCCCAATAAGTCTTCTGGCCAGGCGACTTTCAAGTAAGTCGTCCAGACGACTTACTTGAAAAGTCGTCCAGTATAGTTAATCTTAAAAATAATTTATAATTTTTTTAAAAAATATTTTGATAAGTGAAAAATTGAAATCATGTAATTAAGATATGTTAAAAGTGTTATAAATTAAAATATAACAAAAGTGAATTGTTTTCAACATAGATGAGTGAAAGTAGTGAGTCATGATATTCTTTGGTTTAGGTTTTGCCAACATATGTTGTAGTATTGTATGTGTTCTTAGGGTTAGATTTTGGAAAGCATAAAAGTATTTTTGAAAAATATGAAATTTACCCAAATGTGTTTATTTATGTGTATATTAAACACTAAGCAAGTTTAATTTGATTTTATAACTTATTTAGTTAGTTAATTTTAGTCAATTTAGTTTAGGGGTTAAATTTAGGGTCTGGACGACTTACAAGTAAGTCTTCTAGACGACTAGACGACTTACAAGTAAGTCTTCTAGACGACTAGACGACTTACAAGTAAGTCTTCTAGACGACTGGATGACTTATAAGTAAGTCTTCTGGTATAGTTGATCTTAAAAATAATTTATAAAATTTATAAAAAAATATTTTGATAAATAAAAAATTGAAATCATGTAATTAACATATGTTATAAGTGATATAAATTAAGATACAATAAAAGTGATTGTTTTCAACATAGATAAGTGAAAGTATTTAGTTTCCCGCTAAAAATATTTAGTTTCCCGCTAAAAATATTTGAGTTTCCCGCTAAAAATATTGAAGTCTTCTGGACGACTTACAAGTAAGTCGTCTAGGAAGTCTTCTGAATCTAAAATATTTAACCTAATTGGATTTTTTGTCTCCCTATATAAAGAAAAATTTACACATTCACTCTCCTCCTCTCAAATGGCTGCAACAAAAATGTAATGTTCATCATTCTAAAACTCTCAAACCTCTCTCTAATCTCTTTGAACTTATAAACACCAAGCTTATATCAATTGATTGTTTTTGTCTCATGTCTTTCTCACTAATTTATCTTGTTTTTGCAGGTTTTCATCACATGATTCTCATCTTCCACTCATTTAAAGGTAGATCTATTAATTTTAGAAATGTATTTTTATGTCTCATTTTTCTTCATTTTGTAACTTCTTGTTGCATAAAGTTCAAACCTTTTTCCTCAAACTAATACTCTCCAAAGCCACTCTAATCTCTTAAACTTGAAAACACCAAACTTTATATGAATTTTTCAGTTTTGTCTCATGTCTTTCTGAATAATCTATTTTTTTGCAGGTTTTTAATCAGATGATTCTCAACTTCCACTTGGATATGTACGTTGTGTGTTCTATATAAGTATGTTTATCTAATCTTCCACTCATTTTCTATGTTTTTAAGCCATTTGAACGTTTTTGGATGTGCAGATTTTTCAGATCTGGATATGCAGGTTTTTCAAATCTGGAAGACTTCTGGGACGACTTCCAGGAGGTCCAGACGACTTCCAGGAGGTCCAGGAGACTTCCAGGAGGTCCAGGCGACTTAAAGGAGGTCCAGACGACTTCCAGGAGGTCCAGAAGACTTTCAGAAAGTCCAGACGACTTCCAGGAAGTCCAGACGACTTACAGGAAGTCCAGACGACTTTCAGGAAGTCCAGACGACTTCCAGAAAGTCCTCTGGATCTCCTGGAAGTCTTCTGGACCTCCTGGAAGTCGTCTGGACCTTCTGGAAGTCTTCTAGATCTCCTGGAAATCGTCTGGACCTCCTAGAAGTCTTCTGGACCTCCTGGAAGTTGTCTGGACCTCCTGGAAGTTGTCTGGACCTCCTGGAAGTCTTATGGACCTCCTGGAAGTCTTCTGGACCTTCTGGAAGTCGTCTGGACCTCCTGTAAGTCGTCTGTACCTCATGGAAGTCGTCTGGACTTCCTAGAAGTCGTCTAGACCTCATGGAAGTCGTCTGGACGTCCTGGAAGTCTTCTGGACGTCCTGGAAGTCGTCTGGACCTCCTAGAAGACTTCTGAAGAAGTTTTCTTCCATATTAAGTGGATTCTAAGCTTGTCTTTGTAGAGAAATGATATATAATAGTTTGTTTGTGGTATGTTTTGTGATTTACATGTGTACTCCCTTAGTTGTGACATTTTTGTAAAATCATTAATAATGTTTCCCAAGATGTAATATATGTAATAAATAAGAATGTTGGTAGCCTCATACTGATACAACATTTTAAGAAGCATTTTAACCATTGTTCCAACTCATAACAATAATCATCATTGGTTTCTATAACAAACATACTTAAGAGATGGAAAAAAATAATAGTAACTAGTCAAAGCATAACACATTTTTTACAAGTTTGTGTTGAAAATGTTTTTTTTTGTAGAAGACTTACCAGTAAGTCGTCTGCTAAATCTTTTGTGTATAAGACTTATCAGACGACTTACTAGTAAGTCTTCTGTAATTGTTAAATCTTCAGACTTGTATTGTTTTATACACAACATCTGAATGCTTTTATTCTCCATATAATGCATGTATCTAACGTGTTATCTGCAAAAATTCAAAATAAAACACATTAACAAAGATAGAACATGTATGAGTTAAAAACATATTAGCTAGAAACTTTGAGTAACATGAATATTGGTAACCTCATATATATCATCAATTATGTTATAAATTTCATTCAGTATCTCCAATATTGATTAATATACATGAATTAATAAGAAAATGTTAAAAATTCTTTATATTATTAGAGAAAATGAAAGTTTACTAAACATAAGTCTGGAAGACTTACAAGTAAGTCGTCTCGAGAGGTCATTTTTGCAATTGACTTTTAAATGGGACGACTTACTTGTAAGTCGTCCAATTTTGTTTGTTAAAAAAAACTCCAGACGACTTACCTGTAAGTCGTCCAGGACAAATAGGTTATTTTTACATTTGACCGAATTGTGTCAGATATTTGACTTTTTCTGGACGACTTACTTGTAAGTCGTCTCTGGGAAAACAGAAAAATCAATATTTCATTATTTCTAGACGACTTACAAGTAAGTCTTCTCAGGTTAGTTTTGCAATTGGAAAATAAAACTTAAATATTTAATTTTTCCTAGACGACTTACTTGTAAGTCGTCTAGTCAGACGACTTACTTGAAAGTCGTCTGAGATAAGTAAGGTTTGACCAGAATCTCAGAAAAAAAATCCGGACGGCTTAACTTAAGTCGTCTCACTGGACGACTTTCAAGTAAGTCGTCTAACTGGACGACTTACAAGTAAGTCGTCTAGGAAAAATTTAATATTTAAGTTTTATTTTCCAATTGCAAAACTAACCTGAGAAGACTTACTTGTAAGTCGTCTAGAAATAATAAAATATTGATTTTTCTGTTTTCCCAGAGACGACTTACAAGTAAGTCGTCCAGAAAAAATCAAATATCTGACACAATTCGGTCAAATACAAAACTAACCTGTTTATCCCAGACGACTTATTGGTAAGTCGTCTGGAGTTTTTTTTTTTAACAAACAAAACTGGACGACTTACAAGTAAGTCATCCAGTTTGACCAGAAGACTTACCCTTAAGTCTTCTACAGCCAGAAGACTTACGGGTAAGTCTTCTACATCCAGAAGACTTACAGGTAAGTCTTCTACAGCCAAAAGACTTACCTGTAAGTCTTCTAGGCGAACAGATCTGGAAAAAAAATTCAATTTCATATCTTAAATTAGTGAGATGACTTCTTTAACACACATAAGTCTTTTCCAACCACATAGAACCTCAAACGAAAGTAACCCACCAAGAATCATAAGCTTGAATGGTTCTATCAACCATAAAAATTTTATAATCAAAAACTTGAGTTTTTTTGGATGAATATGGAGACAAAGTGAAAGAAATGTTGTTTTTAGTTCATAACAATTGGGAAAAAGAGAGTGTAAATCGATTTGAGATGCATTAAGAGCTTCAAATAGGTTGTTCATGGTGGTTAGGGTATTGATGGCAATGGTAATCTTGTAAATACTTGAAGATGATGAGGTTGAGAGAGTAAAAATGTCACTTTCGGAAAAAAAGAAAAAAAAAATCAATGGCAGTTTCGTGAATAATGTGAACCTGTGGGGTGAAGAGGACAAAAGAAAAATTCAAAAAAAACATAGGTTAATTTTTGTATTTGACTTTAAGTTTTGAGTCAATTTTGCAAAAAGCCCTTAAAAATTTCAACTTTTTTTCTTTCTTTTCTACTTCTTTCAAATTTCAGAATATGACCTACAAGAATTATGAAATTGAATCCGCATATACCAATCTAGGTCTTTCTTTTTCTTTTCTCTCAACACAAATTGCAAGTCTCCATCTCTATGCTGTCTACAAGAAGTTTTGTTCTTGAAGGCTTTTGACTGAATTGTATTGATTTGAGGTTTAGTACAATATAAAAGAAATACAGCTATTTTCCTTTTTAGCTGTATATTATAGTGTTCTGAATTTCATAATCAATATAAAACAATTGCATGTCGGCTAACTTAAAATTTACATTGCTTATATAAAAAGAGCATGTGTTTATAATAACACAGAAAGCTATACTCGTCAGATATGTTTAGAAAGGTGGATAAAACCCTTTTATTGGACCATCATTTCATGTATCGATTGGTGAACATGACTTTGGTCCCACAAGGTTATGATCATGATTCATCGTTCTACGACTATATGAGTCCCTCTCGAGGAATTGAAATCCTACAAATAAGTGAATCAACAACAAGAACCAAGATTTGTGTATAGTCGGATAAAACTTTATATAAACTTTATATGTCATTAAACATGATATTAGCTTTAACAAATCTAAAAAACACCTGAATTTTTTCTCTAGTCGGATAAAACTTTCAACGTTCAGCTCAAAATAATATTAACTATCAATAATATATGTTAGTCGTCTAACAATAAAAATTTTAAGTTATTATATGTTAGTAAATAAATTAACGGGCTAACAATAAAATAAATAACTAATTCAAATATACGCGTAAATATAGAAAACATTGTTATGTGTTATTAAATATGTTAGCAATCAAATAATAAATATTCATATATATATACATAAAATTATAGTTAGCTAAAATATTTATTGAATCAAATAAAACCAAAAATTGATTTTTATTATATCAAATAGGATAGATAACCTTAATAGAAATAAAATTGTATAAAAACTTAATTTTAATCAATTTTGAATTATAAAAAATAAACAGGTACATATTTTAATATGAACAAGACTTGGGTTCACCCCCTATGGTGAACTCTCAAATTCACCTCAAGTCTTAGCACCAATCAAAGTGCCATGTAAGATTAGTTAAAAAAGAAAATAAAATTAAAAAGAAAAAAAAGGAAAAGAGATAAAAAAGACGTCGACTAATTTTTTTAACGCCATCAATGACTTCTTCCTCATCACCCACACATGATATTGAAAACTTATTCATCACCCACACAAAATATTGAAAGCTTTATTTGTCAAATTGGTGTCTACAATCTTCTATCATTATACCCTAAATCTAAACCCAAAACACTAAATCCTAAACCCAAAACACTAAACCCTAAACCCTTGGGTAAACCCTAAATCCTTGGGTAAAAAATATTCCAAAGGTTTAGAGTTTACCCAAGGGTTTATGATTTTTCCAATGGTTTAGGGTTTAATGTTTAGTGTTTAGGATATATCCAATAATTTAAGGTTTAGTGTTTTGGATTTACTAATTTGACAAACAAAAGTTTCAATATTCTGTTGGGTGATGAAGAAGAAGCCATGGATGGGGTTAAAAAAATTAGTCGACTTTTTTTTTACCTCTTTCCCTTTTTTTTATTTTTAATTTTGTTTCCTTTTTTAACTAATCATACTTGGCACTTTGATTGGTGCTAAGACTTGAGGTGAATTTAAGAGTTCATCATAGGGGTGAACCCAAGTTTTGTTATTTTAATACAACATTACGAATAACGAAATATTTCAAGTGTTAGAAAAACAATACGAAATATATGTTCTCTTTTAAATTTATGTAATCAATACATATGAATTATTTAGAGAAATATATGTATGAATTTTTTTCTTCCAATTTTTAGTTGATTTCAAACTCTATAAAATTAAGCCTTGAAAACATGGTGCGTAAAATTTGGTCTAACCTAGTTGCTGACAAGTTTTAGCATTTAGATATTGACAACAGGGACAGTAGGGTCATTGCACCATAGAAAAAATAGCGGGAACACTTAAAATATGTATTTACCTAAATACTAGATAATGTTTATGTGTAGAATGCAAATACTTTTGAAAATTTTCATATCTTTTTGTTAGAGTTTGGATCAAAAATATTAAATTAATATGTTAATGCTAATAATGATTTTGTTTTCAAAAATGATATATTTAAACTAAAATATAAATTTTCGAGATTCCAGACCGGTCCTAACCCAAATGGACTTAGTCCGAAAACCCGATTTTTTTTGGGTTTATAAAACTAAGCCAAACCTGATAATTTTTAAGGTCAGGTGGGTTCGGGCTGCGGATTTCGGCCCTAATTCACATGTCTAGTCATATTTTGCAAATTCTCTATTATCTTTCTTTTCTGAATAGTAATTTCACTTTATTTTTGTTAACATGTTATAATAATTTTGTTTAATAAAATTTAACATTTTACAATGGAAATTAAATTTTATATTATTTTACAACTTTTGAATTAAATATAAATAAAAATTATTGATAAAAACTAAATTAATAAAATTGCATAAAATAAAATAAAATATCATTAAAAATACAAGCTTATAAAATAAAAAGTTGTTATTAGTAATAAAACAATTTTTTATATATTTAAACCAAATGAAATAAGCCTTTGTTTGCAGAATATAAAATGATGAATTTTAATATATAACAAAAAAATATTATAAAAATTGGCTTCTTAATAATTACAATGAAAAAATGTCATAATATTAATAACCAATAATATTAAAACACATGTTTTAACTTTTTATTATTTTGAAACTAAATTTCGATGCTCAATATCAATGAAATACATGTTATAATCTATAAACAAATTGATTCAGATATACAACACTTTGGCAGACATATTTAATTTTCAACTTATTCAAAGTTTTCAACAGCATTGAATTCACGTAAGTTATGGGACATGTTCTACTCAGAGCTGCTAAGAGAAGATAAACCGGGTTGGTAGATAATGCAATGCACAATAAAAGGTACGAGGTTAAAAGAGCATCACTTGGGGATTGTGAAACTCACTTTTCAATCAACAAACTCTTGGATGTGGAGAACATAATGACAGTAAGAATTAGCAGTCTTATCACTCACTAAGAGAGTTACCAAACATCACTCATAAACATATCAGCAATCGACTGAAGTAATTAAAGCAAAACTATCAAATACTGAGGATGAAACACAAGTCAGTTGGGTGATAGACTCAAGAATTCCAAGCCAGTCGAAAATCGATGTTTTAAAAAAAAAATCAATTTTGATCTTCTAAACAATTTCAATTGATCTATTTTTAAACACTATTTTTATTGATATATAGATATTACATTTCAGCAAAAAGAAAAAGTCAAGATAAGTAACATATAATTAGAAATTATGAAGAGGATGTATTTAACACCACCTTAAAAGTGCTTAACAAATCTTAGAAAAGGGTATAGTTCATACCTTACATCACAGTTCGAACCAAAAACTCTCGCTCCTTGTTTAATGTCATCATTCTTGAAAAGTTTTGTGATACTCCATGTCAAACAAGTTTTACAATTTATTGTTAGTTCTATACATTGCACCATTGCATATAATGTATTTTCCCCGAGCTTTTTTTTCCCAGCCGCGTAAAATATGACGCGAATGCCGTCTCTGGTGGTTTTCTCGAGTTTAAGTGTTAGCTCAGAGAAAAAATCCAATGTTTTCTTGGCAAACAGTTTTGCATCCCCTCTCACGTTGTTTGGATTGTGCATAGAAAAAATATTCTCGTAATTAGTCTTGCTTGGATTTTCTATATAGATCGTACTAACATAGAGAAAACATTGGTCGTACCATATCATTCCTCCTTTGATACTCGGACATCTCTTACGGAACTGCAGTATACAATCATATATGTTTTGTATTATTTTAAATGATGATTTAATATTTCAATGAAAGCTTTCTTCTCCTAATTATTTGTAAAACAACTATTTTGATTATTTGGAGAATGTAAAAAATTAAGGATTTAAAGAAAAAGCACATGTATAAATAATTTTCCCAATTGCATTTGATATAAACATCTTCAATATAAGTTCGGCTTCTACATAATCTAAGATAAATTGTGATGTCTATATAACTAAACAAATTTGGATATCAGAAATTTCAGCATATCTGGACTCGTCAGATTCATGTTCGATTATCCATATCTGGGTCCGTGATTTTGGGATATCTAGATAAGGGACAACATTCTAAATATTAACATAAAAATCGATATTCATATTTAGACACATATCCATAAAAATAGTGATAAAATATTTATAATAATAAAATATCATTTTATAGTATTATATAAAATGAAACAAAATATGCCAAAATAAAATAAAACATTTTAGAAAGTAAAATTAATACTAGAAATCATTTAACATAAATTTTATGTATAAAATTTATGTTATCTTGAAAAATTTATTAATGATATATATTGTAAACATATATATAGAATACATAAATCGCTGATCCGAGATTCTATTATACGTATAAGACCTTCCAAATATCTGGATATTCGGAGTGGAGCCTAACAGGATTTCACATTGGATCCCCAGATATTTAACAACTGTCCCATTTCTATCTTTAACAAATGTTAAACTTTATCCGCTATTTTGTTACTTTAGTCTAGTATTTGTTTCATGTAGTAAATTCTCTGTTGGCAAAAAGATACAGTTTTACATCATTGCAAACACGTAATCTTTATATTTAAATGTATAATGGTTTATTTACCCCCAAAATTGCGGTGTCAAGGCATGTACGACATTTAGACCCATAAGATTTAGATCCATAAGAGTCACCACGACATTGGAGAACGACGGAAGCAGAATTTTCTGCCGTGGTTAGATTACTTTTTTGTGTGAAACCGACATTCTCAAAAGGCCTAGTACGAATGTAGTGGAAGATCCAGTTGAGGTTTTTCTCGTACTCACTTCCAGAGTTATATTTCCCTTGATTAAAGAGGCATTTGTGGTTGAGATATTCATTAGTAAGGTTCAGTGACGAAACACTATGTATCATGAGAAATTGCATGGAAAAAATAGGAAAAGAAAATCGTTTGGATAAAGAATATGAAAATTTCATTGTTATAGATCTTTTATTTCTTTACAGTAAATGTTGACTTTTATAAATGAAATGTTGAGATTGACATATATATAGGAACTCAGAAGAATTTAATTGATTGTTCATGGATAGAAGGAAAAAAAAAGTTTGCATATTTGCGGCGATTGAAATGGAGGGACAAAGAAAAGGTCCAAATTGAATTACTAAGTTTAAACTCCTATAAATAAATCAAACTGATACAAAACATTTGGTGCACCACTCTTGAAATCAAACATACCTTTTAATACTCTACTAGTATTATCGACGTTAAGTTCTTTTTTCTTTTGCTAAAAGGGTTAAGTTTTAGCAAGAGAAAAATGAGATAGGATAATGCAGATATAGTTTCATCTACACTGTTAAATAGGATAATGCAGAAATAGAATAATGCAGATATAGGGTTAACTTGTCTTGTCATCAAGTTTTTTTCTTCTAAAATTTGATGACTTAAGGAAATTCATACTACAACAACAAAAAATGCAAATTTTTATATATATAAACATGAAATAGGATAATGGTAAACGCACATGCACGTGTTTTTCAAATAATTTAAATATACATATATGTAAACATGTAATTTGCTGATAAAAGAATTGAATATAGTTTTTTACCTTAGTTGCAGATGATTTTTTTGGGGGTTTTCCATTATGTTAATGAAGACGTAAGCTCTAATTCAAGTGCCATCGTCAATCCTAAATATACAAGACAAAATCAACTATTAATTTTTAGAATTTTTTTTTTGGTCAAACTATTAGTTTTTAGAATAATTTGCTAAATTGGGTCAAAAAATGAAGTCTCGTCCTTCTGATGTTTTATTTCTAAATATTGTCCTAATACCCTTTAACTTTGAATTTAATACATTTTTAACCTCAGACTTTGTTTAAATATATATTTAGTTAATAATTAAATATTAAATTAGTTAAAAATTAATAAAAACTCACACACAGATCCCTAAATCCCTAACTCAGTTTCCCCCTCTCCCGATGGTTTACCTTTTGATCATTCGAAGCAAGGAAACATAAAGTTTAGCTTTCATCTCTTATGGTTGAATGAGGTCGAGAGTCATGGTCTCTTATGGTCAGTGTTTTGAAACCTGACCCAAATCCGCGGTTGAACCGGTAAACCAAGTGACCCGAAATAAATCTGGTTTAGATTTTGTGAAAAACCCAAATTTTAAAAACCCGCAAAGACCCGTAAAATCCCACCAAAACCCAAAACCCGGTACATATATCCAAACTATTATTTTATATTTTAAAAAACATTTAGAAAATATTAACTTTAGTTTCTATATTTTTATTTTCATAACTAATATATTATTATAAAATTAAATTAGTTCATTTATTAACCCGCGGTTCAGCCGCAGTCGACCCAATGACCCAGTAAATCGTCAGGTTCAATGTCCGGGTCGGTTTTTAAAACATTGCTTATGGTTGAATGAGGTCAAAACTATTAAAAAGTTTTTTAGAATTTCGTAGTTAAAAAATTGAACCAATCATATTGTCAACAAAATCACGTTTTTAATTATTCAAAAAATTTAAATTAAAAGTATTTATTTTAATTTTTTTTTAATTTTTCAGTTAAAAGCATTTTAGAGAAAATAGGACAAAAATGGGAAAGGTGTATTGGGACATCATGTATGATTTTTTGGGGTATTTGGCAAATATCCCTAGTTTTTCCTGAAAATTTACAGTTAAATGTCTAAAAAAGGAAACAAAAAATGAAGAATATTTAACAATCATCAGACTATCATCTACACGCCAAACACCTCTCTGAGTAACCTTTTTTTTTTTTTGAAACAGAGTAACCCATTTTCTAGTAGCCTCATCTAGTATATGGAATAAGGTAAGAGTACTCTCCAGTTTTCCAGTAAAGATACAACACTTGCAACCCCAAACTACTCCGTGAATTAAACCACATGGAGGAACTTTACAGTGGCGAAACTTCTCTACAATAAACTGATGTTGAGTCTCTATCCCCTCTTGAGCAATACATGGCTGGGGATACTAATCTAAGGAGTAACGTCTTCCATGTAGACAGGATTAGTTACTCTGCATGTCACAAACTGGTCTCCTCTAAAATAGGATCCATCCTGCGTATGAAGCACATATAAACAATTAAGCACTGAAACCGATTATCAGTCACCAGTAAGACAATAAGTTCATAAATATATCATGTGGTTAACTGAAACCTGGATTAAAGATTATGGTAGTGTCTTTGAAACTGATTTACAACGTCAAGAAACAGAGGAAGACTTTTATTCTACTCATACAAAGCAACATGAACTACATTCCCAAGCCCCACATTTTGTTCTAGACTAGAACATACGAAAAGGTATAAATTGGATTTTTTTTTCAGAAACAGATGAAACTATACAATAGTTTAAAACTGCTGAAATAGGTGTTATGTAACGGTGGGGCAGAGAAAAAAATTATACCTTTTGGTAAGGGAATCAATAAACAAAAACCGCTTCCAAATACAGCTGAAACACACAAAGACAGATACACAATGAGAGTTAGACTGGCATACCGGTGATCAAGATGAGGTGTGTGTTAAACTACATAATTAAGACGGGAGGAACCATTGTGTGGAGTTGAGAAGGTGAGTTAGTTTTAACACACACCTTGTAATCAGCTCGAGGTCGTATCAGAATCCCGACTTTTAGTGGTTTATATGCTTCGTCAAAGTGAAGCAGCCTGAATAACACAATGATTTAGATGATAAAATGGCAGTAAGAACCAGCAGCATCATCTTCACTCAGTAGGAGAGTCAGGAAACATCATTTATAATCATATCAGCAATCGGCTGAAGTCTTTAAAAGAAAAGCTATCAGACACTGATGATTAAACATAAGATTTGTTGGGTAATAGCCTCAAGAATTCCAAGCCAGTTGAAAATCATTGTATAAAATAAATATCACTATGGTTTCGTATTCCTTCCTGGTTAATGACTCTGCCTTTGGCAACGTCATCGTTCAACAAAGAATCAGACAGGGCAAACCCGCTCTCATGTACATCTTTATCCTATATGGGGAAGTACTCTCAGGACTTTGTCGTCAAGCCCAAGAAAGCGGCTTGATGACGGGCATCAAATTAGCAAGACACTTCATGGTGCATCCTAACACAACTAGGCTGTCTGTTAGCTCGCATTCTACTAGGAAAGTACTGCAAGAATGTGCATTTTGGCTCAGTCGACTGTGTTCACCGTCAGCCTCTCATGGTTGTCAAGATTGGGAAAATGGTATTTCCACAATTTGTGGAAAGAAGCCTGGATATCCACGATGTAACATCCCGAGTTGTGATATGTGAAAAGGCTTAAAGGAATTGATTTGACTACCTATGTCACCAAAGTTGACTTACCTTTTCCGTCACACATCCGTTTAGAACTCCAGAGTTAAGCGTGCTTGGGCTGGAGTAGTGAAAGGATGGGTGACCTATCGGGAAGTAATTCGCGATACCGTATAAGTGAAGCCAAAACACGGGGAAAGGTCATGTGGTGATTGCAGGGTCAGTAAACAATGATTTTGAGCCTTGGAAAAATTAACGACCGACCGTCAGATAGGATGGGACCCACTGGCCGAGAGAGCGGGCGTGGGTGGCTCATTAGCCGTGGGCGGGTCGGGGCGTTACAAGTGGTATCAGAGCTGGTAAACCGTCTCAGTTCTGACCTGGAAGGCGTCTTGAGACCTGTCGTGGGGCGCAACGAGGACGTTGTGTTCTTTAAGAGGGGGTGAATTGTAACATCCCGAGTTGTGATATGTGAAAAGGCTTAAGAGAATTGATTTGGCTACCTGTGTCACTAAAGTTGACTTACCTTTTCCGTCACACATCCGTTTAGAACTCCAGAGTTAAGTGTGATTGGGCTGGAGTAGTGAAAGGATGGGTGACCTATCGGGAAGTGATTCACGATACCGTGTAAGTGAGGCCAAAGCACGGGGAGAGGTCATGTGGTGATTGCAGGATCAGTAAACAATGATTTCAGGCCTTGGAAAAATTAACGACTGACCGTCAGATGGGATGGGGCCCACGGGCTGAGAGAGCGGGCGTGGGTGGCCTATTAGCCGTGGGTGGGTGGGTGTTACACACGAAGTCTCAACTCTGCCCATTTAGACCTTGTAGAGAGCAGAATCAAGATACGGTAGTTGCCGATCTCCTAACTCACGATTCTTCTTGCTGGATTAAGAACAAAAATAGAGGAATTTTTTTCTGGACATCGCCCCTCAAATCATGGTATTACTCCAAGTCTGATGGGAGCTTAAGATTCCTCATGCTTGTATGGCACAAAGTCTGGAATTTATTATGTGAAATCTGGGTATTTGGCTTTGAATGATATGCATGAACATTCCCTTTTGGATCCATCACTAGCTGTGGCTACGGCCTGGCATAAATCTGTTTGGTCTGTCACCACATCACCAAACTGAAGCTCTTCCTGTGGAAGATGCTTCGTGGAGCTCTCCTCGTTGGTGCCAATCTCTCTCTTTGCAGCCTAACTACATCATCAAACTAGAGCACCCGAAACTGCACCTTAGAGTTTCAGTACGCTCTCTTTCTTTATCTTCTCTCTTCTTGATCTGCCTTTCCACCTAGGGGTTCTGCTGGTTCCTTTGGACCACGACGAAACCAACTCGTCTTTGAAAACTGTCATATTGCTGCAGGTACCACCATCTCCAATGCTCTATCGGCAGCCCGGGAATGACAGCTGGCGTAACTGGATACTCTGAACCTTCTTGGGAACTGTATCCCGTCTGATGTACTTGTTCTGCTACCTCCTCTCACTTAGATTTGAAACACAGATGTAGCATGGTCTAAATAATCAGGAACAAAGGGACTAGGGTGGATGGTCGGCCAGCATTTACCGGATTCAGTAGTTCGTGAATCCAAGTGGGTTCTCTCTGTTTCATCACCTTTAATGGCTGAAGCACTTGTCATGCGTGAGGCTATCATGTCGGCAAAGCAACGACTTTTATCCAAAGTATGGTTTCCATCCGACTCTCAAGAGCTCATCCAAACTATTAGCTCGAAGTCCAACCTGATGGAGTTTTACAAAGTTTTCAATGATATTTTATCCTTGTTTTTCACTTTCACTATTTTTCTTTCATTCCTAGAGCCCAGAAAAGTTTATCTGATGATCTGGCGAAGAATGCTATACATTTTTGTCTCTGCTCACTGTACTAGACATCAATCTTTATTAATCAGTTTGGTGTTAAATAAATATCAGGTTTGATCTCCTGAACAATTTCTTTGGATCTTTTTCTCTAAACATTCTTTTGATATATGAATATTAATAAAAACTAAAATAAAATTAAAAATTATGAGGAGGATGTATTCATCACATCCATAACAATGCTTTAACTTTTAAGAAAAGGGTATAACTCATACCTTACATCACAGTTTGTACTCAAAATTCTCGCTCCTTGTTTAATATTTCCATTCTCAAAAAGCTTCTTGACACTCAATGTCAAAACAACTTTTACAATCTAATGTTAGTCCTAGACACTGCACCATTGCATATAATATATTTTTTCGAGCTTCTTTTCTCCTGCCGCATAATATATGAGGCCGAAGCCATCATAGACGTGTTTCTCGACTTTAGTTCAGAGAAAAAATCCATTGCTCTATTGGTGAAAAGTTTTACATCCCCTCTTACATTATTGTGGTTGTGCATAGAAAAAATA
Source organism: Raphanus sativus (assembly GCF_000801105.2). Lineage (NCBI taxonomy): Eukaryota > Viridiplantae > Streptophyta > Magnoliopsida > Brassicales > Brassicaceae > Raphanus > Raphanus sativus. The sequence goes on along the minus strand of NC_079515.1, from coordinate 10,931,773 downwards.
TTCTTGTAGTTAATACTATATAGAACTTCTTCACCGATCGTAGTAATATATAGAAAACATTGGTCGTACCATATTATTTTTCCTTTGTTCCACGGACATCTCTTACGAAACTGCAATATACAACCATTTATGTTTTGTATCATTTTATGTGATGATTTAATATGTCAGTGTAAAGCTTTCTTCTCCAGGTTATTTGTATATTAAATTATTGTTTTGATGATTAGGAGAAATTTCCAAAATTAAGGACTCAAATAAACTCCACACGTGTAAACAATTTGCTACATTTATTAATATAGTTACATAACATGTGATCAAAAAAACATCATCAATATAATTCATGTTTCTACACAAAATTTAATTTTAAGTTTCAATAATAAAATAGATGACAAAAAATATAACTAAGGCTGAAATGCACCTGGATATCTAGAACTTTTAGGATATCTGAATCATTCAAATCCTTGTTTTCACTATCTATATCCGGATCTATGATTTTTGAATATATAGATCATGTATATTTGTCTAAATATTTATATTTACAGTGAATATTCATATTTGGATACAAATCCATACAATAATATTAAAATATTTAAAATAATATTAAATTAAATATATATAACATTATATAGATTAAAAATATTTTTACAAAATATAATATTTCAAAAACTAAAAGTGATATAAAAATATAAAAATATATTTATAAAACTTGATGTTATCTTTCAGAAAAACTATTAAATATATTATAAATATACTTATAAAATCTAGATCTGTATATTCAGACTTCAAAATCAAGATATCTAGACCTTAAAATCAAGATATCTGATTTCAAAATCAAGATATTTGGATACGGCTTTTACTAATCCGAGATTCTATAATACGGATCCAACCTTCCAGATATTTGGATATTTAGAATGCATCTGAGTGGATATCCCCAAATCTTTTAATAATGTTCCATCCCTATCTATAAAAAATGTCAAATTTTGTATGATGATTTATAATTATTGATTATAATCTGATTTTCATGTAATCATTTCTATTTTGGCCTAAAGCTAAGGTTTTATAGCACCACAAAAACATAATCTTTATATTAAAATGTTATGACGGCTAATTTACCCATGCGACTGCGATGTCGAGGCATGTATGACATTTAGACCCATAAGTGTCACCACGACACTGGGAAATGATGGTAACAGAATCAGGAGATGTTCCAATATTTGTGTGTGTGAAACCGGTCTCAGCATACGTGTCATCACGCATGATTTCGAAGGCACGGTTGAGGTTTTCTTCGTACTTACTCCCTGATCTATATTTCCCTTGATTAAGTAGGCATTTGTGGTTGAGATATTCATTGGTAAGGTTTCAGTGACGAAACACTACGTATGATGAGGAAAGGCATGACCAGAATAAAGAAAACAGATAGTTTAGATAGAGAAAATGAAAATTTTATTGTTTTAGATTTTTCTTATTTTTCAGTAAAACGGTGATTTTGGTAAATGAAATTTTGCTTTTAACATATTTATATAGGAGACTCGAGAGGATTTTAATTAATTTCTCACTGGACAGAAAAAAAGAGTGTATATTTTCGGCCGTAGAAATGGAGAGATAAAGAAAAAGTCTAAATTCTGAATGTTTTACTAAATTTAAACTCTTAAGAACATGATACCGGATAACTTCGAGGATGTGACCCTTAGTCATATTCCTCGAAGTAGAAATGGTCGTGCGGATGCTTTGGCAAAGGAAGCTAGGATGAAAGGATACATATTTTCCCATATAGATCAGACCCGGACAGACGGAGATGCTCCCTGGAGAATCAACTCGTCTAGACCCCATTTGATCTTAGTACATTGGGTAGCCGACAAAAAAAAAAAAAACATGATACCAAATTTTTCGTGCACCACTCATGAACTAAATGGACTTTGTAATATGTTTTAGTTTGTAAGTATATTAAGTGTTTTGCAAAAAAGGCTTTAGTTTTTGTTCAAAAAAAGATTAAAACTGACTTAGATCTAATTAAAATTTTCTACAACTATATATTAACTTAGTGCTTGGGAACCTTTGGCACATGCCAAAACCCGGACATACTCTATGTAACTAAGGGTTTTTCTCTCTTTACCTCACCTCTGGTTTGGCCCTTTCTACGGGTAATTATCTCCGTTTCTGATTACACGTAACACATATGTGATTGAGACAGTGATTGGTCCATACGTCATTTGCAGGCAAAACAGAACAAGAGTTTCTTTGTTTTCAAATTGTCCCCATTGTTGTTGTAATGGATCCTCATCGTTGCTTTTTATGCAGGGTAATCTGAAATCCCCAGTGCATCATTCATTCGAGAACCTTCCCTCGTTTGGCTTATGATATTGTCAAGGTTGTGTATATACATAGGCTGCGGTCTGATTCTTTCTCAAAGTGCTTGAAGATGATATATGTTCGTGGATACTAAGAGCACAATGTATCTGAAACTGAGGGCCATTTTTGATATGTATTACGAAAGAATAAGAATTTTGCTTTTGTTGGTGTGGTTCTTGTGAGACCATGAGAATGGAGACTCCATGAAGTTGAAGTAAGATGTTAAATAGGGATAGGTTCCATGGTATTGCTGATTGTGGCAATAAGATGAATGAAGAAATGTTTGCACTCAGACAAGGGAGGAGTTTTCAGATGATTTCTTGAAGAATTATATTGCTCAAAGGAAAGCTAGTAAAAATTTTGTGAAGAGTCATTATGAGGATCTCAATCGAGTCTTCGGGATCCAGAGAGTTGATTCCGGTGTTTCAGATGTTTCTGACTCGCCTTGGATGTACCAAACAGCATCAGATGTTTCCTTGCCTTTAAAACTGAAGGTTCTTTGCAGTTTTAATTAAGGGAAAGATCTTACCAGTCTAGTGATGGGAAGCTTAAATACATTGGAGGCGAGTCTGATAATATCATACGTCTAAAACATGTTGTTTTGAATGAGTTCATTCAAAAGACATATGCCAGGAGAAGATCTTGATGCACTAATCTCCGTTCGCTCAGATGAAGATCTACTTCACATGATTGAAGAGTATCAAGAAGCTGAAGAGAAGAGTGGTTCCAAGAGGATAAGAGTGTTTCTTGTGTCTTTAACTGAGACACGTAACAAGAACATAAACCAAAACAGTCAGCATACATATATTATACATTATCATCATCTTTCAGCTCTTAAGCCTTTGTGGATGCGAGTCCTCAAAAGAGCAAAAGTGGGAAAAGTCAAGCAACAACACAATTTGGAACTGCTTCAGGTTATAGCCCAACCTTCAGTCTTCTAGACTCTCCTACTTCTATTCATTATATGCATGGGATTCAGATACCATATGACCTTCCATCTCCTTCATCAGCACACAAGAGATCCAATACATACACTTCGTACTTTGTTAATCCATATGGAATCTATGACAATAACTTCCCTTTCATGGTTGCTCCAAACCTCCATGGCAAATGGTGAGAAAGAAGTCACCTTCTTTGGCAATGTCGCTTGGTTCAGAGAAATGGGAAGAGAGTGACTTCTCTTTCAAGAATCCAGAACTAGGAAAAAACGACATTCAAGTTAACAATTGGATGAACTATGAGGATCCTAGTACCATAGAGTGGTCAGGATTACTTCCATTGGTTCACTAGACTCTGGAAGCTCTGTGTTCTCTTTATCTACCACTACCAACGAAAATCTTGCTGATATTTTGGTTAGAGAAGACAATCTTGATGCACTCCCATGTACACAGAGATCTCTGATGATCTTTCCAAAAAGAATCTGCTCAGTCCAGGGGTCATAGTTGAGGATGTAACAAACGATGCTACGATTGTTCCTCGTGTACATATTAAGACAGATGATAACAACTCCTATACAAGAGACGGAGAGAACACACAAGTGTGTGTTATAAATCAAGAACGGAGGTAACTTTTTTTTTTCTAGTAGAGTACTCTTTCTGTGGCTATGATGCTATCTTTTATCATGCAGGAAAAATACTGAAGATTCAATTGGAGAAGCTCGAATCTATAATTTACAGGTGACAAAATGTTTTCAGGCAGTTGGTTCTGTTTTAAGTGTTGTTTGTAATTTGAATTTGGTCTTTGTAAGTTCAGATTATAAAGAATACAGATCTTGAGGACTTACATGAGCTAGGATCTGGGACGTTTGGAACTGTTTATTATGGGAAGTGGAGAGGAATGATGTTGCAAGCAAGAGGATAAAGAATAGCTGCTTCTCTGGTAGATCATCCGAGCAAGAACAACATGTTTTACTTACCTAAGTCGACTTTATATCATGTGTCTCCTCCATTAGCTTCACACTGATGTTTTTGTACAGACGAAAGATTTCTGGAGGGAAGCTAGGATCTTGGCGAAGAGACTTCATCAACTTCTCAGATTCTGAAATGAGGCAATATAAAAATAATTAATCATATGGTTGTAACAATATATAAAGAATTATTAGGAAAAAACCAATTTAATTTGTAATCTCTAAGACATAATGTTGTATATGATTTAACAGATAACAAATTACATACCCGTTAACAGAATATATACCAGATAACAAAATATCTAGCAATTTTTTTGTTAAATTATATATCAGGTAACTAAACATGTACCAAATAACAAATATTTTATCGGATGACAAACCACTTATCAAACAAGGTATTAATTCATAAAATATGTATCAACTCATTTGTCAATTACCAAAATAGGTATCAAATAATGTACAAACTGATAAACAGCAAGTCTTTTGTACCATTATATTAACTCACAAAAATGTAACAACATACAAACTATGTAGTCAACACAATTGTCAGCTGGTTTATACTCTCTATCAGCTAACAACAAAAATACCATGTTATAAATCATTTAGCGGATAATAAACAATTTATCAATTAACATATTAATTCATAAACTATGTATCAAATTATTTATCATGTAACAAATCATTTAGCGGATAATAAACTATTTATCAATTAACATATTAGTTCACAAACTATGCATTATATCATTTATCATGTAACAAATCATTAATCGAGAGAATGTATCAAGTCAAAATCATGTATCACTTAATCTATCACATAACAAGACATATGTAAAACAAATGTATAAACTGAAAAACTATTATCAAAATATTTATCGGGTAACAAATTATGTATCAATTAATAATAAATATTTTTGCACATTTTAGCTACCACCACATCCTTTTGCTGTCTCGATAAACTTGTGTAAGAGGTAACTCTTAATTGTCTGAAATGGTGAACTTCTAATTTATCCTTCATGAAAACCATAACGGAAAAATAAAATAAATCTTTATCTTAATACCTAGAATCGAGACTACTAAATCGCAAGCATATTTCAGAATTTTCAGAGACATTAACACTCATGTCAAACCAAAACAATTAGAAAGCCAAAAGGAAAAAATGAAACCTGTATATTTTCATTCAAAGCAACCAACAAAACAAATTAAAATATGTTTTAAAAAGAAATTGATTAATATTTACCTGATAGTCATGAGATTTCTTCTTATGGCTCAAACAATTAGCCGGTTCACTTGCATTCTTCAAATCTTCCTCTCATAAACCAATTAGAAAATGAGAATGAAAAATATATAAGGAAAGATAGAAGAGAGAAGAAGAGAAAATAAAAAAAAATAGATAGAAAGTGAATAAGAGATAGAATCTACGATTTGAATAAAGATAGCTAGAACTTAGAACATACGCTGTAAATACTGACACAACTCTAATCAAGTTGGCTGGCTGAAAGCTGTCTATAAAGTTAAAATCGGACTCGAAAATATTAATATCAGAAGATCATGTATAGAAAGCTAATTAAGAATCCAATTATGTGTATGAGGACTAATTATTTCTTATTGAATCAAGTTTTGTAACTTCCACTTTCCATGACCAAAAAATAGAAATTGGGTTGATTATTTCCTTTGAAACACAGAAACTTTGATTTTTATTTTATTTTTTCTTTAAAAATATATTTTTGACTTTTTTAGATTTTGTCACATGTTAATTTTTGGTTCACCAATGACTTGCACTTCTTAACTAATAAAGTTGTCTTTTTTTTTCTCCTTTGGGGAAAAAAGACACCTGTCACGTATTTATTGGTTCTTATTTTGCATTGGGCTTCATTAGATGTGGGTTTCCTCTTATTAAGCCCGTTTCTCAGATACATGTATTCAGGTCCGTCAACTGGTTGCATCATCTAGGTCTGATTATCTTGGAATGGCCGCTGCTCTATGTTGATGAAGACGGTTGAGCACTCTGAAGCCGTTTCACCGTTTCATTTGACCATCTTTATCTATTCTATTAATTCTTCAGCATGACTAATTAATAAAAAGTTTGGTCTAACTTAAAAAAATAACTGCATAAAATATAACAATATCTTATTTAAACACTAACCATGTTCTATTTCTAACGAACAAAAACGGTTACGTTTTTTTCTGTAACAAAACGGTTACGTTTTTTTCGTCATAACATGTATCCATTGATTTATTTTAATCATTCTCACAGGTGAAAGTAACTCTTCGCTTTTACTAAGGGATTATGCAGCGAAGGTTCTCTTTGGGTGAACGGTCAAAATGGTTAGGTTGGTTTTGAACAGAATGATAATTTAGATGATGACAAGAATACTCTGTTTTAAGACAATCCTAAGGTGCCTGCCTGTCACAAATTCTTCCACTTTTTTTCCAGTTATCTTCCTAAAATGCTGCATTTGGTGCAAGCAAGTGACAGAGGTCTCACGGTGAAGACGCAATCCATGTCGGGGCAAAAAAATTCTATGGCCAAACTTCATTTGAGATGATGATGACGATGACTTAAGCTTTGTGAAGTGAAAACTGTCCTGATTTTTTTGAAAATAACTGCAACAATAAATGTGTACTTTTTTTTTTTGTCATCAGAATACAATAAACGTGTACTCTACTATAATTTTTAAATGTTATTTATAATATTTTTTTCAAAATTCATTATCATACTACAACAATATAACTTACATCTCACCCAAAAATTGAAATTTATTCAACCAAAAATTAATTTATTCAAATTTTAAATATTTTACATAGACATTAAATTTATCAATTAAAAAATTACATAATATTAAAATAAAATTTAACAGAGTTTAAGTGGACTCTTAATAGAAATAAATATTCATATAAATTAATTCAATTTAACGGATTTTAAATAGGTTATTTGATTAAAAACTATTTATTAAATGTGATTTTACTTAAAATTAGTGACGATCATATTAACCCATTTACGTGTATATATATATATTAAGATTTATTTTTCAAACATTTTTCAAAAACAAATTCGGTTTTCAGTGACGGCTGGATTTGATATTGGTTTTTTGGATATAACATTTTAAGATCCGTTCAAGTATATAAGTCAGGTCTTCTAGAGCATGAGACTTTGATTTTTGGGTTGATTCTAAATCAGGTTTTTAGGATACATGTATTTTTGAATAATTATTTTAGGTAATTAATAAGAAAATATAATATGTTGCAAACTTTAAGTTTAAAAATAACTTTTGAAATGCATATGATACAAGTGTATAGTTATGCAATTTGACATATTTAATATAGTTACCAAAAATATCAATATTATTAAAACAAGAACATGACATATTGATATATGTGTGGTCTAACTATTTTGATATAATTATTAAAGCCTCTTATAAATCATTTTAAAAAGATATTATACAAATTAAAAACAAAAATAATTAAAAACACAAATATAAAAATTAAACTTTTAAAAGATGTAAAACAAAAAATTTACCCGCTCTTTTAAAGGCGGATCAAAATCTATTCTATTAATTCGCCTGTATGACCAATTAATAAAAGGTCCTTTAGAGCATTGTTAACCGTTCGTAACTTCCCTCGGCATATGAAACGATAATTTGGGCTTCGAATATTGTTAACCGTTCGTAACTTCCCTATGTTCCTGTTTTTATGTTCAAATAAAAAAACAAATAATTTGGACTGAATATTGACAAAATGACAAAGCCTTACCATATGATACATGTACATACTTACAAAACTTATCTATTCTATTAAATTTATATCATACAGAATATGATTATACAAACACACAAACATAAAAATTATGTTTCTTTAAAAAATAAAATTAAAACTAAAACTAAACAACTAAAATTAAAATTAAAAATTATGATCATGATCCGATATTCTACAGATTTTAGTTTAACGGTTTTAAATAGATTTCTACATTTGGACCCGCCTTTTTATATTTTTTAGTTTTATATCCTTTTAGAAATTTATATTTATATTTATATGTTTTAGTCATATTTGTGTTTTTCATTGTATAACATTTCTCTTAAATAATTAATAGGAGGTTTTAATCATTGTATTAAAATAGTTTGACCATACATATATCAATATGTTATGTTTCTATTTTAATAATATTGACTAGATTCGGATTCGCCTTTAAAAGAGCTGGTATATTTTTTTGTTTTACATATTTTAGAAATTTAATTTTTATATTTATGTTTTTAATCATATTTATACTTTCTTTGTATAATATTTCTTTTAAATAATTAATAAGAGGTTTTAATAATTATCGTAAAATAATTTGACCACACATATATCAATAGGTCATATTCCTGTTTTAGTATATTGATATTATATAATGAAAAAAACGTAAATAAAACATAAATATAAAAATTAAATTTATAAAAAAATGTAAAACAAAAAATATACCCGCCCTTCTAAGGGCGGGTCAAAATCTAGTTTCATGTTAATTCGTCACTGCAACACTCATTTGCATTGAATCCGCCTCTTTCTCTTCCAAAGTTGCTGAGTAGAGCTTCGGGTATAAATACTTCTTCATCCAGACATGGACATCACAGCTTTTGCAATTTCCAGAATACCACGCTTCTCAATTTACTTTTTTTTTAACAGTGGCAAACGCCCAAGTCCTTCTCGCCGATCTCAGCGCAGGCCGGTGTTCGAACGTTGCGCAGGTGCGATTGTTGCGTTTCTGGGAGGCTAGAAATGTGAGGAAGGGGGAGAGCTGATGAGTGTTGATATGCTATTTGTTGATGAAAATGTAAGTCTCTGTCCATATATTTGTTTACCAATATTTTAATTTAAAATCAAAGTTCTGTAACGCCATTTGCAATGGCTCTTTAATATTGTCCTAACGCTTTGCTTTTTCTTGCTGTTAGTCCACTGTTATGCAAGGTTTTATTGGGGCTAACCGACATCTTAGGTTCAGGAATAGTCCCAGTGAAGGCTCTCTGTACACGTTGACCGGGTTTGACGTCACACGCAGCAACACCAATTTCCGTTTGGCTGATGCTCCTTTCTCGATTCGGTTAAATGAAGGAACCGAGCTTGAGAAGATCCCGACTTCTGTCAGGCCCATCCCCAGAGAGGTTTTCAGATTCATGCCATATTCCCAGATACTTGAGCTTGCAAACACGGGGAAACAGCTTCCCGGTATGTCTCAGATTGACACGGATCTTCCTCGGTCCCTTGCTGAGATTGTTGGACGCACCTACACTTTCCAGCTGAAATTGAACGATTACAATTTCTCCTCGAAACACCAAACCTTCACTATCTCTCGCATCTATCCGGAACGCGTGCTCGCCCCTACACCCGCCTTTGTCGTAGCTGTGTGTTTTTAGTATGTTATTAAATATTTTGTTTTCCCAGTTGCATCATTAACTAATAGACACCTTTGTTTAAATATTTATAGGAAGGTGCAAATGATCCCGACGATGCACTTCCTAAAGATGTGGGTCAGGCAACAAATGTCAACGCCGGGACCTCCTCCTCTGGATCAGACAGGCCAGGAGCATATGATGTTTCCGTTGGTAAACGTCCACCACCGTCCAAGGCTGCCATGAAGACTGCCATGTCGAGAAGACTGCCATGAATAAGGCACGTGTGGGATGAGTCCACCTTCCCAGATTGAACAACCACATCTGTTTCTGTTTTCAATAATGCTCAGCTTTTTCATTTACCCTCTAGAACTATTTCCCTTTGTCTTTTAAAGTAATGTTTCAAGCTTTAGTCTTTTGCATCTGGTTGTGAACTTTTTCTCTTTCGGTGTTGAATCAAATGTGGTTGTTGTTTTATTTTAATAAGTTCAAGTCTGCTCAAAATCCAAAAACTCCTTACAAAACTCTTACTAGCCCTGGGCATTCGGGTCGTCGGGTCGGGTTCGGGCCGGGTCCTTTCGGGTCCGGGTCTTTCGGGTCTAGGAGTTTAGGACCCGATAGAGTAATTTCAAATTTTCGGTTCCGGATCGGTTCAGGTCGTACCGGGTCCGGGTCGGGTCGGGTTCGGGCCGGGTCCTTTCGGGTCCGGGTCTTTCGGGTCTAGGAGTTTAGGACCCGATAGAGTAATTTCAAATTTTCGGTTCCGGATCGGTTCAGGTCGTACCGGGTCCGGGTCGGGTCGGGTCTTATATAGTTGGACCCATTCGGGTAACTAGAATTTATCGGTTCGGTTCTGGGTCGGGTTCGGGTCGGGTTCAACCTAAAAAATACCTAAAAATACAAAAAAAAATCTGAAAATATTAATATATCCGAAAATATTTGACATTTTATTTAAAATTTGTGTTTTTATTATATTAAAATGTGTATATATACTAAACTATGTGAGATAGAACAATAGTTGGTTGTCTGCTAGTGGCTGACCCCTTTGCTATGTAGACAAATAACCCGTCTTCGACTCCCCATTGATTCATTTTATTTAATTTATATTATTAATTCGGGTACCCGCCGGATTTCGGGTTCGGGTCGGGTCGGGTCCAAGACCCGCGGGTCCTCTACAACAAGACCCGATAGAGTAATTTAATCGGGTCGGTTCCTACCCGGATCGGGTTTTTTCGGGTCGGTTTCGGATCGGGTCTTCGGGTCCGGATAAAATGCCCAGGCCTAACTCTTACTATATATTCCAGACACCAGAATCCAATCGCAAGCCACAGGTATGAGGTTTCGATGCCTTTAAAAAGGATTCAATGAAAACATGCCGCAGCAAACAAATTAAAGAATCTGTTATCATGTTATGACCACCTGTTTCGTTGATATTACCAAAAACTTAACTACACTCACAACCAGGAGGCAAAAAATAATTAGAACCACTATCACATTACTAACTCCACAGAAATACTTAGGTTCAAAGACGACACATTTAAATAAACAATTATTAAAAAATCTCGATTAAAAAAAAATAAGACAACCACGGGCACACCCCTAGTTTAATATATAAAGGAGTTAAGTTCGGTTTTCGATTTAAATGCCCACGACATGACACTATTAACCAAACCGGAATTTAACAGAACCGAAGTTTTTTTTGTTTTTGTTGGATTTAGTTGGGCAACATTTTCCAAACCCCCGGTGAAGCAAATGACGGAGAGATTCTTCCCGACAAAACCAAGCTCCGGCGGCGCCGGGAATCACCGGCGAGATCAACTCACTCTCCTCTCCGGCCCCATTACCTCGTAACTTTCTTTCCCATCCTTTTCCTCATCATTTTTGTATATCTCTCTCTCTCTCTCTCTCTCATTCATCGCTCTCTCCTTCTCTCTATTTACAGAGGCAAAACCTCTCTGCTATTCCAATTCGCACTCAATATAGCGTCAGCTTCTCTAACCAATCACGTCGTCTTCATCTGCCACCGCAAAAGAATCGAATCCAACCCTCCCTTCCTCTCCCAGGGAATCGTCCCTTCCTCCCATGTATTCAATCGAATCCAAATGAAGTAAGAAACTACACTATTTGAATTAAAAAAAAAACTATTTCACTTAGCTTTGATTCACTTTGACCTTTTCTTTTATTTTTGGTAATTGAAAGGTATGTGGATGATGATGAAGGACTCAGGAACTACTTTGCTGCGTTTCATCTTCATCTCCATCTCCCTGCTGCAGTTGTTATCGATGACTTTGGTGACTACTTCACCAACTCGAAAGGGAGTTTAATGAACTCACGTGCTAGAGACATGGCCATGGTTCGCACTCTTGCTCTATGCCACAATGCTATTACTGATGCCAAGTGAGTCTAGTCTAACTTTTTTTTTCCAGTTAAAATATGGTGAAAAGGTTTTTTTTTGAAACGGTAAAATCTGTTTCAGCAAGAAAGCTGCTTGCGAGCTTGTCTTATCCGAGACCAGTTCCGGAGACTCCCCGAGGTCATTGTTCATCTACAAACGATGGATCTCGTCAATCTTTACTGTAAAAGGTCATGGTGATGGGTCGTTTCTCTTGAGAAGTAATGATGGTTCATCCGAGAAAAGCGCCAAGTATTCCATCGCGCTGCAGTATCTCATCTTGGAGGAGATTTTTGATTAGTTTTTCTTAAGACACAAGTTTTGTGTTTAGTATACGTAAAAAAAGGAAACAGTATGGTTTTCCTTATAACAAGTTGTGTGTTTTTATTTATTTTATTATAGTTCTAATAACTTATTATTTAATTAAAAAGTACAGTATTGGGGGATAGAGATATATAATTAGGGATCTCACTTGTTGCTTGCTACAGTAGTTATTGAATCACGGTTTCTATGGATTGGGGAAAACTTCCAGGGGAGATGATAGAGGAGATTTTATCATGGGTTCCATCTAAATCTCTGTCACGATTTCAATCGACATCGAAGCATTGGCAGGCTCTACTGAAATCTGAGAGCTTTGCTAAGAAACACTCTGCTAATGCACCAGAGGAGGAGCCTCTTAATATCATGTTGATTGATTATAGAGTATTCTTAGTGAAAATCAATCTCCATGATGCTCATCCATCTGTTAAGGTAGCATATCAATTCAACCTTAAAGACCCTGAATATAAATCTTCACAAGTCGTGGTGGCTATACGTAACGTGTTTCACTGTGACGGATTATTGCTATGCACCACAAAGGACAAGAGACTCATGGTTTGGAATCCATGTTCAGGGGAAACCAAGTGGATTAAACCCAGAGATAGATACAAGAAACACGACTACTATGCTCTCGGTTACAACAACAACAACAAGAAGCAATACAAAGTCTTGAGGGTGGAGAGTCAGAAGACTCTACTACCAATCAAGAATAAGTATGAGATTTATGACTTCACCTCTGATTCGTGGAGAGTTCTTGGTGTGACTACTGACTGGTTTTTAGCAAAACCTCGTCGTCGTGGCGTTTCTCTCAAGGGAAATACTTATTGGGTTGCTACATGGAATCATAATGATTTCTTACTTAGTTTTGATTTTTCAACAGAGATGTTTCAAAGTCTATCACTTCCTCATCCTTTTCCGCACAGTATATCTGCTTTATCTGTGGTTAGAGAAAACAAACTTTGTCTGTTTGGCACTTCATGCATATATTATGTAACGAGACGTTTACATGTATCAGAGATAACTTGTTGGGTGACAAATAGTCTCGGTTCGGTCATGTCGTGGAGCGAGTTCCTAACGGCAAAAGTCCATAACGAGGTAAATCTTAATGGGTACAGTTTCTTGGCTGACGAGCAGAACAAAATTGTAGTGTATTGCAACCAGTCCACGGAGAACAACAAGATCGTACACATTGTGAGAGGAAATACATACATAAACGTGGATCCTCTTGATCGAAACTCTACAATCAAACCATCATCATCTTCCCCGCTTCTTCTGAGTTATGTTCCAAGTTTGGTCCAAATAAAACAAGGAAAGAGCAAAGCATGTGATTTGTAACTTTCGTCTTTTTTTTTTCATTGTTGTAGTTGTTCTTATTAGGGAACTTTGGCCTACACTTACTAGGAAGAAACCCTTACATATGATATAATAAGATGTTTTACCCTTATTCTTTTTTGGTCAAATGTTTTACCCTTATTTAACACATAAAAGAGAGTATAGATTTTGGTTGAGCAATAGGTAAAGAACAGTTTCAAAGGTTTAGAAAAAGGTCAAATAGTATCTTCAGACACGGTACACCTTAATAACCTGATGGATGCTGGCCCGGCAGACTGGACAACCCCATTCCTTGGATTTGATTTCGGTCAAGCAAGACATGCACCCTGCCACATGTCCACAAGGGACACAAATACCATCAGATGGGGCATCCATACATACCAAGCACTGTCCAGAGCTCCCTCCGTCTTCTGTATTTTCACCACCAACTGAAGCTGATGGGGTAGTTGAACAGTTTAATGGGTAATTCATTGGACTTCCCTCTACCGCTTCTGTATCATAATCTGTCAATGGAGGAGCAGACGGTAATACTGTTTGGTGAACGACCGGGGGACGCACTGGCTGTATATTTTGACTACATGAGTGTTTCATTATATAAAACAAAGGAGGTAGATATGAAACAAGAATTTTTTTTTACATTACCTGTGGAATTCCTTTGCATGCATCACAAAACCACTTCAGCTGTTGTCTGCCCTCTTCTACCGAAGGTGCGAGTTTCAGACTTTTTTCTGTAAAAATGAGAAGAAAAACCTCACACGTCTTGAATCCACAAAAACAGAGTTTTAATAATTCAAGAGCATATAATAAAACAGAGACACTTTCTAAGAAAGCTGTAGATTTTTTTATTTTTGATTCAAACTAAGAATAGTTGCCAGCAACATAACATTATAAATTTCAAAAAAAAAAGAAAAAAAAAACTTAACAGTAAATAATTTACTCCTAACTACGCCTCCACGCAGAGTCAGGATAAAATTCAATCAACATGCACAAACCTTAGAGATTTGCATGCAAACAACATATAAACGTGCTTGGATATATTACTTTTGGTGCTATCATTGTCAACAATCGTCACTGAAGTATTAGGGTGCATCTCCTCTGGTTCTTTTAAGTTTTGATTCCTCAAAGCCATCACCACCCGTGGCTGTGCATCCTGATTACATCATACCAGTTTCATTAACCAGATAAAACCAAAAAAATATTCAAGACTTAAACAAATTATATCTTGTTCTCTGAAATGTTATTATAATGAGCATCGTACCTTCAGACTAGCATACACAACCAGCTCAAATTTGTAAGGCTTAGGGTAAACTGAGCTAGTTGGTATGATGACAACCCATCTGCAAATCAAATAAGATTTATAGTCTTTTGCATAAAGGAATCGAAATCCTAAGAAAAGGGGTTAAGTTCAACGAGTGAGTACTCACACTCTTCTCGAGAGAAGCTGAGGAGCAAGTACATCAAGAAGGGCAGGACCGTAAAATTCACGCATCCAACCAGAGAACACGCATATGTGATTCTAAAGAACAATCATATATTTCAAAAATTAGTTACAAGGAAAGAAAAAATAAGAATAAGGTACTACAAAACCATACCTCAATGGCACGTACGACCTTGGTGTATTTATAGTTTCTAGCTTGTTGAAGTGGTGTCTGACAATCATAATTTGCTGCCCGAAAAAAAAGAGATTATGACATATGAGATGAGATAAAGTCACATTCAGTTAAGTAGAAAGCATCGTTTTAGTATGGATTTTTATAGAAAAAATTTTACAAATTCAGGACTATATAAATCATTTCTTAAATTTTGAGGTCCATACGCGAATATCTCACTTGCCTATGTTTAGAAACTGCCTTTGGTAGTAAGAGAGGGAAACACTTACCACCATTTGAAAGAAGTAATTTAACAGTCTTCTCGAGACCTCTTTTTGCAGCATGGTACAGAGGAGTTGCGTCACGGGGAGCTGAGACCGACAAGAGTAAAATACATGACCAAATTAGCTGAAATACATTACTAAACTCAAACTTGTCTCTGATCGTAGCATCTCTCTAATATTGAATTAGCTACTGAAGCTCAGTTACTTTCTCACTTGAAACAAGAAAGATGTAACAGCCAAATTTAAAAGAAAAGTCTTTCTTTAATAAAAAGAATCTTAAAAATACCAGGAGGATGGGCATTAACATTGGCGCCCAACTGGATCAAAGTTTGGGCGACATCATATAGCTTAGACTTCTTGCAAGCCAAGCTCAAAGGCGTGTTTCCTTCTTTATCCATCCACTGCGGTGATATTGAAAGTTTGAAACACATGTAAATCAAAACATGACTACTTTCCTGTAATACCCTAAAATACAGAGCAATATAACAGGAGAACCTCGAGGTTTGCACCCTCTAGACAAAGAGCTCGAATCCCTTCTACGTTGCCGGACCTCACATGGTTAAACATTAATTTATTTTTCGATTGCATTTGCCCCATCTTTCTCGTCGATCAGAGAAAATGTTTTGTTTTTGTTTAGTTCCTTAGCAAATAAGAGTTCATAGATGGCCTTGTCAAAATCAGATCAAGAAGACTTGACTCTGAAAAGTCTACCATCAATTGAATTGTTTTGGATATTTTTACTAAATTTTGTAAACTACTCCCTATATTTTAGAAACTTTCAAACTTTTTTTGTACGTTGATTATTTTTTTATCACTAAACCCTCACAGAAGGTTCGTTTTAGTGGTTAATTAGGAATGTTAAACACATTTCATTTTCAGAGCTTACATCAGCTCTCGCTCTAATCTCGGTCAATTTTTGTGATGTGAATTTTATTTTTTCTAAAAGACGCGTAAAACACATCAATTTTTCTAAAGACGTGTAAAACACTAGAATTCTCGGCTCCCAAACTCCCAACTGAATACATCTTACTTTCTTCGTGTTGATTTTGAATCTTTTATAGTATTCTATCAGATATTTTATTTTAATCGTTGGCTTTTAGTGACTTCAATGAAAGAATATTATAAAACTAAACGGTCTCTCTTTAATTCTTGGTTTGCATCATACAAGATCCTATTACATAATCCCTTTGTGTGTTTTTTCCTACTCGTTGTGATATAATCCACATTAAAAGAAGCCTCTAAAGATAAGTAAGTTGTAAAAACTACATTAGATTTCGATCCGCGTGGCGCTCTGGTAAATTTTAATAAAATATATTGCTATTTGTTTTTTATGTTAGCATTAGGATTGGACAAAAAAAACTTGAATCCAAAAAATCGAATCGAGATTCCGATCCAAAAAATAATATCAAACTCGAACCAAAACTGAATAAATATCCAAATTATTCAAAATTTTTGTATTTAGAGAATTAAAACCAAATCCGATCCGAACAAAAGTATTTCAGATATCCGAATGTATCCGAAATAAACTTATATACTGATATATATTAATCATTTTTAGATTTAATGTACTCCCTCCGTTTCAAATTATATGTCGTTCTAGAGGAAATTTTTTGTTTCAAAATAAGTGTCGTTTTCGGTTTTCAATGCAAAATTTATTGACAATATTCTCTTTTCTATTTTTCTATTGGTTGATACATGGTTAGGTTTATTGATAATAGTGTTTTTATTTTGGAAATATGTAAAATTAAATGTTTTCTTAATCTGTGTGCATAAGGTTAGAACGACATATAATATGAAACGGAGGGAGTATATAAGAACATCCAAAAATATATGGTACTTTTAAATTGGTTTAAATACTTGAAAATATATATAGATAGTCAAAAATAAATATGTAAAATAGTTAAAGTATACCCAAAACACCAAAAATACTTAAAATAATTATTGATTATCTATCCAAATATTTAAATCAAAACAATTATATGTTAAGTTTAGAAATTTTGACATATGTTATCCAAACTTATATGTAATATATTATTTTGTTTAAATATTTTTTAGAAATTTAAAGTATATAATAAATTTTAAAATTTTTAAAATAATTTAAATGTGTTAGCCCAAACTGAACCGAACCCGCAAAGATCTGAATTGAATCCGAAGCAAAATTAAAAAAAAAATCTAAATAGAACTGAAATCTTTGACCCCGAAAATCTGAAACTCAAATAGACCCGAACCGAACCAAAATGGGTATTTGAACGTCCACCCCTACTCAAAACCTTAATAACATAAACACTCACAAGTAATCAAGCATATTTTATACGTATCATCATATAAATAATCATACAATTAATAGTATTTTATATATACTATCATATAAAGAATCACATATATTATATTTTTAAAATTTAATATGAAGTAAAATAACCTAAGTTGGTTTATGAAATTGGACTTTGTATTGTATTTTTCTTATATATATTGATTTTTTTTAATAATAGTTATTGGATGATAGTTTAGTAAAAATAAAACTTTGAATATATGTATATTTCTGAATCAATTTTTGATATAAATCAACTTTAGATTATTATTTTGATTTGCAAATATAAAATTTAAATTTTGTTTTATTATTATTTAGATAAAATAGGTTTTTATGTTTATGGTAACTATTATTTGTTTGGTTATTGATGTAAGTTGGTCCTTAATTTATGACTCACAGGATAAGCAAGGCGTACAAACTGTATGATCCTAGAAATTACAATCCTATTTCCAAAACTAATCATATCTTTGCGTAAGGCAATACAAGTTACCAACGTTCCTTTCCAGATATTTTAAGAAAAAAACCTCAGGTATTTCATTTTGTCTCTATAACTGGTACTCATGAGAAAAAAACAAAAAAACAATCTTATAACTAACACACATGGTTATACTTCAGAATCTGGTTCTGCCTCATTGTCCTTCTCAGGGACTGATGAATCGGACGGTGGTTCATTCTCAGATCGTGGTGGAGGAGCAATAGATGAATCAGAAGCCATTGGACTCGATGATGAATTTGGACTATACCATTTTAGCAACCTATCTTTGTTTTTAGTCCACCAATCTTCTGCTTGATGTTCGTCAAATCTCTTTTTACTACAATACAAAAAGTTTTCAAACATGATTTATAAAATCCATACATAACACAAGTGAATTCATGTATGTTACCTGAATCTAACTCGTCGGAAGATCTTGTTACCATTCGTATCTACCGCAAAAGTCACATAAACACCAGGTTCAAACTGTTCTTTACTTTCTTTTCCACCTGTTCTTGATGATGATGATGAAGAAGATTCGGTCGGCACTGGCTTTGATGTCTCGGATATACTTGAGTTAGATGATACTTGTTCATCAATCTTTTGATCTTGTGTGTTTCCAGTAGGAGATGTTTCTTGTTGATCAAGTATCGAAGTTGTAAGTACAGATGTTTCTGTTACTTCGTTTGCGTTTAGATAAGCTTCAGCCTGAGAGTTAATGGACTCAAAAGCCTCACTCTCTGATACTTCGGGTGGTAATTTCTCCTTCAACCCTTTCAACTAAAGATTAAAGAAAAAAGTTATATGATATGTTGCAAAAATACAGTTTGTTTGAGTATAAAAAACATAAACCAAACCTGTTCTGCCACAGTTTTTAGGGCTTCTGTTGCTGATTTATGTTTAGAAGATTGCTTAGCAGCTAATTCAAAAGCTTCTTTAGCTGCTTTTTGGAATCTTTGGATCTCTGTTCCTTGATTATTACATTTCTGTTTCAAATTCTTAACCTAAAAGTTGAAGGCGTAATGAGTTAGCTTCATTATAATATTTGTTAACTAAGAACAATGGGACAAGAAATAAAACATACCTGACTCTGTAGTTTTGTCATTTCTTGGTTCATAACTTCGTTAGTCTTCTTTAAACTATCAATAACACTCCTGGAAAATCCAGAAGTCCGTGGAGGGCTCGATCTTCTTGCGTAAGGAGAGGAAGATCTTGCAGGTAAAGGCGATGAGGATCTTGCAGGTGGAGGAGATGCCATAGGTCCAACAAGTAAACGAGCTGGAACAGCAGTAGGAGCAACAGGTTTTAAAGCGTTCTGGATCGCGGTTAGTGATGCCGGGAATGCAATGTCTTTAAGTTGTTGGAGAGAAGGAACTTGCGAGGCACGGACACTAGAAGAAGCATCAGGTCTAACTCCAAGCCTTGAAGTCCTGCCTGATTCTGTAATTCCCGACAAGAGAACTTTAGATGACCTTGTTGTTCCTTTATCTATTCTTACCGAACCATCCATTGATCGTCCAGGGGTTGTAACGGTAGTTCTATTTCCATTAGATACATAGCCAGATTCAGCGGCTTTAAGTTTGCTGTAACACGCATCGCACACACGGTGTGGTTTACCGGGTGTTGGAGCCAATGCTGCTTTCAAAGCCTTCTTTGAACTACAAGCATGACAATGGACTAAACCACAGTTATAACAGTTATGTCGCTTTCGGGTAAACCCGAAAGCTTGGCGACATCCGGAGCAGATTGACTGATCTGCTCCGGATACCCATTTATGAATGCATATACTTGATGTGAAGTTTGAGCCGCAAGATAAGCTTTTAACATGCCTGTCTCTCAAAGCTTCAACTAAAGTTGGTGTTCTTCTATCATCTGTATCACCATGTCCTAATCTTCCATTAGCACCTTTCCCCCATGTGAATACTTCACTTCTTGATGTCAAAACCGCCACATGGTGATCCCCACAAGCTATTTCTTCCACAAACTCTCCCACTAATCGATCTTGCACCAAGCAAGGTAACTTACCATCAGAGATTGAGTTACCTAGCTGACCATGTGAAGTCCCACCCATTGTGAAAACGTGTCCTGAGGTTGTGAGTGCGACGGTAAATGTATGCCCACATGCGATCTGATGAAAATTGTAGTCAATAAGTGCAGAGACACACGTGGGTAGCAAGTAAGTCTCTTTGTTCCCATGCCCTAACCTATTTTTGTCACCATCGCCCCAAGTAAACAACTTCCTAGATGACATACTCGTACCGGTCTGTCCCATAACCTCGACTATGGCCACGGTATGCCAAATGTTACAAGCAACTTTTACCGTTTTCAAACCGTTTAAAGACTCTACTTCCTTAGGACACGAAACACTCTCTCTGTTTCCGTGTCCTAAAACGCCAAACGCACCATCACCAAACGTGAATAGCTTCCCGTTTGCAGTGGCCAAAGCTGAATGCCAAGTGCCACACGCGACAGAAAGCACCTGAAGACCTTCTAAAGGACCAGAGACTCTTTTTGGTATCCAGTGGCTAATATCACTACCATGTCCTAAAAGCCCAACATTGTGGATTCCATCTCCCCATGAAAACAAGTCTCCGGAGGTTGATACAACACAAGTGTGGTATTCTCCACAAGCAACGAAGTCTATGTTGGTTAGAGCAAGAAACTCGACTAGTTTCGGACGACTAATGTCTACTTGAATACCATGTCCAAGCCTACCTCCAGCTTCTTCTCCCCAAGTAAACACTTCTCCTTGTCTTGTCACAAGCGCGACGTGTCTTACACCGCAAACAATCTGGTGAACATCAAGAACAACGTTTGATTCCAAGGGTCTTGGAGTTAAGACATCTGTTTTCACCGTCTCTTTTGCAACTGTCCCATCTGGTAGTATCCCATCGCTCCAAACTTCACCCCAAACGTACACATCACCTAATGATTCGATATCATCTGGACCAGAACCTCCACTTGAACAACTTGGTGTGCTTGAGACACTAATCCGAAAACCATCAGTACTTGGTCTTAACATGTTTCCACGTTCATATCCAACATCTGAGCCTAGATCAATTGATGTTCTACCTCGTGGTATATTGCTTGGAAAAACGTCTATTGATTGACGACCAGCGGAGAAGTAGTCACTGTCGTTTATCTGAGAAACGATATAATTAACTCGTATTGATTAAACTTTAGTTGTACGTATAAACCTGGTACATCTAAATGGTCAAAACTTTGAGGTAAACATTATAAAACATATATATACCTCAGGTATCTCACTTCTTGCACGTCTATTACGACTTCTTTCGATTAAATACTTAAGGCCAGCAAACCAAATCTCAGTCTCAGCTTTGTCTTTACAAATCTGCCAAAAGAAGAAGTACATATGTGACCAGTCTTCAATTTTATAATTCAAGTTGAAGAAAAGCTAAAGGGGTCTCCTTACTAACCAAATCAAGTGACCTTTCTCTGTTATTGAATAAAAGTGAAAATGATAAGTGGTCTTTCTCTGGACGTAAAAATCTCTTAAAAACAGGCTGTTCGTAACAAGTTGTTAGTAACCACACAAGAGGTTGATTTTATTTATTATAAGATGAAATAAATAGGTTAAACTCACAGTTCTTTGTCCAGGGACTATTCTAGAAACTTCAGCTAACTTCAAACCTTTTTCTTCTCCATGCGAAAACCAAATCAACGTTTTTTCATCCTATCATCAACACAAATGTACTTAGTATAATCCGTTTGAAAAACAACGAAGATATTTCATGTATTTTGTTTTGTTTGAAGTAGTATACCGGAGATAGCCTGAATGCACGGAACTTAGGTTTCCCTTTTCGACTGTACTTGACTAATTGAGTTCCCTTTTTCAAAACGATAAGTGCCTACAACAATGTTAATGGGGAAGTGAATTGAGACAGAGAGAGTGGATAACTAGCCTAAAACCAAAAAAAAAAAAAGAAACGCAAACTTAATGGAAAGTCCAGTTCTCAGAATTTGTTGGATGAATCCTCATATATTAGGTAGAATTGTGGAATTGTACAGTTGCTAATGTAATAATTCTCATAATTTGTAACATAACAACAATGTATTGTTAAGAACTGAGGTCTGATTTAATAATTAGTTAACACTGAACTTTTATTACAGAAAATAAATAAACATGTAACACGAAACTCAAATATGTAACGATGTCTCTAATGTAACAATAATGTTTAAAAGTAATAGGGAAAAAAAGAAAGAAAGAGAGAAACAAACCTGGTCGATGTCACGCTCATGATAGACATAACTAGCAGGATCTGCCATTCCATCTGAGAAATCCGAAAGAAGAACGTCGGATAAACTCAAGAAGCATCAAGTGTTGTAATTCACCTGTCTTCATAGATGCATCTGTCTTCAATTCTCATCCAATGTCTTTAGACTATCAAAAAATAATCTACGCATCAAAGTATATTTGAACAATTTGAGTCTCAAATGTTGATATGAGGAAATGTCAGAATAGTTTAATGGAAAGATAATGTTTTTTCTTAGGGAAGATCGCCATTTTAGGAATGTTTGAAGCTACCTTACAATTAGCCTCAGACTTTGGCGCTCTTCCCTTCTCTCTTACCACGTTTTCTCTGCTACTTATTTTAATTCTTTTACAAAAAATTATGATTAACATTTATCTTAAAATAGGTATTTTAATCAAGGGTTGTTAATGTTACGTACTTACGTGACTCAGTGAGAAAGAAGTACTTGTTTTGTTTAACAGGAAAATCGCTTAAAAAACCTTAAAGGAGGTGCATTAAATCTAAAATCTGAGGTGATTTGATTTTTAATAAAATTCTAGATGATTTCAATACGTTGCTAAAATTTATATGATTTTTATTAAACCTCTTTAGAATATCAACTAAAACTATGAGATTTGGATTGTTAATGTTACTACGTGACTCAATGAGAAAGAAGTACTTGTTTTGTTTAATAGGAAAATCGCTTAAAAAACCTTAAAAGAGGTGTATTAAATCTAAAATCTGAGATGATTTGATTTTTAATGAAATTCTAGATGATTTCAATACGTTGCTAAAATTTATATGATTTTTGTTAAACCACTTTAGAATATCAACTAAAACTATGAGATTTAGGTTTTAATCTTTTAACTAAGAAAATCCACTAAAACACTTTAAAATTAATTGAAAACTTTAAGACTCCACAACGTAAAATATTTTTAATAACAGTGGATTTCATAATATTTTATAAAATGTAAAGTTCAATAACACTGACTTTTAAATGAGTTTTTAAAATCATGTTTGAATAATAGTGTATTTGTCATTTTTATACAAATCACCTAAAACTCTCTATTAAATGAACCCCCTAAGAGTATTTGAACGACACTTTAAATTTTCAAATTGATACTTATATCAGAAGAAACCTTCAATCTGGCTTACTTGTACATCAAGTCAAAATGGTAACCAATTTCTGTTCAAAATCGATGATATGTCGGTTTTTTTTGGAATTGTTTTACAATTGTTTTATGGGAAATTGCACTGAGTAGCCTTTAAACAAATAATAATTAGGAAACTAACTAAAAAATAAAAGCCTCTAATATTTTTACAATATATACTATATTGTCCTCGCTATTTATTTATTTCACTTTTTGTTTTATTTTCTTCCGGTGACTACTTCTACCTACTATTATTTCTTCCATATCCACATATATCACTTCATCAAAACCATTTTATCATCATCATGGCTACCACCATAATACTTCTTTATATCCATAATCACAGTTTCTTCCGAAACCACAACCACCGATTACTTTATAATCATCGCCGATCCGGTAACTGTTACCGCCCTGCAAATCGTTGCTCTTGCTGTAACTACCCACCACCACATGTTTCTCTACTGTCGCTTCAACCACCTTCTTTTCCTCTGTAAAACTATAACCTCTTCTGTAATCACCATCAACTCTTTAAAGAGGGGGGGGGGGGTTGTTTATAATTTTTGTTTTATCTTGTCTAATGTTCTACGGGATACATATGATTTTTGGAAGCAACTTTTAAATATCAACAAATAAACAAAATTTATTTTTCTAATAAATCATTCTATTTGAATTAATGTATACTATACCATTTATATGTTCTATTCTATTTTTATTGTAAATATTTCAAATTTTAACTTTATTCAAATATTATAAATATATATTATATTTATATTTGGATTAGGGTTTATTAGTTAGGATTTAGGGTTTAGTATTTAACGGGGAAGGGGTTATAATTAAGGTTTATGATTATATTATTTATAAAGTTTTTATACAATCTATTTATCAAATCACTATAAGCTCTATACTATTTTTACATTATGTTCAAGTTTATTAATCTACATACGTAAATTGAATAGACTATATACTGTGTATACTGTGTACCATTTATAGAGAGTCCAAGTTATATTTTAGCTATGAGAAAAAAAATTCAATAATCATTCATCATTGTCTCGCAGCTTGTTCCACTGTCTTTAATTTAAGAAATTGATCTTTTATATGTGGTGATTAGTTAAGTGATGACATGTTAGTATATGTTTAATTTAGTTCTCAACAGTGTAGTTTTTGTCTTATCATCAATGATATCACTTTCCTTTTGTCACCGGCAACTTAAGAAAATAAAAGATAGTGCTCGAAAAGTCTTGTGAAAGTTTGTTATGAACTTAATTATGTCAAAATCAGTGTTATATTCTTTATTTGTGATGAAAATTTGGTTAGTTTGCAAATTAACCCTTCTTTTATTAGTAAAATAAACATAAAAATACAGAAAACATAAAAATTTATAAAAAAATCAAAATAAATTATAAAGTCACTAAAAATTCAAAAAATCAGCCATAACAATTTTAATTAATTTATTAATAAAAGAAATATAAAAATTCAGAAAAATTTATGAAAAATTCCAAACCAATCATAAAAGTCAATAAAAATTCACAAAAGATCCAAAGTTCACAAAAATATTTTAAATTATTTTATTAATAAAATACATATAAAATAAAGAAAATATAATATATAAAACAATTCATAAAAAAATCAGACAAATCATATAAAGTCATAAAGTTTTAGAAAAATAAAAGATTCATAACAAGTGTTTATATTATTTTATTAATAAATTAATTATAAACTAAAAAATATAAAAATTCATTAAAAATCATATAATTCACAAAAAATCAAAACAATTACAAAAAAGAATAAAATTATATATGGTTTTATAAAAGCGACTAAGGAATAGCGTGCATTGAGTGCTATAAATAGGCTATCATTAATATCCACTAGATTCTTTCTCCGCGCTACGCGCGGAAAAGTGTGTTGATAGTTTATTTTCCGATCATATGTTTCAATGTTTGTGTTTGGAATGAGAGTATTGTATTTCTCGAAACAATGAAAACGTCGGTGAATTATTTAGGGGTACTCAATCCAGTAAAAATAAACTAATTATAATCAAACCTAGCCGAAATTAAAAAGTGGTTTTAGTTTGGTAATCCATAATATAGTGAATAGATGTGATTTTTAAGAAACCGCGCTATCGAGAATATTCCGAATAAACGTGGTTTACTCAGTTTTTTTATAATGATAATTTAAATATTTTGTTCCTCCATAGCCTGAGTCATTTGCATTTGTTAAATGTAACACACTTATTTACATAGTTAGAAGTTTATATACTTTGGCCGAAAATATTTCAAACCCCTATATTTTTTTCCATGATGTCTCATTCGACATAGGAATATCCTTCGTGCAAGTGCCTGGACCAGGGTACGAACTCTCCCTCCAACATATTTTTTATTTTCAGCCATTTTCTGTTTTTGGCAGATTTAAACTTTGAAATTTGGTTTTACTAAATTTATGATTTTTTAAACATATAGTTTCATTTTCATAAATCATTACTTTATATACATACTATTCATATAAGTAGAAATAAAACATTGTTTTATTTGTTTTATATTGAAAATGTAATACATCATTGTCTTTTAACACTTCTATAAATTTTGATAATATTTAATAATATTAAGTTAAATTAAAATTACATCAATGCAATTTAGTTAATGTATAAAAGGTAAACTTAATTTTTTCTTACTTTATACACAAAACACATATGATAAAATAGAAAATCATAAATGAAACTTATACATATGATAATAGATGTCACTAAAACAATGATCATCCAAATATTTCGTACACTGAATCTCTATCTCTTGAATAATCTAGGAATATTTGTTTTGGCTTGAAACATACAATAAAAATAACTCCACGAAACTCCTAGCCCTTTTGCTTAAACCAAAAAAAATAACTAAATAAAAATATATTTTATCTTACACTAAAAATATATAAGAAAAATACACCTTTTATCTTAATTTTCTTTTTCTATTTTGGTGATATGTGTGAATGTTTACTTTAAGATTTATTATTATGGACTGAAATTTGGGCATTTTCTTGTTAAAGGTTGTTAATTATTATTGTTGATATTTTGGATTTTTTGAAAGATGGGTTTGATCTAAGCTGTTAGGTCTAACTATTAAAATGGAGCATGAAGCTTTTGAATCATTTAGAATGGTATCAAACGTTCAAATGTTTAAACATTGTGACCATTGTGTATTGTGTTTAGGTGGGGTTGTTTGTTTATTATGTTTATTGAGTTTTTTTTTCCTACGCGGTCGACAAAAATGTTGTTTTTTCTACGTGATGCAAAGATTATATTCTAAATATAGTTTTTTTCAATTTTTGGGAAATAACTTATTCTCACATAATATTATAATTTAAATTCATAAGATTATGGACATATAGGAGATGATTGGCAGTGAATGTAGCTTTATGTTTTTGGCTAGAATTTAGTTTGTAGAATTATTTGTTTTATTTTTTTTTGCTGTAACTTCCAAAGCACTATTTTTTTGCTACAAACTAAAAAATATTACTTTAGGAAGTAGATACAATACATAAATTAAAAGTGTTTTAGTTGTGAAATTAGATTTTATCATTGTTTATTTTTGTTGTATTTTATTCTTTAGTTATGCAAATATGCAATAAATTTGTACCTTTTTATAAATTACTAAAATGTTTTTTATTAAAAATTTACTAAAATGCTTTTTAATGTATTTTCACAGATTTTTGGATTTCACAAAGCTCCTTTTCACTCCACATTATGAGGGCAGTTCTCACCTAGCTCTCCTCATGACCACTCTTATTGTTTCCATAAAACTTTTTAGACTTTGGTGGTGTTTCCTTTGGGATCATTTTTATATTCGAACTCCTCAGGAAATTACTCAGTTTAAGATTCTACCTCCAATCATCTACATTGGTGATATCGAGAACAATGCTTCGCTTTCACCTCATGATATGATGAGATTAATATTTTGCTGCTGCTCTTCTTACGGTTAAGGTTCGGTGACTGGGGCCAAGTCAGAGAAACTGTGAGGGATTTTTATCGCTGTAGTGATGATGTAACTTCCGATAGCAAACCAAGTGGGTATTTGGTGTTTGAGGAAGAACCTTGTACGACGCTGGTCATCGTATGATTGTTTTGGGCTAAATGGAGAACCAGTTGGGTCTTCTTCGATGGTGAATGATGTTCTTGTAGTTCCTCGAAGCTGTACAGATTAAATAGTCCTGAAATTGTCCGGCTAAGCACTTTGCAGAAATTGTATTAACCATCTCCTAGGATTAACCAACTACTTGTTAAGATATACAAAGAGTTATCAGTAGTACCTCTTCCGGGTCAAGCAATGAGGTTTCCCAGAGCAATCCAGTCATCCCTCTCATCCCACCAATCACCTATATTTAGAAGGGACTGAAATGAGTGATTCAAGGGCAGGATTATTTTTTTTTTAAAACACGTGGGTCATCATGTCTTTACCATATCAACAGTGATGTTTTAAATAGGTTCACTGCAAATAGTCTGCCTTAACTTCTCAGAAACAATCTCAACCAAAAGTAACCACAATATACAAATTCAATGGAAAATGAGTCAAAACATCACAAAATTTCCATTTCATGTAAAAACGGAGAGACAAAGCTTTTACATATTGTTCCGGGATCAACTCTTGCAGCTGCGATTTGAGGTCCTGTGCATTTGACATCATTTAACACAAAATAAGAGAGCAGCAAGTCGAAAAGCAATCTCAGGATACCAAAAAAAAAAAACAAAAAACATAGCATTTTGTATACAATAGAAGGAAGATCACACGCAAAACACAGAAACAAAAATTACCATATCGGTAGAGATCTGCATCTGTTTATCTTCTTAATTCATTGCTGAGTCGAAGATTGTTGCGAAGGAACAATAATATCAAAGAGAGAGATAAACTTAAAGAAGGATGTATAATAGCAGAGTTTTGTATACCTACTGGAGACCATGCATGCTGCTGGGTTCGCCATCTGCAGGAAACCAATTTCCTTTTTTTTTTATTTCAGTGAGAGGCCAAATTATCCCTCGAAGAGAGAATACATCCCCAGAGAACAGAGATGTTGATTATGTATGGGTATATCATCCCAACAACCACATATGTTGCTGAAAATCAAAGTAGAACCTGTTTGTACATCAAGACTTTAACATTGTGATACAGAGAGGAAAAAAAAAACAATAAGCCAGCTTCAGCGTATTGTTTGTTGAGCTTACTTGTATTGGTCAGCTTTGAGTCCAAATGATGGGAAATTTGAGAACCCACAATTCTCTCCTTCAGTGAAGAACCATTAGAAGAAACTCCAAGAGAAGCTACAGGAGAGGAATCTACCCAATATCATCACTTGTTTCCTGATGCAGAGAAGCAGTATAGAGTAAAAAGAAAGCAGACAAGTCAAAACTAATAAGCATAAAGTGAAGAAGTGAAAGGTACCTTGAGGGGTATGGAAGTTGTTGATAAGATGAGCAGTTGTAGTACCACTTGGGTATGTTAGTTTGAAGTCTATTACCATTATCTGCAAACAAATAGAAACTGATCTCTTCAACTCATTGTCCCTTAGGTTTTGGTACACATTAGTGAAAGAATGAAAGAAAAACTAAAACCAACCTTTCACCTTTCGCAGGGGAACAACAGAGAAGAGACCAAGAAAGCTGGAGATAAAGAGGAAACCGATAGTCCAACCCAAGGAAAAGTCCTTGAAGCCACGGGAAGCATCTCCTGATTGTCAATTCGTTTACTCATGCCAAAGAGGTATGTCCCTGATCAACAATGTCTCGATTTAATCTTTCGTAAGCAAGTGGTACCACCCACTACGTTATATTACGCTTTGTTGTTGCGCTTAGTCTCTCAACTCGTCTCTTACCACGCCCCCCGGCTTCTGATTCTTTCCCTGATCCAACTCTTTCTGTGTGTTTTCTTGAAATTTCCAACAAAAGGAATAAACTTTACATGAAAACCATTAGAGAAGAAGGAAAGGCATGAAGATTGGAGCATTAATAGACTCCAAAATTGATATAAAATTTTTAAACAGTAATCATGAAGAACACCATAACAGATTATTGCAGTAACCAAACAAAGGAAAGAGCACCATAACAGATTTAGCCGATAAGACTTATTGCAGTAACCAAACAAAGGAAAGATCAGAAAAATCCATAAACGAAAGAGGGAGATTTTAAAAATCATCGGAGCCGATGAATTAAGAAGATAAACAGATATGTACCCATCAAATCCTTTTCCACAACAGCGAAGTCGAGAATTGCGGCGTTTTTTATTAGTCACATTTTTAACGTTACAGAGGGGAAGCTAAGAGGTGAAAGGAACCCAATCGACAATTGTTTACGATGATAGGGTTTGTTCATCGCAGAAAGAGGAAATGATCGTGAGATGAGCTACTGGGCTTGGACGAAACTGCAATTGAAGCCCAGCTAATCTAAGTGACGTCTGACGTGGCGAGAATTTCTTCTCCTATTAGTCGATTTAATCTGCTGATGTGGACACTCTATCTATAGCTTATATTTGCCTTTTAGTATTGTATTGATTCTTCTCTTTAACAATCCTGAACTTTTCCAAATCCAACCAACATAAACATAGAACATAAATGATAAAAAAAATTAAAATAGCAGTTAGTCTCTGGGTTATGAAAAATTCATTATCTTCAAATGATTCTTGTGAACCAAATCAAGCAAATAATATAAATATTTTTGTGCTTCTTTTATTTTGTGAATTTTTATGACTTTTTATTATTTGTTATGAATTTTTATAAGTTTTTATATTTTCTGTAGTTTTGATTTTTCATGAATTTTATATTTTCTGTATTTTTCTATTTATTTTATTAATAAAATAATTTAATGTTTTGTGAACTTCATTTTATTTTTGTGAATTTTTGGTGAATTTTTTTATTTGTTTTGAATTTTTATGAAAAATTGGGTGGACTTTTTGATTTTTGTTTTTAATTGTTAGTGACTCTTATGATTTGTTTTGAATTTTTGAATTCTTTTTTCTGTATTTTTATATTTATTCTACTAATAAAGTAATTAAAAAACATCACGTCATTAATTTTGAACCGTACCGATTATCGTATGGACTTGACGTACAAGTAAGCTAAATTAAAAGTTTCTTTTGTCACTTTAGAGGTTTAAAATGTCTGTGAAATACTCTCAGAGTTTAAAGTTTAAGTGACTGTCATTTTGAATTTTTTTATGTAAGTGGCTGCACTTTGAATTTTTTCCTTATTTAACCGTAAGAATATTAGACAATTCTATGTAACATCATAGAATGTAGTAGTTTTAAAAGTTAATATCTCCATTTATACATGTTTAACTTTTCTTTTAAAATTATAGGTCCTAGTTTATAATTATAATTTAAATTTTAGAATTTTGGTCTTAAAAACAATTTTTTTTCTAGAATCAAGACCTTTTTTGAACCGTTGAACTTGCATGTGCTAAAACAAGGCCTTCCTTAAAATACTATGTATTACTTGAATTGTATAATAATAGTATAGCTGTTTTTGATGCGCAGGGAGAGAAGTTGCTTTAAGAAAAGAAAGTTATTTATTTTTTTCTCAAAACTTTTATGAGAAATTGCTACAAGTTGTTTCAGCTAAAAAATATGCCGAAAGTTGGTTTGCTTCATAAATAAATCGACAAAGTTATACATTTTGGTCTAGAATCCCAGCTTGGCCATCCAAACGAAGCTAAGACAACCCCACTGTCTATTCCCTTCTTTGTCCCAAAGTAATGTAATCAAGAATTTTAGTTTCTCACAGAAATGTAGTAACGGTTACATATCCAGTTCCCATTAGTACAGATCTTAGTTATATTCAATTATATTAATCAATCTTTAACATGTTCTACATCCTTCTATATAAAACCCTGATATTTCCTCAATAGTCATTGGTGATTTCTCCCAACACATATTTCCTAGCAAGAAAAGAAAAGTTAAGAAGAGTTTTTTTTTGTTTTTAGTTTTATCAATGGCTCTTTTGTGTGTTAGCAAGAAGAAAATTGCGGTAAATTTAAAGACATGGAAGAGGTTCACACACAAGCTCAGAACCAAATTTAGAGACATAAATATTGCTCCATCGGTCAGAGATTCGACTTCTCGTCTCCTCAGTGTCATCAGTCACCATCTCATCATTCCTTTCAGGACAAGGTACCTTCAAAACACTATCCCTCGAATCCATTTCAACAGAAGATATAGTCACAATAATAGCAACTTCCCAGAATTTTTCTCTCTCCCTTTTTTCAAAAGAAAGTATCGTAGAAATCATAGTGAGATCACTTACTGGCAACTCTACCAATACGAAAAAAACTCTACCAATACGAAAGCCAACGAAGTCGAAAGCCAATACGAAAGCCAACGATGGAGGCAGGGGGAGATCAAGAGTGATGACAAAGTTTCGGGGGGGGGGGAAGAAAAAAAAGAAGAGGAGGGGCCACAGGAGATTGTTGATTCGATGGAAGATGCTTGGATGAGAGTGGTGGCTGCATCGCCGCACCTTAGGGTGGATGAAAAATCCGACCAATTCATCAATAAGTTTAGAGAGGCGATGCGACTAGAGAAGGAGAGATCTTTACTAGAATTCCAAGAAAGGTTAATTCGACGTGCTTGATCTCATTAATTCTCTTCTTCTTTTCTTTTCTTTTCGTACTTGTGCAATGTGCTTTTTAAAGGTTACTTCACGGTTAATTCTGTTGTTTGATGGATTTGCATAAACTTTACGCTTTAGGGTTGAAAGTTTTGGAAAACAAATCTGTAACATCCAAAAGGTTTAATAAATTTGATTTGGCTAGATATATCACCAAAATTAACTTACTTTTTCCGTCACACATTCATTTAGAACTCCAGAGTTAAGCGTGTTTGAATTAGAGTAGTGGAATGATTAGTGATCTATCGGGAAATGATTCACAATAGCGTGCAAGTGAGGTCAAAGCACGGGGAAAAGTCGTGTGGTGATTGCAGGGTCAATAAATAATGATTTCGAGCCTTAAAAAATTACGGACCGATCGTTGGAACGGAATGGGAACCATGGACCGAGAGAGCAGGCGTGGATGACCCATTAGCCATGGATGGTCGGGACGTTACAAGTGATATGAGAACTGGTTAGCCATCTCGGTCCTGACCCGAGATGCGTCTTGAGATCTGTCGTGGGCTCGTTGTGTTCTTTGAAAGAGGATGAATTGTAATATTCCAAGTTGTGATATGTTGAAAGGTTTAAGAGAATTGATTTGGTTACCTGTGTCGCCAAAATTGACTTACTTTTTCCGTTACACATCCGTTTAGAACTCTAGAGTTAAGATTCCAAAGTTAAGCGTGCTTGATCTAGAGTAGTGGAAGGATGGATGATCTATCGGGAAGTGATTCACGATAGCGTGCAAGTGAGGTCAAAGCATGAGGAAAAATCATGTGGGAATTGCAGGATCAGTAAACAATGATTTCAAGCCTTAAAAAATTAACGGACCGATCGTTGGAACGGATGCGGCCTACAGACCGAGAAAATACAGACAGAGAAAGCAGGCGGTCGGTCGGTGGGTTACAAAATATTTTACTGGATTTTAGCTAAACTTGGTACATATATAATATGAAAAAGACGATCTGCGTATAAAATCTCCAACATGCTCGATTCACATTATTTTCTCACACAATGTATATAAGATTCTTTTGTGCATTGAGTACTGGTTGCAACACACAGCAACTATGTTCTGCTCGTTGACCAAGAATCTCAACCCTTACTTATAGCTCTAAAGATCGACTTTCAGTTTTAGGAACATGCTCCATGATATGAACTAGATGCTCCATGATATGAACTAGTTGTCACCTATACACGTGAATCTACTAAGCATGTTTCTGTAGTTAACAGACAATACTTATCTTCCCCAAATACTGATTATAACGCGTCAACCATAAAATGAAATGATGAGAAAGAGTCAGACTGTGAATTTGAAATCTCTCCGTTGGACAAATAAAACCTTATTAAATCATGATGAGTCGTAACGAGAGCAATCCGATAAGTAATTCCCTTCACATTTATGCCATGACAACTTGGTGGTAGGGACCTATTGGTATTGACATCAACAACAAGAATCAGATGGGAAGTTATATATCTCGTACTCATTGTGGATTGAGAAAACATTGTATGTCCTGTGTGAAAGTGAGAGTTATCTCCTAGAGGAAATATAACACACAATAACACATGAGAAAATTCCTCTAAGAAATACGCCTTTAAAACATGGCTCAACGAATTATGAAAGGAAGTTGCACAAGTGTGCTTTTTTATTAATTTGCCAACATGTAGCTTCTCCATAGAAAATGACGTTCTAGCCTCGGCAACAATCAGACTACCCTATTAGCTCATTCCTGCAACTGGCTACTTGACAAGTTCTGAGTTTTCATTACGTCCGATAGATGACAAGGTAAAAAGTAAGTGGGCATATTCAAAAAGCAAAAATCTTACAGGGGTTGGGTGTCATGTGTATGCACCACATGTGAAATCACTTCTATAAATAATAATTAAAAATGAATAGTCAAAGATATTTTATAGTGTTGACGTCTGTGATAAGCTTGAGCACTATTTTGAATAGAAAGGTCACAACAAAATAATGCATGTGAAATAGAATCTATATATCTGGTAAACATATATAGTATCAGGATTTAGGAATATAAGCATGTATCCTGTGTAGTTGAATTCATGTTGACAAAGTAAAATGATGGTATTTCAAATTAACCAGGGGAATTTCATGTGAGTTGGGAATAATGCATCTGAAATAAAATCTAGAACAATACTTAGGTTCACCCCTAGGGTAAACTTATGAATTCACCTATTTCCTTATTGCAATCATATTACCATAAATATTAATATCACATAAATAAATAAATCATAAATTACAAAAGAAGTAAACTTTAAATCATAAATTCTAAATTCGAACTCTAAACCCAAATTTTAGATCTTAAATTTTATACAAAACCCTAAACCTATACCCTAAACCCAA
Source organism: Raphanus sativus (assembly GCF_000801105.2). Taxonomy (NCBI): domain Eukaryota; kingdom Viridiplantae; phylum Streptophyta; class Magnoliopsida; order Brassicales; family Brassicaceae; genus Raphanus; species Raphanus sativus. Next base: position 10,897,087 of record NC_079515.1, on the reverse strand, counting down.
ACCTATACCCTAAACCCAAACTTATACCCTAAACCCAAACTATATACCATAAATCTTAAATCCTAAATTCAAACCATAAATCCTAAACCTAAACTCTAAACCCTAAACCCAAACTCTAAACCCTAAATCCTAAACCTTAACCCAAACTATAAATCATAAACCCATAATTTTCAAATACCTTTGGGTTAATGACCATCAAATATATTTTCAAATAAATTTTAGGGTATAGAGTTCGGATTTATGGTTTACAGTTTGGGTTTAAGGTTTAGGATTTAGGGTTTATAGTTTGGGTTTAGGGTTTAGAGTTTGGGTTTAGGGTTTAGGATTTAGGGTATATAGTTTGGGTCTAGGGTATAGGTTTGGGTTTAGGGTTTAGGGTTTAGGGTTTAGATTAAAATTTAAGATCTAAGATTTGGATTTAGGGTTTGAATTTAAAGTTTATTATTTAAAGTTTACTTTTTGTAATTTATAATTTATTTATTTATGTGACATTAATATTTATGGTAATTTAATTGAAATAAGGAAAGAGATGAATTCATAAGTTCACCTCAGGGGTGAACCTAAGTATTGTTCTAAAATCTATATATCCAGTTAACATATATAGTTACCTGTATAGTTGAATTCATGTTGACAGAGTAAAATGTCAAATTAACCGGGGGAATTTCATGTGAGTTGGAAATAATGCATCTGAAAAAAATCTATATATCCAGTTAACAAATACCCGGATTTAGGACTATAAGGGGGGGTTATTAGTTTAAGAATTCTAAAGGAGTTCTAAAATTTTGGGAATCCATTATTATTGGTTTATAGATTTTAAAAGTCTTATTAAAATTCATTGTTATTGGTTTGAAGACTTTTAAATTCCATTCAAATCCTTTGTTATTCATAAAGTTTAGTTATTATGGATTCTACTAATCTATTAAATTCTATTCTTATTGAAAGGTGGATTCCTTTTATTTTTACTCATAAGACTAGACTTTGAAAATATCATCTATACTCATAAGATTTATGAAATCTGTGTAATAAGAAAAACATACACATATGCATCATATTTTTCTGTATGACCTTTCAGATTTTGTTTTGAAACAAAAGCCACATCAGTAACATCATCGCTGGTTTCACCAAAGTTTTCTTTCACTTGATAATCACCAACAAGGTAAGTACTAGCATCAGTAGTATCACTTAATCCCAATGAATTGCCACCATTGGCAGTTGTACCATCAAAGTTAATCTTTAAATCTTCAAACTGTTCATGCGAGCCATAGCGCATAAACTGGTTTTTTGGATGTGCCTGTCATTTTAAAAAAACATACATAAGTAATATAATTATGATTTTCTACAATATCAAAACTTTTATGTAAAAGAAAAAAATACCTTCAGATATTCTTGCCACACTTCTTCAGAAGCTGTAAACCTTTTTGTTTCAAAATCCCATCCAAATCCAGAGCTATTACGTTGAAGATCAACATAACTATTGTATAAGTTTTTCAAAAACTTTATTCTGCTTTGATAATGCTTGTGGAGCTTCTGACATCCAACTCTTTCATTGAGTACTGGTAGTATTTTGTTTTCTACCGTTGCCTTGTTTATTACACCACTAGAATCACGCCATCCACGTTTAATTGTCTCCACAAGCAATTTAATCAATACTTTTGTTTCATCCTGAGTCCATGAATTATATCTACCTTTTTCGTTATCCTCCATTGTGATTTTATTCAAGAACTAACTATAGTTAGTATAAATAATTAACAATCAAATAAAAACATTCAAACTGAAGACAAAACATAAGCTAGCAAAAATCAAATGATAAAAGTCACGAAAAGAAGTCAAAACAAAGCAATACATACAATAATAATTTACACAAATCTATGTATATGGTCAACAATGGTGGCTGATGAATATACAAAGACTTAAAAAATAATGGCCAGAAGAAATATACCTGTGTGGAGCTGCACACGAGATGGAAAAGGAGATATGGCCATGGTGTCAATTGATGTTTATATATATGGTTTATATTGAAATTTTATTTTTGGAAAAGTTCTGGAGAAATCATTGTACATTGCCTTATAAAGAGAAATATTTTGAAAAAAAATATATTATGCAAATCCGTATTAATTAATAAAATCTACAGAAATCAATACAAAGTTTGTGATGGAAATTTGTTAACTCTAATTAACTTTCAAAAATCTGTCAACTTTTAAAATCACTAAACTCCTTTCAAATTCTGATTCCAATAACTCCTTCTAAGCTTTTTTTTTGTCAGCAGGACTATAAGCATGTATCACATGTAATTACATTTTAAATTTAATTATAAATATATGTTTTTAATCGAGTAACATGGTATTTTTAGTTTGTAATATTCAGATATATATATAGTGAATAATCAGATATTTAATTTTGTATCTGGTTTTTTTTTAAGTTATAAATTGCATGCAAATAAAATTGCATATTTTATCCGGAGAAATTAATGGTAATCCGGTGAAATTGAAAACTATATAGCAAAATAGTTGTTTATAGCTCTAACTTTTATATATATTAGATTGTTAATATTATCAGATATACTGTGAGAAAACTGGTTAAATATATATATATATATATAAAGCAGATTTGTAGTTAAAAAAAAAGTAGATTTGTAGTCATCTTGTAAAATTACGTATCTATTCTTGAGACATGAGACATTTTTACATTTGTAGTATTCAAGATATAAATGTTAAATATCCAATATTTTTTTTATCCGGTTGTTTTTTCTGCGATGACAACGACACTGTGTCGTCTCAAGTCAGTGGGAGAACTTCTGCGCATCAATAGTGACAGTGTTAATGTACCTAAACTCTTTTGTACTGAATAGGGCTGCCGAGCTTACGTGACATAAGCTTTGAGATCAAAAGAAAGTCACAATTTTTTCCGCGAAGGCTGGAAAATGTAACTCCTTTCTTCCTCTTCTTAGCACATGAAGCTAGATTCAAGACTAAAATTGGAATAAAAGACTTATGTAAGCAGTGCTAAACATCAACAAACAAAAACTGGGGAGGGGGGAGGGGGGCTTAGTGGAAGTAGTATTTTTGCAGAATTGATTGATTCTAAAAATCAAGAGATTTGTTAAATTTGTAAAAACTTCTAAAGAATTTTTCATATTTTAAAAGTTTATAAAAATAATTTAGTTCAAGGATTTTAGGAATCTAAGGGGGATATACAAGATTTTTGAAGTTTTGTTTTATGAGTAAACTGATGTAGACTTTAATTCCCAATAACACTAGATTTGATGAAAACTTAGAATCATTAAAAACCAAACTTTTTGAATAACAAGATATTTTATCAATACTATTAAAAGAGAAATAGTCTTGAAAAGTCGACTTATACAAGTTGTTTGGACCTTTTCATTAACTAACAATATTTTGGTATTACCATAATATCTGAGCCTATAATTTCTCTAACAATCATTTCATTGTTGGACAATTTCATTTATTATAATTACTACTAGATTTTATCCTACAAATTCTACAATACGGTGCGTAACATTAATTTTGACTACTACCCAAAATATAAACCTCGGCTTCTTACTATATCCGAATTCAGAGAATATTTACGAAGACATATGAACCTGTAGCATAATTTGTCTTCTTATCAACATTTTTAAAAAATGTTTTCTGGTGCAGAGCGTTTGAATTTTACAAAGCACTTTGTGTTCATGAAGTTTATATATTATTTTTTCACCTAATAATAATTCAACTTAAAATCACAATCTAGACAATTAGATTATACATCAACTTACCACTTCGTGTTACAATGTTCGTCAGCTTAAGTTAATTATTCTATACTATTTATATAAATACTCCCATCAAATATTCCTCAATATGGATGAAGTAATATTTATTTTGAATGTATTGATCAGATGTTTAGAAAATATACTTAACTTTTTTTTTGTCAAACAGAAAATATACTTAACTAAAATTTCGGATTTGTTTTTTTTTTTTTTTTTTGCAACAGCTTCAGTCTTTATATAGTTGATTACGTAATTTTTCGATATTGGTAATAATATTGTAATTTATTTTTAATTAAAAACTGTATATAAAATATTCTAAATGTGATTTCACTAAGATTACATATTTGTGAGAAATGATCCAAAAATTTAAGAAATAACTAATAAAGTGAATATGTTTTATTCATCAACCAATATATCATCTGTATTATTAAAACAGTAATATTAATATTTTACATGTAATGAAAATATCAAAAAAAAATTAATTTCATTAGTAGCAACCTTTTCTTTTGGTTTTTGGGTTTAAAACTATACACACCCATTAGTTTAATTCATTGTATCTACGATCCATTAAAAAGCTCATTTCATCAATCATAAATTTAATTTATTAATAGCATAAACTGATTGTATTCTTCTAAACAAAATAAATAAATTATCTACATTACAATTGTAATAGTATTGATCACTACAAAACCTACAGAGTAAAATGCATAATATTAATAAAACGAATTTACTTTATATGAAAAATCCAAATTATTCAGTTTTTGCACTATTATAAAGTATATGAAATTTTTAATCAGTTTTAAGAAAAATATTATCAAAACTTTCTGAATTTTTGTCAGGCCAACCTGTGTCGATTCACAGGTTAATGGTGGAATTTTGGGTTTTACGGATTTTATTTAATAGGTTCCATTAAATCCGAATTTTGTTGAAACATATCAAGTGATAAAACCCTGATAGAATGTTGTAAAGAACATAAGTCAGTCCGTTATATATGGTCGCATGTCCAGATCGGATGAAAACACTAATGTTTAGTTCATCTATAAATCACATATATATCCCACTAAAAGAGTTAAATAATTTAAAAATGCTTTTCTCGCAGCATTTAAATGTAAATGCACTATTAGTCATCAGTATTTGGTTCGGGTGTTTTGGTTTTGGGTTTTATAGTTCTAAATTCTTTGGAACCATTTATGTAATTACAAAGTTAGGCTGGTTTCAGTTTTTGGTCTGGTAGAAAAGCTGAGAACCGAATTATATCCAAAAATTCAGGTCCAATTCGGTTCCGATTCAATTATGTTTTCTCGAGTAATTTTGGATTTATAGACAAAAAAATAGCAGATGATTTGGGGTTTTCAGTTTAAATATTGAGTAACTCGGTTGTTCAGATAAAAAAATATTAGATAATTTAAATAATTTCAATATTTTAATGTTAAAAATATTCGGATAATTAGAGATTTTTGTTAATTTTCAATTTCTAAATAGTATTTTAGGATATTTGGTTATTTAAAAGTTAGATAAAATTAATATTTATTGGTATATAATTTCTATTTTAAAAATTCTGGTACAAATTTTGTTATGGATTAGATCTTAGTTTTTTTTTGTTTCAGAAATATAGGATTTCTCCAGTATTTATGAAATTCAGTTTAGTTTTGGATTCAATTTTTGTAGTTTGGTTCGCAGTTTCGAAATAAATGTATTTAAATTTTATTTTATCTTATGTAGAAATTCATTTTAAATGAAATTATTTAATTTCAGAAACAAACCCGCGTTTTTAAACGCGGGTCAAAATCTAGTAAGTCATTAAACAATCATCAAACCAATAACATTAGATTTATTAAGATTCTTAGAATCCACGAACCAATAACAATAGAATTTGAAAATTTTAACAATCACTACAATTTATCCATGAAAAAGTTCCTTAGTTAAATTCCAGATGAAATGAACACAACAAAATCTTTAAACGTAAAGCCAAAACAATAAATGAAATTTAATCCCAGAATAGATCAACAAAAGTAATAACAAATATGAATAGGACCATATTACTTCCCAAATTCATGTAGTCCCTTATGCTTGCTCTACTTAAAATCATATGCTTTATATGGAAGTGAAGAGAAAACTGTCACCATACTCCGGGAAATGAATGCGAAGAGGTGGTAATGAGGTAGATGAAAATTTCAGAATACTATATGAAAAATTTAGACACTAAATATAACCGGATTATTTATGGTTTAAATGATATATTCTAAGTTTTTCGAAGAGGATCCTCTGGTGGTGCATACCTCCGGCATTACCACGATATCCGGGATGTTTGTGGTGCTTTCTGATATGGCCATATGTCTAACACCGACGTGTCAACGCTGCAATCAATAAGCCCTTGTAATGCTGCAATCTAGTTTTCTTCATTCCAAACGCGTTGTAAAATAATCTTCTTCATCTTTCCTCTTGAATCGCTTTTGACCTTTTTTCTTCCCTAAAGACTGATGCTTCATATGTCTCACTCAAACAATTTTTTTGTCAAAGAAGATCTCTTTTTTCAAGATCATGATTCTTCACTCAAAGAATTCTTATAGTGATGTGATCTAACCAAGGAGGGATCAAAAAGGTTTTTACCTCTAAAGTTTCTTCATTAGATCCAGATTCAGAAGAGAGATGTGCATATAAAAACTGAGAGATATTCTAACAAAAAAAGTGAGAGATATTATAAAGAGAGCGATGTGAGTTTTTTCAGTTGAAGATGAATTTTGACACCGTATAGATTCTTGATGTGAAGTAATTATTATATATATTATATATCAAGTTGTCAGTCATATTGCTGATCTAAGTGTATGGGTATTATGGGATTAATAGAATTTAAACATAGGGGGATTTTGGGATTAATAGAATTTAAACAGTGGTCGTGAATTTCCTACAAATAAGTTCTGTTTTTATACTGCAAAAACCCTTAAAATATTTTGTTTATATTAATTTCACTGTTTTGTATTTTAATGAAATAACAATTATACCTTATATTTACTGTAATTTCACTGTTTCATATTCCACAGCCTATACACAATTATACCACTATTACATGGATTTGAAGTAGTTATATGTAACCTCGGTTAAATAGTGGTATAAATGTGTATAGGCTGTGGAATATGAAATAACAATATCCCTCCGTTTGTTAGTTATCACCAAAGACATTGACTAGCTTAATACGATTCTAATGCGGATCTGCAAGCAGAACATGACTGAAATATAGTTTGAGTATCAGAAACAAAGGTAGTAAGCAATGAAACTTCTTTAAATTTTACTTCTTAACATTGAGGTATGCATAGTTGACCATGTACTTTAACTGAGGAATGATACCCACTTTCTGCAACTTCACATGCCGATCAAGTGCACATGAGTTGAAGGAAAAATGGGGTTTATGATCGAGGCAGATATCGTTGGCATTAGTAATTTGTCTTTATTTTTGTTTTTTCTAATGTTAGATATTTATAAAAGTTAGCTTAGCGCCAATTTTGAATCAAGCCGGTTCTATGTATTGGCTTTTTCATTTTATGGGCTGGACTTCTTAATATTTTCTTTTTAGTTTAACCAATAATTCAATTTTTATAGGGTTAATTTTGGTATTACCATGATTCTAAATCTTAATTTCCTAAAGTGCAGTAATAACTAAATGGTAGTAAAACAACCTCAAGTTGAATGTGTCATGTTTAACCAATTTTCTCAATTAATAAACTAACTAGTTTACATGAAAAGTCAAAGACTTTTCTTAGCTTTAATTGCACCATTTCACTTTACTATTCAAATATGTCAGTTAATTAGAAGCCCAGCTAATAGATCTTGTTCCCCTCCAGTTCTCGCCAATACATCGAACCAAAAGTCCATCTCACTGTCGAAAACCATCTTTTTCTCAACTGGGTCTAACTGCTGAAACTCTTGTTGTATCTCGTCTAAACCAGCCGCTTCAAGATTCAGTACGTAGTTGCTTTCATCCTTGCTATAAAGCGTCTGATTCCAGAAGCTCTCGTCGATGTCTGCTCCAAAATTTTCGAAGGAACAACAATCTTGATACGCAATATTGATGTCTCCCGATTTTTTATCCATCTTAGCCTCGTTGTTATGGCCTTCGTGGCTCATGAGTGTCACCGAAGAAACCGCATCACTTGTTGATGTTGATGCCGAGAACAAGCTTTCAAAAGAAGGGTTTGATGAGTTTGCGAGCTCCAGTTCTCGTCTTGTACTGTTCAATTTCGTCGGTAAAGATTGAGCTTTAGGTTTAGTAGCCTTCTTTTTATTGGATGTTTTAGGTTTAGCGGGTTGATAATCTTCGAGTCTTTTCTTCAAGTGAGTGTGCCATACGTTCTTAATCTCATTATCCGTTCTTCCTGGCAATTTTGCTGCAATCGCTGACCATCTAGAGACAATACCGAAAGAGAAAAAGAACGTTAATACAAAATTATGAGTGAGCAGATTATTATATACTTAACTTTTATAATTATGAGTGAGCAGATTATTATTTACTTAACTTTTAAAATTATCGTATGTATGTAAAAGTAGAAGAGTGCAAAGTCATACCTATTGCCAAGGATTTGGTGCAAGCTAATGATAGAAGCCTCCTCTTCTTTGGTGAAATTGCCTCTTTTAATATCAGGTTTTAAATAGTTCATCCACCTAAGTCTACAGCTTTTTCCACATCTCAAAAGACCTGTGATTCATAGTTACCACCAATGTTAAGAAATTTAATTTTCATATTTAGGAAATTAAACTATATATAAAATACGTAAATTTTAATTTGTTCATACCAGCTTGCTTAGGGAGCGCTCGCCAGTTACTGTGGCCATGTTTGTGGATAAAAGATATCAAGATTTGATCTTCTTCAGGCGTCCATGGGCCTCTGTTCAACCCCATTTTCTCACAGCATGGAGCTCTTCCCATCTTCCGATGATGTTTTTGATTGCTGACGAAAAGTTGAAGTATTGTCTTGTGGTTACGTTCGAGATAGATTGTGCTGATCAAGTGTTTATGAGCTATATTATCAAATGTTGTTGATGAGCCTGAGAATGAGTGACTTAAGGTTTTGAGTATTTATTCTGAGTTAGTCTAAAGGCATGGGTGAGAATTCAAAAGCATTTGGTAAGCTTCCTGGAAGGAGGAGAGGAGAGAGGTTTTTTTGGGTTATTGGTATCAGAGTCAAAAAGTATGTTGTACATATATTATATGCATGTTGGATTGAATGATATGTTATTAGAGACTAAAAAACAACAAATGGTGTGCATTAATATAAAATGTGCATAGAGTTGTGATGGTGAGATTAGGCCTGAGCACGGATCGGATATCCGGATTTTTGAAGGTATTTGTGATTTGCTTCGAATGTTACAGATATATAATTTTTCGATTTTCTTTGCTTCAGAAAAATATGGATATTCGGAAAAAAAGATATCCGAAAAATAAATAGATATTTGCAGATATTTGCGGATATTTACGTATATCTCATTTGTTTTGACTAATACAAATAATCTTAAAAATTCGATACAAAATTGTTTTGTAAAATATTTTTTTTGCATGATATAAAAGATAAAAATTAAAAAAGTAGTGAATCTACATATTTCGTAAATTTTTAAACTTAGTTAACAATTATAATAACACAAAGTTTAAGAAAAAAATATAATTGTCATAATTGTTTTCTCTTCTTTTTATGTAATACTTTTATATAAGTAATAATGTGAATAGAATCTGTCAAATCATATGTTAGAATAATAATTATATAATTTTATATATTTAAATCTTTAAATATAATCAAAATATACATGTATTTACATATTGACAGATCGGATCGGATATTTGTTTTCCAAAATTTAAATATTTATGATTTGCTTCGATTTTGACGGATATTGAATTTTAATATTTGCTTTACTTCAAAAGTTTACGGATATCTAAAATTTTCAGATCAAATAATAGCAAATAACAAATCGAATCAAATTTAACGGATAAAATGTTCATCCCTATGTGAGATATGTGGTGCAAGTGTTACTCCAGAGTTAAAAAGGTCGTCGGGGTAGACGTATGAAGTGCATTACAATGAGCCCACACGTACATTTTAGTAGAAAATCAACGTTTACGATTATATACGACAAAACAAAAATCAACGTCGCGTGGATTATATGTTGACCAAAAACACTGTTTTTGGTATAATGTTAAGAACGCTGTTGTATTTTATCTGCTTGTAAATATTCTTTCGTATTTTCATTATTTTCTTGTCAAAATTAAACTTCTTTAATCTGTAGTGAAAAGCATCTTTATCTTGGTACTAATCTGGTTTAGGTTAACCACGTCAATTTTAGTAATTATAATGTATACTAGAGTTTGATTGTCAGTCCGCGCCGTTTTTTTTTTTAATAGATTGTTGAATGACATTTTTAAATATATAGGTTATTTGGATATTTTTAGAATCCTGCGAACTTACTCATATCCAGAAGGATCCGACTCGAACCATGTTATAAATTTATAATATCCGATGAAGTTTAATTTTAAAACAAAAGAAATCAATATCAAAAAATTGATTAGTACTCGATTGTATACGTGGATGTCCATATAATTGATTTTGTGAACAAATTTTTTTAAACTGGTTTAAATTTTTCTCACAAATAAAAACATTTCATTCAAATCTATTAAACTATTATTATTAACACGTAAAATGATGTGGATTATTATAGTAAGTACAATTAATGAAATAATTAGAAAGAGTGAAAAATATATAATAATACATTTTAAGATATGTAATTTCGATTTAATACTTTGTAATAAATGATGTCAAACTAATTAAAATATAATAAATAAAGTAGTTTGAATTAATTAAAAATGAATATCTATAAAACTCACTTAAAATAGACAAATAATATTTTTTACTTCTGCTTTAACAGAATAGATTATGATACCATGTCATTGTTTATAAAAGGCTATACTTGCATTTACTTATTCATCAGTTCTTTTAATTAATTAAAACTTTATGGCATGTTCATATGATACATAAACCACCTAGAAGTTGTTACCGTACGTATGAGTATAAAAATTGGTTTGAATTGTTTATCTTTGATGTTTAGTTTTGATTATTAATCAAAAATTGTGAATACATATGCCTACACTTGACCAATGTCGTGCATATACAACATCCAGAATTTAAAAAATAGTGCGTGATATCAATAAACTTAATTTGACTCCAAAATATATAAGCATTGTAACACAATATCCAAAATTTAGTATTTATTTTATTTTTCTACTTTAAGTTTTTAAAGGTCATAATAAAATTATTTTTGATGCATCTATTTTAAAATGTAACTAGATTTTGACCCGCACTTCGAAAGCGCGGGTATTATTTTTCACTTTTATGAAATATATTATTTGTTTGTAATTATTGAATGTATTTATTTTATTAAAACTTTCTTTATAATAAATTCGACAAATAGAGTGTCTCTAGTAAACTATGTGTTTCTCTGGTTTTGTTTTATTCCCTCTCTAATCTACATATTTTGGCTTGTTGTTAAATTAAATGATTATAGACTTTGATAAGCGCGCATGCACGGATGTATATTTTGAAAAATATGTTGATATTTGTTTTTTATGTAATTATTAGGGTATGACACAATGAATCCGAAGAACATAACTGATACCGATCCGAAAATATAGTACCAAACCCGAACATAAATTGATTAAATATTCAAATTATTCAAAATTTTGGTATTTAAAAAACTAAATCTGATCCGAACCGAACCGAAGAATTCAGATACCCGAATTTATCTAAAAATAGATTTACATATTTTGTACTTCAGTTTTAATAAGATAGACTAAATTTTGATCTGCGCTTTAAAAGCGCTGGATATTTTACTATAAAATTTTTCATTTACAAACTTACAATTTTTTTTGTTAATTTGTAATTTTTTCTATATTTTAAATATTTTTCCATTTAAATCATCGATTTTAAATTTGAACCGGACCCACGGTCGAACTGGTAAGCCTTGTGATCCTATATGTAATTCGGGTTATAATTTAGGAAATATTCATTATTTAAAAGCCCGATAAAACCCTAAAACATCGCTAAAATCTGAGCCTACCCGATTGAACTGATTAGTAACCGATATGAAACACAATACCATAATAGTTATGCTCATATGAATATAATTAAGTGAAAATCAAAATAGTATACCAGTTATGTTTATTTTAAAAAGATTTAAAATTGAAATGAGGTATAATTAATCTTTGTAATTTGTCTCACATTGATTATTGCTTGTTTTAATATGTTACAATAAAAATGATCAACTATTTTTGTTTAATTTTTTGTGTTATGATAATTATTTGATAAAAATATTCTTAAATGTTAAAAAAATCCAAATGCTTATTTTATATATGAGTTTGTTAAACATTTATTTGAATATTTTATATTTTGGTAAAAACAAAAAAAATATTTTATAAAAAAAAATTGTTTTGACTAAGATGAGAAGTGATATTTTTAATAAAACTACAATCTATCTTATTAAAACAGAAACATTCTGTTGGACCTAACATTTATTTTGTAAGTTTTTAAATTAAATACACATTTATACTTTATAGTTAAACATACATTAAATCACTAATGTTCCTTTCTTTATACTACTACCCATGTTTCCAAATATTTATTTCTTTATACTACTATCAACGTTTCCAAACAATATACTTATTTCTTTATACCACTATCAATGTTTCCAAACAATATATTTTTTATACTACTATCAATGTTTCCAAATAATACAATAATTAATCTTAATTATTTTATATCTATCATTTTCTCTTTAAAATTTTATAGAAACGTCATAATTTCATAAATTGCAAAATAGTGAACTTTAAAATTTCGATTATAAGATTACAAATTATGAAACTATTACAATTTAAATCCAATTAGATTACATATCGGTCATCTATCAGTTCAATCGGTTAGTCTCGGGTTTTAGTGATTTTTTAATATGAATATTTTAAAAACATAAATTGAATTGTCAGATCTCCGGATTAACCGGTATAATCACAATCGGGTTGAATTTAAAAATACTGATTTAAATGCAAAAATATTTTAAATACACACTCTTTAAAAATTACCAAAATATTTATTAAATTATTAGTGAAATTTTTCATGTTAAAATATTTCCGCGCTTCAAAAGCGCGGGTCAAAATCTAGTGTACTGTTAAAATATAAAAGATTTGTTTAGAATACGATTTTTATGGTAACTAATTTGGAAATGGTGATATTTACAACAAAACTATAAATAATAACTCCCATATCAAATTTAAAATTTGCCACTCGAATTAAGTATTTATTATTTTAATTATGCCTGGGCAAAATATCCGAGAACCAAACAACCGAATGAAAACCGGTTCGATAAAACCAGTTTGGTTTGGTTTCAGATCTTTTTAATAAACCAAGCGGTTGCTGTTTTTGTGGTGTAATGGTGGTCGGGTTTTCAACCGAACCGACCCGACATCCATTTGATTACATTTGACACCCTATCTATTAAGACACAACCCTAGCTTCTTTTAGTTTTCACTTGGATAATGGTGATCTTTGTTTTGTTTTTCATTTCAATAATGGTGATTTTTTGTATCATTTCTATTTTATAAAAGTTTTAAAGTTGTTTTTATCTTTCTGTCACATGTCTTTGATCAACAATAGTAGAACATTTAAGCTCGGTTGGTTGCAAAGGCAACGTTAGTAGCACTTTTGAATGCGACTAATTTGTACTCGGCAATCCAGCACTATTATACAAAGTAAGCTCTTTTTTTTACTCTTTTATCATTTAGTTCTTTTATTTCTGTTTCTTAAATAAAATCTTTTGATTTAGGCACAATATGTGATTGTAAATAATAAATATAGTTTTTTATCAAGTTTTTTTAGTCAAACCGAGTACAAATTAGTGTTTAAGAACCGAAACCCCATTTAAGAACTGAAACCCGTAAGTAATTCGAGGTCAAACGGTTTTAGTTAAAATTACAAAATCCGAACCGAATCCGATAAAATCCGAACCGAAACCAAATTCATTTATGAATAAACATTGAATATAATTTATTAATTGTTTGGCCGAAATTAATATATTCTTAACAATATACTTGTTTCCAATATTGTCCATCATATAAATATATAGGGATTAATTAAGATACGATTTAGAAAACATAAAATATCTCGTGAATATCTCTACTATACTTTCTTTATCATATCAAATTAGATTAAATACAATATATTCTGTTGAATTAAATCAAGGGAAATCATAATTTTAAAATATATTGGTTGTCAAGTTAAAATCTAAATAATCATTTATTTAAAAAATGTTTGTTACGAAAATATGGGAAGTCTTATATTTAAAAAAATTGATTATAGTATACTGATTTATTATGAAGAGAATATTCTTATTTTGCTGTAAATTTTCTTAAGGTAACTAATTTTTATAAGATACTATAATTAAAAACGTGATTTCCGGTTCGGGAAGTTATATTTAATTGCTTAACATATTTTTGAATATATTTTTTGTCAAACCATAATATCTTTTACTTGGAGATAAGGTAATCATGTAAATCGATTTTTATGAGATTTGTAAGTCATTAATTCGATTACTTGGGGAAAAAGCAACAATGCTATACGATTTATATGTGATCTTTAAGCTAATGAATTAATTAAAAAATAAAATCGATGGGATAAGACTAATCTAGTTTTCAAACACACAAAATTCATTTAGTCTACTATTCTAGTATCCAAACATTACAATTGTGTACTACAGTTTTAATAATATAGATATATAGTTTTATAGTGTTCAACTTTAGTGATATAGACTTTTTTGTCAACTTTTAGTGATATAGTCTAATTATGTATTCTTATTTCATTCATTCATAAAATAATGGATAAATTAATACACGATGTTTATACAGAATGCCTAAACAAATTTGGAAACTATTTTCTGGGTTCTAAATTTTTTTTTTTTAGTGAAAATAATGGTAATTCGAAATTATCTTTATCATAATTGTTTTTTAAAATATGGTTTACCAACATTATACTGTGCTTTGTAAAACAACCATCTTTAAAAAATATAAGTTTTCTTTAGTTAATAGTTAATACTACCTCCTTGAATGTAAAGTGTAAACTATATATATAAATAAAACAAAATAAAATATCTGACAGCTCATGTAATGCAAGTTGACTAACGTGTTTACACACTTTAATTTCCATCTTTCTCTCGCTGTTAGTACAAGTTTTTGTTCAAAGTTAATGGGTCAACGAAAGATGCTTACGACAGGTTTCAAAACATATTTTCTATTAAAACTGAAATTCTTATAGATTTTTTTTCGACTAATTCTAACTAATTTTTTTTATTTAAGTGTTTATTATACATTTTACATTTTTTTACTTTTCTGAACTACTTCATTAATTATATTTATTATAATAATTCAGTGATATTTATTTTACGTATTATCCAGAATAATTTGACATGTTTAAATAAAATTGCCTGCTTAATGACAAAATTTCAAATCGATTAAAAAAATATTTAATTTGTTTATATAATCAGTTAAATATGAACATTCAGGTATACATTACAGATCGATTTTACGAATATCGGATTTTTGGATTTTAAAACTAAACTATATTCGGATATTAAAAAGTTTTGAGTCGTTTACATAATGGGCTACTTTTTGTCTTTCGTTTACGTCGCGGGCCACTTTACACTTGTTACATACTTTCTCCTCTTCTGCGTCATGTGTTTTGTCTTAAAAGCCCTTTTGTTAAATGAAGCTTGGTTTGATGGGGTTTGGTATATAGCGGGAAGGGAAGAGAAACCGGTACCGTCCCGGTTTAGTGTTTCATTTATTAAATGTCCTTTCTTAAATTGGTTCACTGCGGTTTGATCCTAAATTGTGGTCGGATCTGTGCATTTATTCCGTCCACAAATATTTCTTACTTCTACTATGTCCATTAAATTGTGGCCAGACCTATAAATTTATTCCATCCAAAAATCTTTCTTATTTCTATTCTATTATATCTACAAAACCTTCTTACCATCCACAAAACTCTTTTACGTCTATTACATCCACAAAACTACATCCACAAAACGTGTTTGTATCTATTCCATCTGTATACACTTTTCCAATTCTATTGCATCCACATAATACAAATTACCTAGAGTTAGGTTTAACATATTATATAGGTGGGGTATCAATCACAAAAATACACAAAAAGCAGATTGTGAAAACGCACATAGGGGATAGAAAGTAAATATTTTGTGGATGAGAGCTTGAGAATTATGTCAGTTTGCTAAGGACGTCCATAAATCTTTCTTACTTCTACTCTGTCCAAAAATTGTTGAGGCGTCCACGTAACCCCATCCACACGCTATCCGTCCACATCTTTTCAGATCTGGATTTTGAAATCGAAATTTTGCAGATCTAAATTTTGAAATCCACAAAACACTAAGAAACTAACAGAATGAAACGAGAATCAATTAAAGGATCTAGAAGAACAGAGATGGCTATGCTCACCGTCGCGTAGATCATCACGAAGAGAGGGATCGTTCCTGTCGAAACTGATTTCGCCAACCCTCGACCAATTATTCTTTCAATTTTCCAATCTCTTTCTTCTTCTTTAATCTCAGTTACATAAAGCTTTGTTTTTTTCATAAGATTTTTTTGGTGTTTTGTCTTCTTCTTCTTCTTTTTCAATCTGAACGTTAAGTGATATGCCAACAAAATGGAAAATAGGTGTTTTGGAGAGAAGCCTGAGAATGATAAAAATGGAGCAAAGAGGAGAGAATAAGGTTGATGCTATTGACAATGAATTTGTTTCGATTGAAAATGGTCTTCTGTAGTATGGACCGGTGAGAGTGTGGTTTGGTTTATTTAAATTGAACCAAAATCGTTACTTCTCTAAACTGAGGACTTTGAGGTCTTTTAAGCAAACAGAAGTATGTAACAAGTGGTAAGTGATTTATTGTGAAATAAGAAAGATGAAAAGTGGCTCAGAAAGTAAAAAATTCAAAAGTTTTGGACAATATAAGATTTAAAATCTTTCTCGGTCTGGATAAATTTTTATAAATCTAAAAATATCTAAATAACCTATATGCTTAAAAATATCACTAAACAATTTATAAAAATGTCAAAATCAAATCCGCACGGACGAGCAAATCAAGTTCTAGTATATATTATATGTCAAACTTTCTCTTGTCTTACCAAAACTAAAATAAAGTTTAGGCCTGGGCAAAAGGCCCGAACCCGATCACCCGAACCGAACCCGGTCCGTTTAAGGTGGTATGGGTCGGTACCGGATCTGTGATAAAAACCGAATGGGCCTGATTTATTGAGAATGTCAGGTGTCGGGTCGGAGCGGGTAAAACCCGAGAGACCGAATGGTTACACCCGAAACCCGAGCATTGTTAACCCTAACCCCTCTTTTCCCTATCGATATTCAGAAAATCGATTTCTCTTGATCTTCAAGGAGAGAATCATGAAACCTTTCCTAAATCTCGATCTCCCAAGATATTCTCACCGAATTATTTCCTATCTCCGATTATCGTATCACATCTCCAACTGTTTTCTCACATCGTATCCGATTCTCTTCCTCGATTTGAAACCGAAACCCTTAGTCTAAGATACTATATATACTTCTGCTATCATCATCGTCTCCTCCATCACATAACTCGAGTAATCAAGCAAAGGTACTCCTTCTTTTACAGAGTACTCGATGCTTGTTTCAATTTTTTTCTTGCTTTCGGGTTTTGCGTTTTCGTTTTTTGTTAAGATAGAAAGTTTTCTGTTTTGCTTGGTATTAATCAACCATTCACGAGTAATAGGTTCTGTTTTTATCTTGCTTTCTGTTTTGTTTCATGAACTTACGGTTTATGTTTTAACATCTAGTAATGAAGCATCAAGCATTTTTTATCTTGCTTTCTGTTTTGTAGTAATCAAACATCAGGCACATAAAGCATCAAACATCAAACATTTCTTTCTGTTTGATCTTGCTTTCTTTTTATGAACTTACGGTTCTGTTTTGTTTTGTAGTAATCAAGCATCAAACATTTCTTTTGATGTCACTGATGGTTTTGTCTCATGTTTTGTTTCATTTGTTCACGATTCATGAACTTACGGTTTTGTCTCAAGAATATCATCACTAGTAAACTATTTTTGTTTTACGGATATATATGTTTTTACATGTAGCAATGAGCTGTTTTGCTTTACAGATATTGTGTGTTTCTTTTGATGTCACTAATGGTAATTTTGTTTCTCATTCTCTTGCAGATGGTTTCCTCATCCTCCCGAATCCCACAGACTGTTGAGCAATCCATGGACGTTGATGTTCAAGTTGAAGGAGTCGACAACCAACGAACTCAAGACCGAGGGAAGGCCATTGCTGTTGATGCAACTTCTGGTGTCTCTTCTCAGTCAAAGAAGGTGATGAAAGTCGTTGTGCCAAGGTCTGGTGTCTGGAAGCATTTCACCCGAACCAAGGAAGATCGGGACAGATGCATCTGCCACTATTGTCAGAAGATCTTCTCATGCACTACCAAGTCAGGAACATCAAACCTCCAGAAGCATTTGTCCATCTGCAAAGAGTACCAAGCATGGATTACCAGTCAAGGCACGAGTGAGATGGAGATTAACACTGATGGCAATCTGAAGTCATCAAAAGTGGCAAAGGCTGTTTTCAGAGAGGCTTCAAATGAGTTGATTGTGCTAGGAGAACTTCCTCTTTCATTCATTGAAAGCTCTGCTTGGAAACACTTCTGCAGAAAGGTAATCAGTTTTAAATTTCCTTTCCTACTTTAATCTTATTTTTACATGAAAAGATACTAATATGTTTGTTATTTACACTTGCAAGGTGAACCTCTACAAGCCACACTCGAGGAGGACTGCAACCAGAGACATCGTTGAGATGTATGTGAAGAAGAAACAAGCATTGGTAAACATGCTTCGCACAACAAAACAAAGAGTGTCACTTACCAGTGACATATGGGTTTCACAAGTCACAGGTAACTTATTTTCAGCTTTTTTCCTTTGTTTTATTTATGCTATGCTTTGTTATATCATAGAAAGTTTTTATTTTTATATTTCTGAAGTCTGATATATGCATATGATATTTTTATAAAATAACTTATAACTTCTATGCATCTGATACACTTTTAAACATTTTTTTTTTAATTTATAAACTCTTATTTTGTTTCTTGTATTTGTAACAGGTGCAAGTTACATGGTGATAACAGCACACTTTGTGGACGCAACTTGGCAGCTGAAGAAGCTTATCATAGGCTTCAAGTATGTGATGGACCACAAGGGTCAGACCATCGCAACTGTGCTCTTGGAGTGTCTAGCTGAATGGGGCATCGAGAAGGTATTTTGTATTACAGTAGACAACGCTACTGCTAATACTTCTGCCATTAGGAGATTCCACAGGGAGTTTAGTGAGGTTTCCCCTGAGGCATTAGTTCTAGATGGTAATTTCTTGCATATGAGGTGTTGTGCTCACATCATTAATTTGATTGCTAAGGATGGGTTAACCGAAGTAGGAGAAAACGTGTTAGCCATTAGGAATGCTATCCAGTATGTTCGTTCTTCAACACCTAGGCTTAATGCATTTGATCTTAGAGTTACCACTGGGAGAATGAGTCGGGGTAGCTTGCCATTGGATATTAAGACTAGATGGAATTCGACATTCCTTATGCTGTCTAGGGCTCTTCAGTTTAGAGCAGCGTTTGATAGGATGGAGGCTGAAGATAGGTTATATAATGATTATTTTCTGGAGATGGAAAATGGAGTTAAGAGGTGTGGATCACCTTCTATGAGAGACTGGAGTGCTGTTGATAAGCTGAAAAGGTTTCTGATAATCTTTTACAACAGCACTCTAGTTGTTTCTGCCTCATCGAAGGTGAATTCTTACCAATGCTACGGTGAGATTGTGACGATTGAAAGAAACCTCACTGCACTGGCCAACAACTTCGATCCAGAGTTGAAGGTGAAAGCGTCAGAGATGTTGCAGAAGTTCCACAAGTACTGGGATGGTATCAAGAGTGTGAAAAAGATGCTGATCATTGCCACAGTTTTCGATCCAAGGAAGAAGATGCAATTCGCCAAGCTGTGTTTCGAGAAGCTCTATGAGAAGGACAGCTTGGAGTCTAACGCAATGCTGGAATCTGTTGGTGATCTTCTCAGGTATATGACCATTAATCCATCTATTATTACTTGTATAAATATTTAGCTTATTTTGTGCTTAAAAGATTTTTTTTCTCAGGTCTATGTTCAAGGAGTACAACACAAGATACAGAGGGTCTGTTGCAGAAGCCTCGCAGTCAAATCACGCATCATCATCTCAGCCTCCTCCAGAGTCCCAAGATCAAGGCACAGATAGAATGGAGCTGGTGGTTGAAGATTTCGGGTATGAGAGGATGGACTGTGTGTACAAGGAGCTGGTTGCTGAGAAGGGAGAGGATACAAGAGATGAACTTGAAGTGTACTTGAAGGAGGCAGTTGAAACTCCTAAGCTCTTGCTTGGTGTTGAGTTCGACATTCTCTCTTGGTGGAAGGTGCACAAGATGAAGTATCCTGTGCTTGCTGAGATGGCAAGAGATCTCTTCGCCATGCAAGTTTCTTCAGTGGCATCCGAAAGTGCTTTTAGCACAAGTGGTAGGATCTTGGAGCCATATCGAAGCTGCTTGACTCATTACATGATCGAAGTTCTCATGTGCACCGAGCAATGGATGCATGCTGACATCAAGGTGTGTGAGCAAGTGACTACAAATGAGCAAATGCTTGCTGATGTGGAGATGCTTGATCGACTTCAGAAAGGTATGTATATCTCCTCTTAGTTTCTTTATACTCTGTCTTATGTAATGTATTTGCTTATGCTAAGCTCCTCTCGTATGCTTTGTTTTTATCTTGCAGAGTTTCAAGCACAGAGGCTTGATGATTGAAGCTTCAAGGTCGAACCAAGAAGTAGAAGCAGGCGGGTGAAGGTTGAAGCATGGTGTTTCAAGTTTTCTGCATTTTATTTTTATGTCTTTGAAGTTTGAATAATGTTATGGCTTTGGCTTTGTTTGGATTCTCTGAGTTTTTAAGTTCTTGATTCTATGTTATGGCATTGGTTTTCTTTGAATAATGTTATTGGGGTTTTTTATGGTTTACAATCGCTTTGTTTCTCTGTTTTTTGAACTTGCTTGCGTTGCAAGTTTATAAATTATTTTGAATGGATTGGTTATATTCGCTACAAATTGGTACTCTTAAGAACCGAAGTACATTTTATACCCGATCCCGAAAGTATTCCGGGTTATACCGGTACCATGACAGTTAACCACCTCCGACCCGAACCGCATAGCCCCCGAACCGATACCGAACCGATCTTCAATATTACCCGAATGGGGCTTGTTTTTGTTCACCAAGAAAACCCGAACCCGGTTTAGAAAGAACCGAAACCCGAATGGTACACCGGTTGCCCAGCCCTAATAAAGTTATGGGAAAATAATAACGGATTAATAGTTATCTAGTTCTCTCTGATCGAACTAAATGAATAAGTAAGAGTTAAATTAATTACGGGTAAAACTATTCCAATTTGACCTTCGACCATGGGTTTGAGTAGCATTGATTTTTTTCTTAACTGCGGTTATCTAACCGCATTTTTAACAATAGGATTTCAGTATTAATTCACACTAGATACGATATCCGCGCTACGCGCGGAAAATGTTCGATGTTTAATGGTTTATGATGAAAGATGGTGAAAATATAATTTTTGGTCAGTTTGACTATTTTTTTTATGAATGAGTCAAGAGAAAAAAAAACTAATTTTACGTGGAGACTTTTTTGTATCCATAAATAATTATATATTATTGAAAATTTATTTAAAGTTTTTCTTTGGCTTTTAACAATATATTATGGTTTTTAACAATATATGCGCGGAAAATCTTTGATGTTTAATGGTTTATGATGAAAAATGGTAAAAATATAATTTTTGGTCAGTTTAACTATTTTTTTATAAATGAGTCAAGAAAAAAACTAATTTTACGTGGAAACATTTTTGTATCCATAAATAATTATATATTATTTAAAATTTATTTAAAGCTTTTCTACGATTTTTAACAATATATTATATTATTAGAATACTTAGCAAGTTATAAAGTTTAATAACATTCTGACTTTACACACAACCAAAATCAGTCGGGTAAAATACACACATAAATATATAAACATAAATATAGATACACACATATTTTTTAATTAGAACAACATACAAATGCGAACAATACTTATTCTAGGGAGTTTAGAATATATTTTCGGTCCAAAATTATGATCCAAAACTATTATTTTCATATTTATTTTCATATTTTTCATTTTTGTAAATTCATTTCACTGTTTTGTATTAATACCACATTCTAATTTGATATCGCATCATCGTTTTTTATTTCTGATTTAATTTTTTAATCATTTGGAGGATTAGTTTTTTTGTTAGTTGTAGTTAACTTTAATATTTTATTAGTTAACTTTAATATTTTATTGTATTTGTTAAACTTAATAGATTATTTTGTTTTTAAGCTTTTCATTCTTTTTGTTTGAACAGAAATAAAAAACGTTTGTTGCTTAATGTGGTATTAGTTTATTTACTCTTATGGTTTCCTCATATTTTCTTACTTTTCTTGTGAGGTCTTAACAACATAGTAAAAAATAGTAAAAAAGATTTGATACCAACAGTTCTCATTAGACTGACACCAAACCGCATACTCTCTACCAAAAATTCTTCTCTGGCGGCCAAACTTTACACAAAACCTCTTAAGACACTGAGATCTCATACGCAGAACAGGTATATTGTCATCAAAAACCCTATACACGGTGAAATCTTCAAGAACAGGACAGCTTGAGAGGAGCTTCTCAATGAACAAAGTATCCTTGTTTTGATCATGAGATGGTAAAAAAAAAGCTAGAACCTCTTCTCTAAACATTTTAGATTCAAAGCTTCTGTTCATCAAAGAGTCGTCATGAACAGGAGCATCACCACAGTTGTGGCAAATGGTGTGTTTGTGAGCTTCTCGAATGGCAATGTTTTCGCAATGAATCCAAATATTCTCTTCCTTGAGTGCACAACTATCAACTCTTTCTTATTGTGCCTGCAAGAAGAGACGACGGTGAAGCAAAACTAAGGGCTTCTCTTTCTTTTTTATTGGAGAAGAGACAAAGCGAGGAAGAGAGAAAGTAAGACGTTGAAAACCTTATTCTGTATTCTTCAGTTCTGAAACCAAAACTTGATCCGTCTTACCTTTAACCCAGTTCTCTATTAAGTTGCATCCTATGTTTCTCATGTGGAGGTTGACACTCACTGAAAGAACTGCAAACAAAAGCTTAAGTGAACAGAAAGCATGAGCTGGTGAAAAAAGTGAGTAGAGTAAAAGAGAATAATATTTCTTAAAATATATTTCACCTGAAGTACCCCAAGCCACCTTTGATTTTCGTGAAACACATGTCTCAGTTGAATAAAAGACAATCTACCTAACAATACATGTAATGAAGTTGAATTTTAATCAGCCTTCACAAAGAGGAAAAACTCCATTACCATGTAATTCTACCAGTACAGATCACCTCATCAGATTTGATAACAATAAATGGAGTTACGGCCATATACTTATCTTGTGATTGAATTTAGATAGATAGGTAGATAAGCTTTATAGTAAGCCAAAAATGTTCTCAGGCCCATGAAAATACTTTCATTTACAACTCTGTAATCTATGTTTTTGCACTCAGCTGTATCTTCTCGACATTGTGTTTTTTTTTCTGTTGCAGTGAGGAAAATAAAGATCTAACTTCGATGGGTTCGAGGAAAGTACCAAATCAGATGACTCAACCAACAGTTTAAAACCTAAACGTCAATGGTGAAAGAGTTTAACTTACTTCCAGCCAAGTTCTTTCTCAGTTCTCTCTGTTGAAGCATAAACTGCAGTTGCATCTCCTGGCCTTCTCATACAAAGCTTGATAGGTATTTTCTGCAAAATATGTTATTTGTTTCA
Source organism: Raphanus sativus (assembly GCF_000801105.2). Lineage (NCBI taxonomy): Eukaryota > Viridiplantae > Streptophyta > Magnoliopsida > Brassicales > Brassicaceae > Raphanus > Raphanus sativus. The sequence goes on along the minus strand of NC_079515.1, from coordinate 10,873,303 downwards.
ACCAACTTTATACCACAGAAACATTCAAGAGATGTTTTAATTTCACTCAGCGCTATGTTTACCTTGCCAGAAGCTTTTTTTAAAAGCAGCAATCAATTCTAACACAGACGTTCCTCGTCCAGTCCCTTGATTGTAAGCAGTACACAGCCTGTTGATAATTACAATAAACACACACACATATGTCTGAGCAAATTTTTTTAATTGTAATCACAGAGCATAGATTTGCAAACAGAAAACATTAACATAAAATAAAATAAAATAAATCGAAAAGGAAGCAAACAGAGATGCAGAGAAAAAATACAGGAAAGTGAATCGATGAGAAGATACCTTCTTGAACTTCTTCGCCTGAACTGCCTTCAAACCTGAGAGAATCTCTGATCTAAAACGACGAAGCTCTGATCTCATCACCACCATTCATTCTCTCCTCTCTCACTATCTATTGCTCTCACATACTCTCTGCCCCTCAGATACAATGTAAAAATAATTTAACGAAACAATAGTTTATCATGATCAATCAAGCTACAGTTTAACAATGGATTACCCAAGAGCTTTATATAGGAGTAGTATCAAAGGGAGGTGGAGGAAAACTTTAATTATTTCTTTAACATAGTCATTGATTGAGAAGGTAACGGAAAAAAAAAACAGAAATTGGAGAAGATGAAGTGGAAGAGTGTGGAGAGAGTCGCCAAGCATGCAGATGAAGAACAGGTTTGTCTAAATGGGCTGGGTGGGCTGATATGATTTTAATAGTTCCAACACGAAAGCCCATTCTATCTCAATCCTAGTGACATGGGAAAATAAAACCTTCTGATTGGCTGATTTAAATTGAGGACGTGGACAGGCTAACCTTTGAAGATATTTAGCTTTTAGTATTGTATTGATATATCCAGATGAAAAATCTTATGAGATTAGTGTTTGAACTTAAAATATTTTTACGATCTCTATGATTTAAAAAAAAATAACTACAGAGCAACTAAATAATTAATTAAGTAATTTATGTATGATTAGGGTTGGCAACAAGGTTTTAGCTACATAAATTGGTCATAATTAAATTTTATACACTTATATAATGCTGAATTCCGCGGTGGTCTTATAAGTTATAACTCATAAGCTCATATTATGGAGTAGTTCTTTTCTCGTGTAATTAATTATCAAATGCAAACATGGTATAGTATCATCTAGGGCTGGACATTTTATCCGTTAAATTTGATTCGATTCGTTATTTGTTGTTATTTGATCCAAAAATTCAAGATATCCGTAAGCTTTCGAAGTAAAGCAAATACTAAAATTCAATATCCGTTATATCGAAACAAATCACAAATATTAAAATTTTGGAAAGCGAATATCCGATCCGATCTCAGACCTAATATCATCCTTACGTACGTTAGTGCTTTAACAAGGTTCTTTAATTTTTGTAGTCTTTTTAAAAATTTAAATATGAATGCAAGGGGCTCGAATGCAAGAAGAGCTATAAAATTTTTGACTTATAGAATAAAAACTAGATATTTGATATAATCTTTTATGTAATTCAAAAACAAGCAGAGAGCCAAAGAACGAAAGTGTAGACAAGCTATATATATTGCCTAATTAATAGATAAATAGTGTAAAGTTTAAACTAATGTAAAATAGTGGAATAATGATAATGTGAGAGCATCTAATTCTTTACTATTAATTCCGGAAAACGACTAATCAAATATAAATACTGCAAGCTCTAAAGTGATATATATATATATATATATATATATATATATATATATATATATGACTGTATGCAGTTTTAAAGACATATTTATAAGCATTTTAATAGACAGAAAAACAGAAAATATATAAACAAACATTGAAACATATTTACTTTAACTCATCACAAGTTGGGAAGAAAAAAAATTCTCCATATTTAACCTTAGCATATTTTATCAAACGGATATTTTTACTACTCAAATTTAATGTGATCTGGTTAACCAAACAATAACAAAATAATCAATGTAGTATATGTATCTATAAATTTTTTTGCTATCTTAGATATGAAACAGACAATGTATTTTCAGACCAAAAAATAAAAATAATTGAGAACTCCATGAATCTACATCTTAGCATACTATTATTAATTCCACATGTGCTAATCACATAACTAATTACATGTATTTATAGATCATATTCTAAAAGAAAGTTAATATAACCTAGGATTATATCTGTAAAAGTAAGAGCTGACTTTAAATTAATGATAAGAAGTCAACTTCATAATTTCCGAGTCATCGTGCTAAAATTATATGATCCTTCATCTGTTTTTTCTAAATTTATAATTTATTATCTAAAAGACTAAAACTATTATTTTAAAAATTCTAATATAATTTAAATATATTTTAAACTTAATATTTATTATAAAATGTAAACTGATTTAATAGATATTTTTATTTATTGCAAATACTATTGATTATATAATTAATAAAATAAATATATTTTAATTATTTTTTATGTGTATGAAAATGTTAAATTTATCATTTTTGCTAAACGAATGAAATATTATATACAGAATCATACAAGAAAATTTTCATGTTTATTGTTTTTTTTAATCATTATTCATGTTTACAACCAATAAAAATATATTTTCAAAAATATATTCTTCGTTAGAAAGCAAAAAATTCTTATAACTTTATTCTATTTAAAAAATCAAAAAATAATTTTTTACGTTTTCAAATTATACTTTTTCAAAATTCGAACATTAAACTCTAAACTCTAAACCATAAAATCTAAATCCTAAACCTAAACCTTCAACTCTAAACCCTAAACCTTCAACTTTAAAATGTACTCCATTTCTCAACTCTAAATGCGTAGTAGACCTTGTTGAATTTTTTTTTATCACCAGAACTTGTTAAATTTAGCATATAAAATAAATATATGTTCACACACGGTAGAATAAGATAAATCTTAAAATTTAAAAAGAATAAGAAATATTTTATATTTTGGTCCCCTCCTAAGGTTTTTTTCTTTCATAATTCAGACTGATTTGATGATATATTTTGTTACATGTTTATACGATTTTTAATGCAAAACACTATACTAGTATATTTTGTCTGCACGTGCGGACTTGATCGTCTTACAAATATTTTATTAGTTTATATTTATTAATTCAAAAACCATCATGGTAATTTATTATTTATATTTAAAGAACATTTATTATTTATGTTTTAAAAAAAATCTAACATCAAATTAAAAGTTATAGCGTTTAATATTTCATTAAAATATATGTTTATAATTGAGTTAATACTTTAAAAGAAAATATTCACATATTAGAAATATTTTAGAAACTATATTTATACAAAATGGTTTTTGCTTATTAGTATTTAATTATAAATATTTTGTATTTATTATAACAACACAATATATAAGAATTATCTTATTTAAAAAATTCTAATATTATTAATAACCACTTAATTATTATAGATTTTTATATCTTGTTTTAACTTAATTGAATAATATTTTAAGATAACAAAAAAATACATAAGAATTACCTTATTTAAAACAAATATTAATAAAAACTCAATATTGATTTTAACCACTTAATTATTATAAATTGTTTTATATCTAATTTTTAACTTTTATAATTGAAAAATATTTTAAGATAACAACATAATATATAAGATTTATCTTATTTTTTAAAATTAAATAATATTATTAATAAATTTCGTTTTGAATTATATAATTAATTATATATATATATATATAATTCATTAAGGGTATCATTGATTTTGTCCACTCTAATTTTTAACGTGAGAGATCGATTGCGAAAAATCAATATTTACTTTAAATACTTAATTATTATAAATTTTTATATCTATTTTTAACTTTTATAACTGAAAAATATTTTAAGATAACAACAAAATATATAAAAGTTATTTTATTTTAAAAATAAATAATATTATTAATAAATTTCGTTTTTGATTATATAATTAATTATATATATAATTCATTAAGTGTATCATCGACTTTGACCACTCTAACTTTTAACGTGAGAGCTCGATTGCGAAATAATCAACATTGATTTTAACCACTTAATTATTATGAATTGTTTTATATCTATTTTTTTAACTTTTATAATTGGAAAATATTTTAAGATAACAACACAATATATAAGAATTATCTTATTAAAAAAATATTATTAATAAATTTCGTTTTTGATTGCATAATTAATTTTATAATATATAATTCATTAAGGGTATCGTCGACTTTGACCACTCTAATTTTTAACGTGAGAGTTCGATTGCGAAAAAAATCACTTCACAAATAATAGTATAGATATGATTTTCTATAGCTGTTAAAAAAATTTTCTTTGGTTTTATTATATTACAAATGAAGATATTATTATTCATAACAATCGAAGTTTTTGTCAGAAAAAAACAATCGAAATTAATTTTATTTTCCGTTAATGTGACAATGTGGCGCTTGAAAGAATTTAAAAACAAGGTGAACCCGGGTTCAAACATCACTGGCTATACGAATATGGGCAATTGCTTTCTGCTCCTTTAAAAATATCGAAAAGATGGTCTATCTATAGACTGTATCTCCATCCGGAGATTAGGTCTACCTCTTTAATATATCCGGATTTTTTTTATCAGGAAAAAAAACCACATGACATAATACAATTGAGCTTTCACTATCGTTTATATTTTACACACCTACGCGACAACATTATTATAAAAAAAAAAAAGAGTTCGCGTGATGATCTACAACTTACTTACATTAACCGTGTATTGCTACTTATATTCTATTATCGACGTCCAAAGTTTGGTAAATTAGCAGACGATCAATACACTTATACTCTCAGAATTTAGCTCAAGATTATGTGAACTTAGTTTTCGAAGAGACTTTGTATTAGTCTATTAAATAATTAATACCTCATCCACGGGAGACTGGACAAAGACTAGAACTAGATTTGGTTGAATTCATGTGTGTATACAAAATGTCCAAGATCCTTTTCATCGTAATGACTACGGATTGAGCTATCATACTTCCGCGTTCTTGTTTACCGTAAGTTCTGTCAATTTGACTTCACACTTTATATATATTTTGCAATACATAAGGTTCACAAGTCTTGAATTGGAAAATTGGTTTCAAGTTTCAACCAACATCTAACATCTTAATTCGAGATAATTGTCTGAACTAGCTTTTTTAGTTTATATAATTTTTTTTGAAAGAACAAACAAATATGTGGCTGTCTTATTTTGAACTCATGACATCAACGAGCTGGTGATAATACGTTTACCAAATATGCTAAAGGGACATTTTTAGAAGTTTATATAATTGCGAAACCATTTTATGACAATTGGACTATATCCATAGTATATATATTCAAATCTCCATAACTTTCTTAGATCTCTTAAAAATACAAAAATTTATAAAAACAACTTTTCTTATTAATTTTATAAACTATTCAAAACTAAAGCTTTCAATGTTTTTCTCTTAAATCTCTTGATCTCTCTCTTTTTAATCATATGGAAGACCTCTCCATAAGATCTCTATTTATCGTGAAAGACAATTTCCTTAACATTTGGGATATGAAAAACAAAAACCTAATCTAATAGAATACTTTTTTTTTCTATTTCTAGAATTCTTTTTGTGTTTATCTTAACATAATTAAACACTTATCAATATATTAAGTTTCCACAGACTTGGAATTATCCAACATTCACCCCTTTAATTCTAATTTGGATTAGGGAGATCAATTTCTTGAACTCCAATTAAGCTCCTCATTTGCTTGAACTTAATAGTTGCTAATGGCTTGGTAAGGATGTCGACCTTCTGCTCAACACCCGGCACATGCTCCACTTCGATTTGCCCATTCTACACACATTCACGAATGAAGTGATACTTCTTGAGTACATGCTTACTCCTTCCATGGAAAACTGGATTATTCGTTAGATCAATGGCTGATTTGTTGTCGATCCTAAGCGTGACCGTCTTGTCTTCTTCACCTAGTATCTCACTTAACAAATTCTTGATCCATATAGCTTGCTTCGCTGCTTCAGTTGCCGCCATGAACTCTGCTTCGCATGATGACAATGTGACTATCTGTTGCTACTGTGACGTCCAAGTGATCAATGTTGAACCGTAGTAGAATGCATGTCCTGGCATGCTCCTCCCGTCGTCGAGATCAATGTTGTGACTGTTGTCACTATAACCAACGACACTCCTTGAACCATCTCTCTTGAATAACAAACCGAATTTTGTTGTTCCTTTTACATACCGCAGTATGTGCTTGATGACTTGTCCATGAGAGTCTCTCGGATTGTGCATGTATCTGCTAAGAATGCCCACTATGTAACACAAGTCGGGTCGTGTGTGAAGTAGATACCTCAAACATCCTATGATCCTTCTGAACTCCGTAGCACCTATCTCTGGTTCATCTTCAGCTTTCGAGATCTTCAAGTTCGCCTCCATTGGAACTTGAGTTGCATTATACGCCTCCATCTTCGTCTCAGACATGATTCCTTGAACATACCTTTCTTGTTTTATTCTGATTCCGTCTGCTCCTTGAATCACCTCTATGCCAAAGTAATATTTTAGCTTACCTAGATCTGTCGAACTTCTTAGACATCTCTTCCTTTAATTGCTTAATCACGTTAAGTGAAGTTCCCGTCACAAATAGATCATCAACGTAGATGGCTATGATCAAGACGTCTCCTCCTGTAGTCTTGCGGTACACTGATGGTTCCTTTGTGCACTTCTCAAATCTCATCTCCTTTAGAACCTGATAGAGTTTCATATTCTGTGCACTGGGTGCCTGGCGTAACACATACAATTCCTTGTGTAAAATACAAAATCGATCTTCTTCACATTTCTTCTTGAAACCTTCGGGTTGAGTTACATACACTAACTCCTTCAGATATTCATTCAAGAAAGCGGTCTTCACGTCCATGTGATGTATCTCCTATCCATTAGTTTCTGCGAGGGCTATCAAGAGCCTAATAGTTTCGAGACGCGCCACAAGTGCAAACACTTCGTCGAAATATTTTCCTTGCCTTTGTACATAGCCTTTTGCCACAAGCCTCGCCTTATACTTACTCACTGTACCATCCGTCTTTCTTTTAATCTTGTAGATCCACTTCAACCCTATGAGTTTCACTCCAGTTGGTCTATCTACAAGCTCCCATGTCTTGTTTCTTCTGATAGACTCTATCTCGACCATCATTGCTTCAACCCATTCTATTATGTGTTCAGCCTCAAAATAGTTCTCTGGCTCGCCATCCACTGTGAGCAACAGCATTGCATTTTCTTCATCTGCAATCAACACATAATTATCCAGATATTTTGGTTTTGATATGGTGCGACCGTGTCTGTCACCAACGGTGGAACACCACCATCTTGGGTGTCATTGTGATCAGTATCTTCTTCTTCCTCTTCCTCATTTTGGTATATAGCTTCATGTTCATGATCTTCACCTTGATCATTACCTTCTTCTATATCACCCTCATGTGGAAGCTTAAGCATACTTGGTTCACACATCTTATAGCTTAATATAATTTCAAATTTTATGACCAAGTCGGTGATTTTTTATATATTTTCTCTTTGATACTATCTTTTTATTAGTGGTTGTCGATATCATCGTGTTGCCAAATATGTAAACTAAGTTTTTATTAAATATTTATGTTTCACATAGATTTAAACACTAAATATATGGTTTCTGTGATGACGACCGCTAATAAATTACTCTCTTTGTATTACTTTAAAGTGATGTTTAAAGCTTTTGCACAAATATTAAAAAATAATTTTATGTAATTTATCTTTATTACGTAAAAGTCACATTAAATAAAATTAGTTTACCCAATAAAAAAATAATACGTTATTTTTTAATTTATCACAAATTTTAATGATATTAAATTTCATCTAAAATAATGAGAACATCATTTACTACGAAAGAACATAATAATCTTTAAGCACCACCTAAAGTGATTGGGATGGACTATAATTAACTATAAACCTTTTTCACATTTTGGGAATTTATACAAACTAGGATAAGACCTGCGCCATGCGTAGGATGAGTTTGGTGTTTAGGATTTAAACTTTAAAATTTTAAATTTAATATTTTCCCTATAAGTTTTGGATTTGTCTTCTCGGTTTTAAGAGTTGTCATTTCGGTTTATAGCTAAGAGTATAATCTAAAGCATGAGGTTTAAGAGTTTTCATTTCGGTTCACACCAGTCCGGATGGAACTTTCGTCCACAGCTACAACCTCCTTTTGGTCAGCAGAGGAGTTTCAGTTTCAGTATTACCATTTCAAACTCAAACGTCAACGTCCGTATATACATAAACATCATCATTTAACACCTGATTCTTTTTTTTTACAACGGACACCTAATTCTTAAAGAACCATAGCACAATAAAAAAAATCAGGAAAAATTGCTAGTTTGAAAGATGATGGGTCAGCAAAGGAGTTTTAGTTTCAGTATTACCATTTCCAACTCAAACGTCAACGTCCGTATATACATAAACATCATCATCTAACATGTAATTCTTTTATTTGACAACGGGCACCTAATTCTTAAAGAACCACATAGCACAATAAAAAAATATATCAGAAAATTGCTAATTTGAAAGATGATGTGTCAAACACAAAACATTTTAAACGATTTTCTAAGATTGTTAAGAAAAAGGGTCACTGCATATTCTAAAAATCCCTACTTAATTATTTGAAAACCTGCAGGACGAATGTCTTTTTAACAAAATCACATTAAGGATTTATACTACCACAAGACTCAATTTTAAAACATCAAATAGACGAATACCACAAACTATTCTTCTCAAGAAGTTCATATGTTTAATAACCGCCTCCATACCCACCTCCTCCATAGCTACCTCCTCCTCCTCCGTAGCCATCACCACCCCCTCCATAGCCACCGCCTCCTCCATAAGCCCATGGAGAACTTAGTCTATCGTTAGCAACATTCAATCGGTGCGTCCATTCAGTTCTTTTCTGTCCATCTCAGAAATGGCAGCATTAGCTGCACTCTCAGCAGAGAAATTGACAAATCCAAACCCGTTCGACCTACCGGTTTCGCTATCAACGATGACCTTAGAGTCGATTACTTCACCGAAATTGGAATTTGTCTAAGTGGTAAAACTGAAACTAAGTGATACTCAAGGAAGATATTTAATTCACCTTACCTTAAGCAAAATTGATTGCGTCTTTAAGCCTTGGGGCGAAAGTAATGATCTAATAAATGCAATATTTACATATTTAATAGATACACACTTGTTAATCAAGGTAAATAAATTTAGCATTCTCGAAAAGATATTTTCATTTATTATGATTGATTTAATCAAATTAAAGATGGATGACACAGAAAACCAATATTTAATTTGTATAATATATAATATGTTCTATGTAAAGGTTCATTTAAACCGAAGTAAATGTTATTATCTTAGTCGTCATACTATTTCTATTTTCATTAGATCAAGAACTTATTTGTAAGGTTTTTTGTTAAAAAAACCTCATTCTGGACAGAACTGCATAACTTATCGAAGACTACCAAGAACAGAACCTTTATAACGAAAATCAAATTGCATTAAGAGAACCTCATTCATAAACAGAACCTTTATAACTAAATATAGAAAATCAAATTGCATAAACAGAACCTTTATAACGAAATATAGAAAATCAAATTGCATAAACAGAACTTCATTCTGGACTATAATTTATCGAAGACTACCATGAAGTCATATAACAATCAGTCCCCACTTATCTCCATCTTATAAAAAAAGAGACTGCTCATTTGCATTCAACCGTAAACGTTGAAGGGTTTAATAGAATCTCATTTTGCAGAGATTCGATGATAATATAAACTCATAAAAAAGACTGTTCATTTGATATGATATTGTTACGCTCTAAAATATACAGGAGAAGTTCGATGATAATATATTAAAGAAAATATCATGATAATTAAAAAAACCATGAAATCGCGATGACAAAATATTAACGAAATATATAAGATGTACAAACACGGTTGGTCGTATTAATTTTAATACTATGGTTTTATCAAATCTCCTCTAAGAGTGACACGTAGGATTTTTGACCTCTTAAAAACTTGCCACGTAAGAAGGGGTTTTTCTTAATTAATACAAAAATGAGGTTGTTATTTTTTAAAGTCTTCCCTTTTAATATATAGAGGATATAACCATTAATTATACTAATATTAAGTGCATACAAAACCTACTTTATTGACTATAATACTCCATCTGTTTCACAAAAAATGTCACTTTGACATTTTCACACATATTAAGAAACTGATGGGAATGCGTTTAAGTTTTCATTAATATTATCTATTTAACCAATAATATTTTAGATAAATAAACTTATTTATAAGATCAACATATTTTACAATTAATATTAAGCTTAAAGTCAGTATAAATTGCATTGAAGTTGTAGAAAAAGACTAAAGTGACACTTATTATGAAACATATAAAGTATATAATTTATTCATGTTCACGTAAACACACCCTTAATCTATTCTTGTTCATTTCAATTTAATGTTTTATTTCCAAATAATAAATGATTGACATTGAGACAGTTTTGATGGAATAAAAGTTTATATGACGTTTGTTTACGGTGACCATGTTTTAAAAAGAAAAAAAAACATGTTTGGGAACGTTTTACGCGTTTCTCAACAACAAGAAATGGATCTTGGTTTATGATAGGAGATTTTAATGAAATCATTGGTCATAATGAAAAAACAGGAGGACGGCCACGACTTGAGAGCTCTTTTATACCATTTAAGCAGATGTTAAGTGATTGTGGTATGCTGGAATTCCCATATACTAGGGAAGTGCTGTCATGGGTGGAAAACGAGCAAAAGGAACAACTGTTAGGTGTCGACTGGATAGAGTTGTTGTGAATAAGAATTGGCATGATAAATTTGCACATTCTGTTGTCAAATATATGAGCTTATGGGGATTGGATCATTGTCCAATTCTAGCAGATATCCTCGCGAAACTAATAAGTTTAAATTTGACAAACGATGGCTGGATAATGAGGAACTGAGGCAAGTAACTTTTGATGGATGGAAATCTCCTGATCTCCCTCATGATGCAAGTATTATGGAACATATCTTGAGTTATCGTAAAACCTTGGGAGCGTGGAGGAGACAACATAATTTGAACTCCGCAAAATAAGTGGAAGAACTAAAAGAGAAGGTGGAGGGCTTGTACTAAAAATATGATGCTACAACTGAGGAAACAACAAAAGCATTGAAGGAATTATATGATTCTCTTAAGGCAGAGGATTTATATGATGCTCTTAAGGCAGAGAAAATGTTTTGGACGCAAAAAAGCAGGGTTTTTTGGTTTAGGGAATGTGACAGAAACACAAAATTTTTTCATGCTTTGACAAAGCAGAGGAGGGCCAGGAATAAAAATCACACAACTTATGGATGCCAATGAGAATATTGTAGCAGATGAGAAAGGACTACTAGCCATTGCTACTAGTTATTTTAGACAAATTTTTGAATCCTCTAACCTAGAAGATATAGAAGAGGTGCTCTTTGAGATATCCCCAACGATTAATAACCAATGAATAAGGATCTCATAGCTCCGGTTACTGAATGAGAAGTTAAATTGACGATTTTCACGATGCCCCCGGAGAAGGCACCTGGACCAGATGGGATGACTGATCTCTTATATCAGAAATTATGGGATACCGTAAAGGATAATCTAACTCATATGTTTAAACAATTCCTTTTACATGGAGTGATAGCAAATGGTTTAAATGATACAAATATATGTGCTATCCCAAAGACAAGTAGGCCTGATCAGATGTCCGAATTCAGACCCATTAGCTTGTGTAACGTAAGTTACAAGATAATCTCTAAGGTCCTATGCCAGAGACTGAAGAAGGTTCTACCAAATTTAATTTCGGAAATCCAGTTAGCCTTTGTTGTTGAAAGGCAGATTTCAGATAATGTAATGATTGATCAAAAAATGTTTCACGCACTCTGAACCAAACCAAGTGGCAGGAACAAAAGGATGGCCATTAAGACATATATGAGTAAAGCATATAATAGAATGAAATATTCCTTCATCGAAGCGGTGATGCGAAAAATGAGGTTTTTTCTGAAATCTGGATTACATGGTTTATGAGATGTATTACCTCGGTTAAATACATGGTGCTCATGAATGGGCAACCAAGGGGAAACATTGTCCCAGAAAGAGGTCTACGACATGGAGATCCTTTGTCTCCTTTCATCTTTATTCTATGCACGGAAGAACTTGTTAGTCTTCTTAATCATGCAGAGAACCAAGGGAAGATAAATGGGATGCGTGTTATCCGCGCGTGTCCTTCAGTGTCCCACCTTTTCTTTGCTGATGATAGTCTTTTTTTTTCTCTAAAGCGTAGCCCGTGAATGCGAAGAAGTGATGAAAGTAGTCAGGAAATATAAACAAGCATTAGGCCAATGGATCAAATATACCTTAGGGATCTAAAATGAAGGAGGAATGGGAACCTATCTAGGCATCCCAGAAGATATTAATGGTTCCAAATGTAAACTATTTGAATTTCTGAAGGACAAGCTAATGCATAGAGTAAATGGTTGGACCGGTAGATGGCTATCAAAAGGAGGAAAGGATGTGCTGATCAAATCTATTCTTCTAGCGCTCCCGAAATATGTTATCTCCACATTCCTACTTTCCTTGGAGATATGTGAGAATCTAGCTAGTGTCATTGCACAGTTTTGGTGGAGCTCTAACCCACCAAAGAGAGGAATTCATTGGGAAAATGAGAAAAAAATCTGTTTACCAAGAGATGAGGGTGGGATTGGGTTCCGTATGATACATGATTTTAATCTGACCTTCCAATACTCTGATTCACTAGTGGCTAGAGTTCTGCGTGGACGTTACTATAGAATGAGTTTGCCTTTACGAACAATCTCTACGAATAGCCCTTCATATGTGTGGACTAGTATCTCAGCAGCCCATAAATTATTGCTATTGGGAATTCGCCAAAAGATACACTCAGGATATGATGTTATGGTTTGGGAGAATCTTTAGATTCTTACAATACCGGCTAGACCAGCATGCCCCTTAGCTCCAGTCTTACACCCGAATATGAGAGTAAGTGATCTCATCAATCAAGAGTCAAAAAATGGGATGTTGAAATGCTTGAGAATTATATGGTTCTTGAAGATATATCTCTCATAAGGAGTTTGACTATAAGCACGACTCATAGTCGTGACACTTTTTGTTGAAACTACACGAAGAATAGTCAATACAATGTTAAGTCTGGATACTGGTAGCACATAATGTTTTGAAACCTGAGACTGAGAAGGAGATATTGGAACCCATTATATCAAAGCTGGAAGCCTTTTCTTGAAAGCTAAAAGCTCCACAAAAGATATGTCATCTTATATGACAACTGATAACAGGTCATGTAGCAGTAACAAAGAATCTGATACGACATAATATGAGATGCGATAACTATTGTCCACGTTGTGGAGAACTAGGTGAATCAGTAACTCATGCAATCTTTGAGTGTCCACCAGATTTACAAGTTTGGGCATTATCTTCGACGCTGACGAATCCATACATCTTTCTTGTTTCGAGTATTTATATGAATATGGATTATCTTTTCTGGAGGAAGGACGTCATTATTGAGCCAGAGCTAGACAGAGATCCTTATCTTTGGATAATCTGGCACATTTGGAAGGCCATGAATGAAAAACTCTTTAGGAGAATTGATCGGGATCCTTTAGCCCTAGTTTGATATGCAGAAAGCGAATGTCAAGCCTGGTTCAATGCAAATGAAACAGTACCACGAGTTCCAGAACATCATAGTACTGAAGAATCCCAAGTCATAAGTTTGGGGAATATATGCCTAGTAGATGGATCATGGACAGCAACAGCACAATTCAGTGGGTGTGGATGGGCTTGGATGGATAGCATGGGGAAAGCTCAATTTATGGGGACACATAATTTTATTACAGAGGAGTCTGCTCTACAGTCTGAAATTCTAACTTTGAGATGGACGATGGAGAGTATACTGCAATATTTCACATGCAGAACTTTGGAATAAGCTGTAAAGACTTGATTGTGATGATTGAAAGACTCCATGATTGGCCAAGATTTCCAAGAGAGTTGGAGAGGATAGGGACTTTACAGATATGCTTCCCGAACTTCAAAATCACTCATATTCCACGAGCACATAATTAGATTTCAGATTTTCTAGGTAAGATTGTGAGATCATTTCATAGAGATCTTCATTTTGTTGATTTTTCTATTTCGGTTTAATTACCGAGACCACCTTAAGTTTGAGTAATAGAATAGCCTTTTGTCGAAAAAAAATCTATTCATGTTCATTTTGGGACTTGGATGGATAGCATGCGGAAAGCTCAATTTATGGGGATACATAATTTTATTAGAGGGGAGTCTGCTTTACAGTCTGAAATTCTAGCTTTGAGATGGATGATGGAGAGTATACTGCAATATTTCACATGCCAGAACTTTGGAATAAATTGTAAAGACTTGATTGTGATGATTGAAAGACTCCATGATTGGCCAAGATTTTCAAGAGAGTTGGAGAGGATAGGGACTTTACAGATATGCTTCCCGAACTTCAAAATCACTCATATTCCACGAGTACATAATTAGATTTCAGATTTTCTAGGTAAGACTGTGAGATCATTTCATAGAGATCTTCATTTTGTTGGTTGTTCTATTTTGGTTTAATTACCGAAACCACTTTAAATTTGAGTAATAGAATAGCTTTTCGTCGAAAAAAAATCTATTCATGTTCATTTTGGAACTTTATAGAAAGATCAACATTAGTTATACTCTAATCTTATCATATTCCACACTAATTTCTCTTATAAAATTAGGACAGACCCATCAATAAACAAACTATATAGTCATTAAAATTGAACAGAATGTTAAGTTTGGGCTAAAAAAAATTTTGTACGCTCAAATATAAAGTTTACATTTCAATATAGTATTCTTTAAACATTAATATTCTTAAATATTGTTTATGTAAACACAGCCTGCGTGCATATGTCTCATAGTAACTTTTATAGTGGCACTGTTAACACATTTAATCAGTACAATGATTTTAACCAATTGGCCCACCCCGGCCCACCCCGGTATTCTGTCAATCTATTAAAACGAACAACACGAAATTTAAACAAATTATTGTTGAACTGCTGATGAATGCCACAGATCCAAGATCCAAGATCCAACAGAGAACGATGCCCTTTTTATTTTACTATCGTGATTCATCAACAACGATATCAGTTACGTTTAATTCAACGCATTTTGTTTGACCACTAATTTCTTTAGCGTAATGCTTTTCATCTGCTTTCAAGCATTTTTTATTACAATAATTAGGCCTGGGCACAAAAACCGGACCCGAGGACCCGACCCGGAACCGACCCGAAAAAACCGGGTTCGGATGTATTCGGTTCTTGTAAAATACCCGATTGGGTTTTGCTTTCTCCTTGGTTCGGGTAACGGTTCGGGTCGGTTAATAACCGGTATCCGATAGAGTACTCATAGTTAACCGAAGTTAACAACAGCTACATTTCAATACTTCATTAATGGTTATCTTCATGCCCGACCATAAAGCAATTTTCTTTATTTCCTTGCCTCCTTGGTTCTATCGATTAACCTGTTCATCTTCGCCGGCTTCTCTAGAAAACTTCAATCGTCTGTTCGAGAATCGAAATTGAAGCTCTTAAACCCTACCTGTGATTATCTATAAATGGAGGACCTTGATCGTTGCAGTTCCTTCACAACTCACAGCAACACAATTCGATCTAAGGTTTATTATCCGAAACTCTCAGTTCTTTTTTCTTTCAATTGCTTGTTAATTCTGTAGTATTTGATCTATAGTTTCATATTGATGTAGCATGTTTTTATTTTGATTGATTCACTGTTTTTATTTTGTAGATGGATTCATCAACAACTCCTAATGGAAAAGACATTGCCAATCAAAGAGACCAAGAGACAGAAACCCAAGAAACACAACAAGAGTTTGCATCTCCTGACAATTCAGGAAAAAGAAAAGAAGTCCCCAGCTCAAGCAGAGCTACATCTCAGCCAGCGAAGGCCACTAAGGTGTTTAGCTCACGGTCAACTGTTTGGGATCACTACACAAGGACACCAGACAATCGAGACAAATGTGTCTGCCACTATTGCAAGAAGACGTTCGCTTGCCCAACCAAATCCGGGACATCCAACCTGCAGAAACATCTTAATACCTGCAAGCATTACAAAGCGTGGGAAGAGGGGAAAGTTCGTGCTCAGCCTGTGATCAGCGAAGATGGTTATCTGAAGGACGCCAAGGTTTCAGAAGATTTATTCAAGGAAGCTACGAATGAGATGCTTATCATCGGTGAGATGCCACTTGCCTTTGTTGAAAGCTTGGCATGGAAGTGTTTCTGCAACAAAATGAATCTGCCCAAACCACACTCGAGGAGGACTGCAACAAGACAGATTGTTGAGATGTATGTGAAGAGGAAGGCTGCACTGAGGGAATGGTTCAAAGTTAACAAGCAGCGAGTGTCTTTAACAACTGATATATGGGTCGCTCAATCAACAGGTAATGGAGTAATGGTGATAATTTTTTTTTGTTTGTGTCTGATTTTGTAGCATATGATTGAATCCTAACTTGATTTTGTTTGGTTTTGTATAGGTGCTAGTTATATGGTGATCACAGCTCATTTCATCGATGCTGCTTGGAAACTGAAGAAGCTGATCCTTGGTTTTAAGTACATCACTGATCACAAAGGTCAGACCATTTCAACCGTTCTGCTTGATTGTTTATCTGAGTGGGGTATAGAGAAGGTTTTCTGTATCACTGTTGATAATGCGACTGCAAACACATCGGCTCTTAGGAAGTTTAAGAGTAGTTTTGCATTGCTTGGTAATGATGCGTTTGTTCTGCATGGGGATTTTATGCATTTGAGATGTTCTGCACACATCATAAACTTGATTGTGAAAGAAGGTTTGGCTGCAGTGGATTTTAATGTTTCTGCTATCCGTAATGCTGTTTCTTATGTACGATCAAGCACAACTAGGCTTAGATCGTTTGAGTTAAGGGTTGATTCAGGGAAGTTAACAAGAGGAAGTTTGCCTTTGGATTGCAAGACTCGCTGGAACTCAACGTATTTGATGTTGTCAAGGGCTATTGAGTTCAGGGTAGCATTCAACAAGATGGAGGCAGAGGACCGGCTATACAATGATCACTTCTTGGAGTTTGAGAATGGAATCAAGCGCATTGGACCTCCTGAGATTGTTGATTGGAATGCAATTGAGAGGTTAGTGCGGTTCCTCATCATCTTCTACAACTCTACTTTGGTTGTATCTGCATCGACTTCTCTGAACTCTTTTAAATGCTACGGTGAGATAGTCACAATAGAGAAGAACTTGATAGGATTGACCCGTAGTTTAGACTCGGATTTGAAGGGTAAGGCTGAGGAGATGCTTAAGAAATTTGATAAGTATTGGGATGGTATGAGGAACATCAACAAGATCCTGATTGTAGCTACTGTCTTCGATCCTACAAAGAAGATGCAGTTTGCTAAGATGTGTTTCGAGAAACTTTATGGTAAAGACACTGCAGATGCTCAAGAAATGTTTCAGTCTGTCATGGATGTTCTTCGGGATTTGTTCAAAGAGTACAGTGCTCAGTTTCATACTGATGAAGGCGTTCAAGCATCTCAAGCTCCACAACCAGCATCATTCGGTAGCCAAGAGCAGCCAGCATGTGAAAGAATCAATCTGATTGATGAGTCGGGGTATGAGAGGATGGACTGTATGTATGCGGAGTTGGTTGATCTGATAGAGGATCGAGAAGCAAAAGATGAGTTGGAAACTTATCTCAAAGAGAGTGTTGTCAATCCGAGAACCATGCTTGGAGTGGAGTTTGATGTTCTGTCTTGGTGGAAGGTTAATTGCTCAAAGTTTCCGATTCTTGCAGAGATTGCTCGTGATGTCCTTGCGATGCAAGTGTCATCTGTTGCTTCTGAAAGTGCATTTAGCACTAGTGGTCGAATCATTTCCCCCTCATAGAAGTTGCCTAACTCACTATATGATTGAAGTGCTAATGTGTTTAGAGCAATGGATGAAGGCAGATCTTCGTGGCAGTGAAGGCAGAGTGGTGACAATGGAACAAATTCTTAGTGAATTTGAGTATGAAGACAAGCTCAAGCGAGGTATATCTCTTACTTGTAACTTATCTTTGATCACCCTTGATGTTTCGTAAGTACTAACTTTGCTTTTCTTTATAATTTTTTTCAGATTATGATTCTCAAGCAACCCAAGAAGAATAAATCAAGGATGAGCTTAAGGATCGAGCAATGAAGATTGGAGAATGTGCTTTGGAGAAGTCAAGCTTTGGTGTTTTGTAATTTGTTATGTTTCTGTTTTGTTCTGTTTCAGTGTTTTTACATGTTTTCGGTTATGTTTCTGTTTTTGGTGTGTCTTAAAAACTTATGTTGCGGTAATGCGGTTTAAGATTATGATCGGTGTATGGTACTATGGTTTATCCTTTTTTCAAGAATGCAATGTGTTTTTCCAAAGTTATTGACTTATTGTTATTTCCAAAATCTTATTTAGATTTGATCATGTATGGTATTGGTTCGGTTTTAATGTTTTGCTTTGGAAATCAGTTTGACTTATTGTTATTTCCTTACATGCCGTTCCTCAAGTTTTTCAATTAAAACCAAACCTAGTTGTGCTTCATTATAAATAGAGAACCTTGATTGTTTATTGATTCACACTTTCACAGCAATATGAATATGATAGTTAACTCAAGGTCGGCTGTTTGGAAACACTTCACAAGAACAGAAAGTAACCGAGACAAATGCATATGCCATTACTGCGAGAAGGTCTTTGCTTGTTCACCTAAAATAGGCACATCCAACCTGCATAAACATCTCCAAACCTGCAAACAGTTCAAAGCGTGGAGAGATAATGAAGTGGTATCAATCTCCACTTCAACCTGATCGGTTTTTCTTTGCAGTATTTGGTGTTCTGGTTTCCTTTTTTAGTTTATCTTTGTTGTTGACTTGTTGTTTCTTTGTTATTTGAAAACTTGAATATGGAATAAAATTTGCAGTTCAATGAAAGTATGGTTAGTTTGGTTACTTTTAGGAACCGAATAAGTATTTTGGATATATGTAACCAAAGTAACTGGTAGTACATTGAGTATTTGGTTATTTTTCGGTTATTAAAACTCGGAACCGAACCCACCCGAACCCGCTTAGACCCGACTCGAACCCGACCCGGAATTTATATATACCCGATTGAGTATTCACATTGCAAACCCGAATAACCCGAAACCCGAAAGACCCGACCCGGACCCGAACGGGTACCCGAATGCCCAGGCCTAACAATAATAATACTATCCCAAAAATACCAAGGTTTATGCGTGCATAGAAAAAGTGTCATTCTCCAAATAGTATTATAAGACTCGAAATCTCCGTTATGGTTGGTTATATAACTAATGAAACCAAATGATGCAAGATGAGCATAAGCATATACGTCTTTAGTGACAGAATATTATATATATAGTACCAATTCTTTATTTGTTACTGAATATTATACTTTTTGTTCGACAACAGGATACATATCTGGATTCGGAAGATTATACTGACACGAACTGCTATATTACATATCTTTGGTCTGCTAACTATGTATAATATAACATGTAATACGGCGTAAATACATAAAATCCAAATTTTGGATGTTTGTCTAGAAATTGTGTTTATAAGGTTTTTTTACATCGGAATCTATTATTTGCAATATTGTAAAACTTGGGATTTTGAATTAAGGGTACCCGAAGACGTTTCTAATAATAAAGATGGCTTTGTTTCTTAATACTATCGGTCACTGAATGAAAGGGTTATTTATTGAATTAAGCCTACAGAGAAAATTTATTGAAAACTGGCATCGTTTGACCAAGAGTAACTTTATATCATGACCTAAAAGGTATCTCAAAAGACACTTTAATAACATCCACATCGACAAAGTTGCAAATTCCAAGTCATGTTTAGACTTTATATTAGTCGTAATCAGTTTGATACTAATTGTCATTATATTTCGGGAAAAAAAGAAATCAAAGATAAATTTGACTAAGAACAGTTGTTAAGAAAGTGTTCACAAACTCGGTAGACGCTAATCGGGCGGTTGACCAACGCCTAACGAGTAATCCATAAATCAGAATTTCAATGGGGTTTAATCGAAACCTAGTTTTCCAAAATAATCTAAAATTAAATTTACTCTGACTTCTAATTAAACGTGCATCAAGTTAAAAAAAAATTAAACCAAAAATTTATACTAACAAAATGAGGATTTCTCATAAATAGCAAGAATTACCAAAATTTAGTTTTATTTTATTTTCTGAAACTACAAAACTTAGTTAGACCAACCAATTTTAGCGTTATTTGAGTGCTTGCGAACCTTGAGTTCGAAACAAATGTGTTATCATGACCGATCATGAGATTTAAAGAATTATAGGCGACATTTTAAAATTTTCAGTTAACACTTTTTGGAGTAAATTTGAGAGTTTAAACAAAACTTTTTGATAGTTTTTGTCTATGTATCTTTTCAAAAAAATTGGAGTCAAAACCAATATTTCATTAGATTTGGCTCATGACCAGCTCAGGGTGTTAAATTTGGGACGTAGTGATTTATGTCTATAGACTCATCACAAAGGTTGGTACCTAGCAATATTATAAATAAAAAAACTACAGCTTTTCGATTATAAAACAAGATTTTGGTCAACAAGTGACGCTCGTTAAATATGAAATTGTTGCATATGTTGTACTATGATAGAAAAAAACAAAAATAGGTCCGGAATCAGAACTCGTGCAACATCAACTGAAAAGTTTGAAAAAAAATCTAATATTCCAATTTTGGCAAATCAGAATATCATCCCTAATTAAAAAGATTAAGGAAAAAGAGACATGTCATACATTAGGTAAAGCCAAACGGAATAAAAACATAATCAGACATATAAACATTGATTTGACCTTTACAGATATAAAGCTATGATATAGGGAAAATAATAAACATATATGTAAACCAGTCGTTTGAATAGTCTTGCATTATTTATTCTCTCACTAGAATGCATCCGAGTAAAATATTACATACTGTTTGGTAGTTACTTTACGTAAATATGAAAGGAGCAAAAATATATTTTTATATGTAACGTTTCTGGACGAAATCAAATAAGTGTATGTGTAAGTGTAAGAATATCAAACAAAAAAAGTGTAAGAATATCGTTAATACTCATCTAAACAGTTACAATTTATAACCAAATTTATTCAAAACCTGCTATTAAATCATTTTAGTTAGTTTTATATTTATTTCAGATATACATGTTTTTAATACAAAAATATTGGGGCCAAATCTCATAAGACCTTCAGATCCGAAATCACATTAAATAATATTAGTTTTGTCACACACTGATCGGATATCCGGTTTTGAAAGTATTTGTAATTTGCTTTGAATGTTACAGATATCTAAATTTCTGATTTTCTTTGCTTCGGAAAAATATGGATATTCGGACAAACAGAAATCCGGAGAATAAATAAATATTTATGGATATTTGTGGATATTTACGGATATCTCATTTGTTTTGATTAATACAAATAACCTTAAAATTCGATAAAAATTTGTTTTGTAAAATATTTTTTGCATGATATAAAAGATAAAAAATTAAAAGATATAGTGAATTTACATATTTTTTAAATTTTCAAACTTAATTAACAATTATAATAACACAAAACTTAAGAAAAAAAATTATAATTGTCATAAATGTTTTCTCTTCCTTTTATGTAATACTTTATATAAGTAATAATGTGAATAGAATCTGTCAAATCGTATGTTAGAATAATAATTATATAATTTTATACATTTAAAACTTTAAATATAATCAAATATACATGTATTATATATTGACAGATCGGATCGGATATTCGCTTCCCAAAATTTTAATATTTGTAGTTTGTTTTGATTTTAACGGATATTAAATTTTAGTATTTTCTTTGCTTCGAAAACTTACGGATATCCGAAATTTTCGGATCGAATAGCAATGGATAACAAATCGAATCAAATTTAACAGATAAAATGCCCAACCCTATCTCTTACATAATGGCCAAAATCATTTTTGTTGAACTGGGTAGACACACATGTTCATTTTTTTCAACCTCTTTCATTACAAAAAAAATAACATGTGAAACTTTATGATGAATTTCGGTATTTGTAAATCGAGCAAAGGGTAACACCAACGTTACGACAAAAAATAGTCTTCATAAACTCGAATGGCTTAAGACCACTTTCCTTTATGTGGAGAATGGCGTTACATCTTTCAAGCTTGGTTCTGTTTTTATTTTTTTTCCCAGCTCCTACTGGAGTTTTGGTTGGTTGTTTTAATTTGCTCTGTTTTGGTTTCTTATTTTTAGTTCTTTGTCATTTAGACAAGAACTAAACTCCTCAATATTTATCAATGACAAAAAAAAAACTCTGATATAAGTTCACGAGGAGATACTTTTCATCATAAAACACATGTTAATTTGGAAGAATTAACAGTTTCTGAGAAGAGACATTGTAATCGTTGTAAATTAACGAAGAATTTATGATAAAACATTTTATAATTTATTAACAACAAATGAATGAGAAAAAGTAATATTACAGGTGAACACATATTTGTAGTGTTCTATACCTAACATATTTGATCGTAAATTAGTTGTTATATAAATGTAAAAGATATGTAAAACAATTTCATTGTTAACCAGTTGATACTTTCCTACCTACTAAAAATGAAAATTTCTTTATATATATAATTGCTCTTATAAATAAAAGAATAAAAATAAAAGAAAACAAAAAACGTAAAAGATAGAAAAAATATCCGGCAGTAGCAATATTTATGAGTTGTGAAGTTGGATATATACACAAAGATTATGACGAGAAAGGACAAAGGAAATTTTGAACGGTTTAGAAATATTCATTTACCGGGCGGGTAATACACCAATCACACGGATGAAACCAGTAATATGTTTTATCTTTGTCTTGAAGGATGGTTCGCTTAATCTCTCTTGCAAGGCGGGAAAGAGGTCCTCATAAAATCAGTTGCTCTAGCATTACCAGTATATGATATGCATATTTTCGCCTATAAATATCTCTGCGCTAAACTCACTAGCTCCTTGACTGAATACTGGTGGAGCAACGGGACAAACCGGCACAAGCTTCCCTGGGTTGCGTGGAAAAAACTCTGCAAACACAAAAATAAAAGGGCATGGGCTTCCATGAAATTGAGCTTCACAACCAGGCTCTCCTTGGGAAACAGGCTTGGAGAATCTGGAAAAACCCTGACTCGCTTCTCTCTCGCTTGCTGCAAGCTCGCTACTTCAGAAACTCAAACTTCCTAGACCGCTGTGTTGGCAACCGGCCCTCTTATGCCTGGAGAAGCATCATATATGGCCGGGACTTAGTGAAAAAAAATCTGCTGGATGTCATCGGTGATGGCACTGATACAAACGTCTGGTCTGCAAACTGGATTATGGATTCTCTGCCTCGTCCTCCTATGTATCATCCTACTCTCTCTCTCTCTCTCTCTCTCTCTCTCTCTCTCTCTCTCTCTCTCTCTCTCTCTCTCTCTCTCTCTCTCTCTCTCTCTCTCTCTCTCTCTCTTCTCTCTCTCTCTCTCTCTCTCTCTCTCTCTCTCTCTCTCTCTCTCTCTCTCTCTCTCTCTCTCTCTCTTCTCTCTCTCTCTCTCTCTCTCTCTCTCTCTCTCTCTCTCTCTCTCTCTCTCTCTCTCTCTCTCTCTCTCTCTCTCTCTCTCTCTCTCTCTCTGTGTGTAAGTGATCAACTGGTGGAAAACTACCTTTTGGAACATCCCGCTACTGAGAGAAACCTTCGCACCTGATGACGTGGATAGAATACTCTCCATAAAAGTGAATCCCCACCTGAAAGATACAAAGAAATGGAGCTTCACTTTGTTTGGATCTTATACGTCGAAGAGTGGTTATCGCCTTGTCGAGCTGATCAACAAAATACAAGAACCTCAAGCTGCTCCTCTGCCCCCTTTGGACAAACGCATATGGTCCAATCTCTGGAAGATCAAGATTCTACCAAAGATACGGCATTTCCTCTAGAGGGCTCTCTCCGGTGCTCTTGCTGTAAAAGCAAACCTGAGATCACGGGGTATTCGAGTTGACGCTAGATGTGCTTCATGCGGCCATAGCAATGAAACTGTCTGCCACGTCCTATTTTCATGCCCTGCTGCTCTAGATGTCTGGAACTCTTTAAACTTCCCGCTCCCTCCTTTAGGCTTCTCCAACAGCTCTGTTTTTCTTAACCTTCACTTCCTTGTAGAAGGGGCCAAAAAGCATGCTACCGATACATCCATACACCGCTCATTCCCATGGGTCCTCTGGCACATCTGGAAAGCTAGGAACTCCCCCCTGTTTGAACGCTCTAAACTATCAACTGAGAACATCAAGAACAGGGCTCTGGAGGACTGTGAGATATGGTTTAACGTCAATCAAACGGCTGTTGCAGAAACAGCAGAGGCCGGGCTTTCTTCTTGGAAGAAACCTCCCTCGGATGCTCTAAAATGTAACATAGGAAGCTCTTGGTCACCTGATCAACGGAGTGGAGCAGCGTGGGTCCTACATAACTATAGAGGAGAAGCCACTCTCCATAGTCGCAGACCATACTCCATGTCTTCTTCCCCCATTATGGCGGACCTCCTTAGCCTTCACTGGGCTGTTGAAAGCATGGCCAACCTAAAGCAAAAGAAGATAATATTTGAATACTCCTCGCTATCTCTCCGAGATACTCTAGCTAACCCCAACTCACTTCCTGAATTTTGTGGGCTGGTTGATGCAGTTCACGCACTTCTGCAAAAACTAGAGTCTTGGTGTCTGAGATTAGCCCCTTCATCTGAAAACAAGGCTGCGATGGAAATCGCTGTGAGTGTCACTAGAGATATGAGGCTACACTCTTATGTAGCTCGTGGTGGCCCCTCTTGGCTTCGTTCTCTCCTGAGTAAAGAAGCTGCTACCTGATTTTCTCCCCCTTTACAACTATTGATGTCTAGTGTTTTTTCTTTCCTTTCCGTTAAGTCTTTTTCTGCTTCTCAAAACTATGTTTGAACTTCTGTTTCTTTGCAACGTTGAATGAATTGATTCAGTGTTAAAAAAAAAGATGAACTAATTATTTGTGCAAATAGAAGAAATAGATTATGATTTAAAATACACATTACATACAATACATTAATTTGATATTGTATACATAATTTTTTGATCTGAATCGAACTCGATATCTTATGCAAATCTAGCTCATTTATTTTCTTAACTAGTTTGAAGTACTTATTTGCCAATTTTAATTTATTATTTTAATATTTTTATTATATTTTGGATTTTAATGTTAAAACCTCCCGATTAAATTTGGTTAAAGTAAAAATCTTACTAGTAAAGTTAAAATGAGAGTTCATGTTAAATCTTTATGTTAATGGTTTCTAATATCTGAAACAAATTTAGTTGAAACTGTTTAGCATTAAAATCTTTCATACAACTATTAAACCATCAAAAATTAATTTAATACTTCCTCCGTCCCACTTTAAGTGGAGTTTTAGGGAAATTTTTTTGTTCCATTTTAGGTGATGTTTTCAAGTTTCTAGGTAAAAAATAAATGCATTTTAATATTTTAATTATTTATATTCTGTAGTATAATTGTTTATTGGTTGAAATTACTTTAATCATTATTGTTTTTAGGTAAACAAGAAAAATAGAATAAAAGTTTGTAATTTCTTAATCAACGTGTAAAAACCTCAAAACTCATTTATTTTGGAATAGAGGGAGTAATGATTATTTGTAGCAATAGAAAACATAAAACTTGTTCACCCAGTTTTAATCTCTAGCTTTAAATGTTAGTTATTATTTTAAATCAAATTTATTTATTTAAAAAGAAAAAATTAGCATAACTCATTAAAGAAATCTTACCAGTCGTCGTCATTGAATGCGTAAGACTTACGAGCTTGGGTATATATGGTACTTACTTTGGTTAAAATAATATGTGTATACTATGGACTTAGAATCTCTATGTTTGCGAACCTATTAAACCTACCTATTGTAAAGATTTTCATAATTATAGTTTAGACCATCCATACTACATAACTACGGGTGATTCTACATGAGTTTCTTCACAGACCAAACTTGTATGAAAGTTTCATTGGACATTCGCTTTTCCATTTTGAAATCGGAATTGAAATTGAAATTTTATGAAAGTTTACGAAATCTCGTTTCCAAAATGTTTTTAAAATATCATATATTAAAAGCATGTTGGAAGTTTATAATTCGGTTTTGGAATCACACTTTTATTTTAAAATCCACAATGTTACAAACAAAAAGATATAAAATCATGTATTTGTTTTTATATAAAACTAGGTGTGCATAATTCTTTATAAATATTTATTATTAAATATTTTATTACTTTAAAAATCAAAAATAAAAAAAAAATAAAACACTAAATTTATACTATTTCATGAACCCTTAAATTATTTAGTTTTAACTTTTATTAATTTAAAAACACTTTTATTGATTTAGAAATATTATTTTTGCTTAACAACATTAATTTTTTTAATATGTTGTTATCTTTAACTAGATTTTTATTATATTTATTAATAAAAATCGTATAATTAAATAAAATAAATAATTATTAATATAAAGTGATATTACTAAACCAAATGATTGAAGCTGCCAAAACCTACAAAATATCAAAATAAATCAAACAACAAGAATACTAAACCAAATACAATTTCACATATTATCAACCAAAGTAAATAAAATTATTGATATATGTATAATTATTGTAAAATACCTCCCATAAATAACTCAATAAACATTCAAACTAACTAACCACATTGCAAACAAAATATTAATATATATAATGAATAAGATAAGAACATTTTATCTTTATTGTTATTTTCATTTCTAAATGTTATAATAGAAAAATAAATTATCATCAATCTATATTCTATTCTTACTTTAAAATTGACATTTCTATTTGTAAATAAAAATTACTATTTTGAAAACATTCTTTTTGGAGATAGATATTTTGATAATATTTTAAAAAGATAATTCCAATCCCAATATAAATATTTAAAAAAAAAAAAAAATTATTTTTTCTAACTTAAGTAACAAATAAGTATTATTCTTACAACAGAATAATAAGAATAAAATGAAAATATCACGAAAGAATAACATTAATAAAAAAAATATAAATCAAATTTAGTGTTATTGCTTATATACCTCTTTTGGTATTTTGATATTAAAACTAATTTTAAAATAATCTAAAAAATATGCCACCAAAAAATATAAATCAATTTTTTATTTTTAAAAATATATTTTTAATATTTTAGTATGATGATAAGTATAATTAATATTGTTTATATATACTACTACTAATAAAATCAACAAATAAGAAAGAAAGATGTAGATAAACAAAAATAAATACATGGAATTTTTTTTTATATTTTTCAAACATGTTATCCATTTATGTTTTGAGATATTTTTTATAATATTAATTTGTAATCAGTTAAATAATGAATGATGTAATATTTATTAAAGATATCAAAACTTTAATCAATCTAATTAAAATTATTTATTAAACTAATGACTCAACCTAAAATCATGGAGAACATGACAAATAAGAAAATTTACTTCTCAAATAAAATTGTTTATTATTAAAAAATAACTTAACCTAAAATTATGGAGAATATGATAAATAAAAAAATTCATTTCTCAAACAAAATTGTTAATTATTAAAAATAATGACTCAACCTAAAATCATGGAGAACATGACAAATAAGCAAATTTACTTCTCAAGTCTAAAACTAAATAGTAATGAAATAGGAAGAATAGAAATATTAAATATTAAAATTATACTATAAAATATCTTTATACATTGAGGTTTTTATTAGAGATATAGCATAAATAATCTTTATACATTGAGGTTTTTATTAGAAAAATAACATGTATATTCAAAAATATTGTGTAAATTATTTATGAAATATTAAAAAGTAGTTAATATAATTATATCCTACAAACCTAATCTAAGTGTATTTTCACATTTTTAATATGAAATTATTTAAAATCATTATAAATGAATGAATGATTTATTTTTAATTTGAATCATATAATTTATTAAAAATTTCATATATTTTAATATATGTTTCTAATATGTATTCACTTTCTAATATTTTAAAAATTTTCATTTTTGCGTTTTTCATACTATTTTAGTTTCATTGTATCCGTTTCCATGTAACATTGTCTTTTAGTAATTAAATATCAGTTACATAAAGAAAAAAACAAATTTGTCGAGAACAAGCAAATATGGATCCGTCCAGTAGATGGAACCTTCTTGGAAAACAACACTTTATTATTAATCCATAAAACAGAAAAACAAACAAATTAATAATAAAAGGGTAGAAAAGGAAAGAACAGTCAACCCCAAGAATCGTCAAGCCACATGAAAACGAACGTCGATTCTGACTCGGCGAA
Organism: Raphanus sativus; assembly: GCF_000801105.2. Lineage (NCBI taxonomy): Eukaryota > Viridiplantae > Streptophyta > Magnoliopsida > Brassicales > Brassicaceae > Raphanus > Raphanus sativus. The sequence goes on along the minus strand of NC_079515.1, from coordinate 10,844,762 downwards.
TATCCAGTCTTGTATATAAATATACACATACAATGCATCATCCATAGATCTCTTACTAAACAAAATTTCTTACCCAACTCTTCAAAGCAACCAACCTGAACTACCAGAGACTAGCTAGGACAAGTTTTATGGAGGGACCAAATAGGAGGAGCAACAGCCAAGCACAAGATGACAAGCAAGCTCGCTTCCGAGGCGTACGGAGGAGGCCGTGGGGCAAATTTGCAGCAGAGATTCGAGACCCATCAAGAAACGGTGCCCGCCTCTGGCTTGGGACATTTGAGACCGCTGAGGATGCTGCACGGGCGTATGACAGAGCCGCCTTCAACCTTAGAGGTCATCTTGCTATACTTAACTTCCCTAATGAGTATTATTCGCGCATGGATGACTGTGCGCTTCGCCCTCCTTATTCTTCTTCTTCATCTTCGGGTTCAACTTCTACGGGCGTGAGTCGACAAAATCCAAGGGAAGTTTTTGAGTTTGAGTATTTGGATGGTAGAGTTCTTGAAGAACTTCTTGATTCAGAAGAAAGGAAGAAACGTTAGTTTTGTTTTCTTTATTTTATGTGGCATTGTGGTGGCTTAGCTACGTGTATTATGTGCATGTAGGTTGGTTATTTAGTAGTACTTATTTTGGAATTTTGATAACGTGCTACGGTCATAAATTGTAAGATAGGGGTACTTTGCGTTTCCATGAAATATGATGTTTTAAGTATTTTGCGCTTAATCTTAAGTTTAAACATTTCACCCAAACAAAAGTAATTTGCGTTAATATTACTAAGTAACAGAGTCTTCGCGTTTGTATTGATCCAATTCAAACACATGTAAAATTAAATTATCGTGCTGTATAATTAAGGCCAAAACATGAATTTTGTTGATATACATACTTAGTTATTAATTAATCTTTTGTGCGATCCAATGACGGTTCAAAAATAGTGAGATATTATAACAAATACATCATGGACCGTGTGTATGAGAATCTAATTCACAAAAAAATAAGTTCAACGTCAGTAAGGAAGAAATTCGACTCAAAAGAAAGGTTAATATTCAAAGTTGCTTCTTGCTTTGAAATTTTCTCTGTATTCCTAATATATAATTTTATAGCTTTATTAGATCAGCATTCTGATACTGTTCTAAAGATTTAGAAGAGCCATGTTCGAGAAAAGTAAAATGATATATAAGGTCCCTATACCATGACAAACAAACAGAGAACAGTTCATCTATCTTAGCAAAAAGGAAAAGTTCATTTAAATGATTATTGTGAACGATCTTGATATAGTGAGTGAGTCTATATATAGCACTCTTATTCTGCATGCAAGTGAGAACTAGTGTTGCTAATTGTCTCAGCCCGATGATATCATAGGATTAAATTCACAAAATGTTATTTGGTTCTGAAAACGTGTATATATATGAGATAAGGTGTTTTATTACATATTTTATATATCGTCGGGTTTTCTCGTAGAGGAAAATATCTGATACCAAAGAAAAAACAATTTGAAACATGATCTTAGTGTCGTTTGTATCAGTATTACAGTATTACTGTCTTGTGTCGTGATGGCTATATGTAATCTAGTCCCTTAAATTTAAATCGACCTCAGTAAATTGGGCTAAGTTTTATTTAAGCCCAGCAATAAAACAAAAAATATTATTAGTATTCTTCACCCCAACATATAAAATCCATATTATCCATACACTAACGAATGTGGTAATTGGTAAAACTGTTGCTTAGTAATATTAACGCAAGATATAAAATCCATATTATCCAGTGCTAACACATTTGGAAGAAGAAAACAAAAGAAGTGACAAATCGATCTAGTTAACGGTTTGTGTTATACCAAACTTCCTGGTTATAACTCTATCCACATTCTAGAAGCTCTTCCAATAAACTATCGTCTAAATACTCAAACTCAATCACTTCCTTCCCGCCACCACCGTCTCTTTCACCAAACTCTAACGACAAAGAGGCCACTGCATTCTCGCCACCACCACTGGGACCATCCCTCATCACTGGGTACTCATGAGGGAAATTGAGAATGGCCTTATGGCCTCTCATAGAAAAAGCGGCTCTATCGTAGGCCCGAGCCGCGTCTTCCGCTGTGTTAAACGTCCCAAGCCAGACACGAGCACCGTGGTTAGCCGAGTCCCGTATCTCCGCAGCATATTTCCCCCATGGACGCTTCCGTACACCTCTGTATTTCACCTCATTCGTGTTAGAAGCTCTGTGTTCCATAAGTTTAGTTTTAAGTTATATTTGTTCGCATGTAGTACATGTGTTTGATAGTAGTCGATAATTTATACGTGGAGGTAATGTGACTATTGAGAATCTACTGGACCTTATTTTAGAACACGTGCGGGTAGTCACTGGTCAAAAGCCTCCTATTAGTAAATAAAAAGTTCAATAATGGGGTAAACTGTGCCATTAAAATATATACGTGCTATTGTCATAGTAAATTGAATTATTAAGGTTGTCAAACAAATAAAACTTTTGGGGCAGCTCTACGTCCAGTATAGTTTCTGATAACATGAGGGGCTAAAACGCAAATATTTAAATTGTGAGTGAAGTCCATTGAATCTAGATGGTCAAGGTGACGGCTAAATTGAAGAAAAAGTATTTTGTGACAACGGACAAAATTGATTTCAGCCTCTCATTTATTTTTCTGGTCATATTTGTTTTTTCTTTCCATTTAAAGTTCACGTGCCAAGTCTGACCGCACGTGTTGTAGATTATAAAATGGGCTGTCCACGTCCAAGTACCTATGTTCAACTCAAATCAATTTATTGGATTTGTTAAACCCCTGATTGCACCTAATCCAAATTATCCAGATCCAAAATAAACTTCTATATGGGTTTTCCGCGGGGCTTAATTAAAAAAAATCAAACTTAACATACAAAAATTTATATTTGACATGATTTTATTATGTTTTGTAGGGAAAATGTAAGTTTACAGTTTTGACAGGAAAATATAATTTTACGGTTTTAGTGGAAAACATGATTTACGATTTTGGCGAGAAACATGATTTTACGATTTTGACGGAAAAACATGATTTTGTGGTTGGCGGAAAATATGATTTCACAGTTTTTACGAGAAAACATAATTTTACGTTTTTGCGAAAAACATGATTTTGCAGTTTTGGTAGAAAACATAATTTTGCGGTTTTCGCGAAAAAATAATTTCTGCAGTTTTAACAAAAAACATGACTTTACTGTTTGAGGGAAAACATGATTTTACGGTTTTAACGCGAAAACGTGATTATACTGGTGTGACACAAAAACTTGTTTTTATAATTTTAGTGGGAAAACATGATTTTATGGGTTTTGATAAAAAAACATAATTTTGTGGTTTTGACTGAAAAACGTGATTTTACAAATTTGGCGGAAAACATGTTTTCTTATTTTATTTTCAACTTATAAAACCCTATATTATTTGATTTATTGGAAGTCCATGTACGGATGGTTTTAGCACATCTAATTCAGAGTTAACATGTCTCAGTCTAATTGGACAACTTTTATTTTTGGGTCTAATATGATTGGACCGTTTGGATTTGGTCATAACCGATGGTCATTAAACCCATTTGACATCTCTAGTCTATACTCTTAAAATTTGAGTTTGACCATCACCAAATGCATAGAAAGATATGAATCTTATTAAATATTGAAACACTAGTCGTTTAATATTGTTTCTATATGATTGTGGTTTGTTTAAAATTTTCTATCGAAAGTTGTTTTTGTATTGTCTCTTAATTATTGTAATATATCAGTATTGTGTTTATTCGATTAACGAAATTACAATCTTATCGTCTTATATGGTTTTGCAATTTTTCGAGAAGTGGATTGAAACGTGAGTAATATATGCTTTGTTTAAATATTTTAATTTAATATATCTTAATAATCTATTTTTTTTCTTTTCATGTGGTTTATAATGTGTTTGCTTTAAAGATGTTAGTTCTATATAACATTTTATTTGATATGTTTGGTCTTTTTATTCTTTGAATACTGAAGCTGTGTAATTAAGATATTTGATTGGATATAGTAATCTTAGAGTTGCGCTTTGCATCGTACATTTCTTTTGTGGTTTTAAGAGCTTTCTAACTACTCACAGAAATTTTTATTTTCATAATTATTGTAATATATCAGTATTGTGTTTATTCGATTAACGAAAATACAACCTCATCGTCTTATATGGTTTTGCAATTTTTCGAGAAGTAGAATAAAACCTGAGTAATATATGTTTTTTTAATATTTTAATTTAATATGTCTTAATACTCTATTTTTTTTCTTTTCATGTGGTTTATAATGTGTTTGCTTTAAAGATGTTAGTACTATATAACATTTTATTTGATATGTTTGATCTTTTTATTCTTTGAATACTGAAATTGTGTAATTAAGATATTTGATTGGATATAGTAATCTTAGAGTTGCGCTTTATATCGTATATTTCTTTTGCGATTTTAAGAGCTTTCTCACTACTCACACAATTTTTTTATTTTATTAATTATTGTTTGTTTTTCTAACTTTTTTTTTTGAAATTTTGGTTTTAGTTATGTATTAGTTCTTAGTTATTGTTTTCCAATAATTTATTGCTAATTTTCCTTTGATTAATTTTATATCAGAAGAAAAAAAATCAATGAGATACACTACTTTTGATTTTAATTTTCTTCACCTTGAATATTGATACAAGGTATAAGCAATATCATAAATGGGTTTCCTTATTTTTCTTTTATAAAACAAATTACATGTATTCTAGGTTATGTTATGTTTTTAGAATAATTTTCATTGTTATGTTTGTTATATCTTTTTTCTCTAACTATTTGTATTTTTTAATGTTTTGATTATTTATTAACTTTTGGTTATGTTTTCATCATTTTAATTAATTTCTCAATTAAGTATAGTGGCCAAAAATGAAAAGTTATGTCAAATTCACTTTTTTATTTTTTTGTATTGAGTTTGATAAAATATGAAAAATAAATATTGTAATGGATTTACCTCCTTTTTTTCTTTAGAAACTTTTCTATATATTATCGAAATTTATTTATTGTATTATTGTTTGTATTTTCATGAAAATATTAAATGTTGGCTAATTTGTTTTCAGAAAATTATGTTATATTATGTATTTTTATTTATTTTATTTTTTTCATTTGTTATATATTTTTCAAAATGTATTTTAATTTTATTTAGTTGTGTATTAATCATTGGTTGTGGTTTTCACTATTTTTCTAATTTCTACATTTGTGTGGATATAGAGTCATATTCTAAAAGTATGGATGATACAATTGATGGTTTACAAGGAAAAATAAAATTAATCAATATAAATTATAAATTATTGTGTTTAGAAATGTCATATTAAATAATTATTTAATCCTTTAAATTTTTAAAAATATATTATCACTTATAAAAATAAATACTTATTACAAATTTAGATCATATTCCTAGCTATTTTAGATAATTAAAAATTTCAAATATTGATCTATACTTTTTTAAAAATCTTTCTAACCAAGTTTAAATCCATTTATTCAGTATCTTTTTTATATTCAGTATTTATAATCTTTAGTAGAAAAATAGTATTTAGAAAATTAACCAAGAAGCAATTAAAATTAAACATTATACTCATTAATCAATTAAGTTGACATGTACAATCAGTCAAGGCAGTTAAGATCCTTCCTAACATGGTTTATAAAATATTTTTACAATATATACACATTCTCTATTTTGAAAACTATGGATACAACTATACAAATCAAATATTATATGGAATAAATTGCCTACAATATTTTTATGTTCTTACAAATGTTATAACTAATGTATCAATTTTTAATACTATACTAACTCATATTTGTCTATTTTTCCTACTTTTAATTCAGAAATTTTATTTTCTAGATATTTTATGCATAAATATAATAATACAAATGTTGGATTTGTTTATATGATGGTCCAAATAAATATCGGTCATATAATTTATTCTAGACCACAAAAAGATTAGTCTATGTAATTAAACACATATTTATTTCTCAAAATGTTATATTAGTACACACATTGCAAATCATGTATAAGATTTAGTACAAACAATGATAAAAGATATTGTCACCCGCTCGACCGAGCGGGTCAAAATCTAGCGTAGCTTATTGAAGATACTATGTTTATCTACAACGATTGCTTCTAGAATAATGTTTTAGCATCTTTTCACTTGCTTCCTGCCATGTTTTGTGAATTCTTTTAACATCCAATATCAGCATATTGTTTTTCATAATATTGAGACAAACATTGGTTAAGGAACTTTGTGTAAGTTGTTTCTTGGAAATAACTATAGCAAACCCACAATTGAACAACAAATTATGATTACTAATTATCAAAAAACATACAACAAGATCACCACCTAGATTTTATGCATAATCACTACATAACCTAATATTATTTAAATCATAAAAGTTGATATACACTGCACTTTCAAAAGCTTACATAAAAGCCACACAAACAAAATATACAATTATATAGTTACATACATCACACAAGTAAAATATATCCCGCGCGTAGCACAAAGTGACCCTAGTATCTTATATAATAAAGTAGACTTTTGTATCTCCATAGGGGGAAAAATGCCATGTGTCATCATCATTTAATTCTTTTTATATTGAGTCATTAAAATTATTTATATGCAAATTTATTTAATTAAGATGTTGAGACCCAATTCCAAAAATTTTGACAACCAAGCCCAATATTTTACATATTTGTTTTTTTACCGTTATCGTGTATTCATATCTATGTTCCACCTACAAAACTTTTACTGAATTATAACGTTTCTGTGTCGCTGAAACATGCTCATCAAATCTGGCCATTAACTCTTTCATTGAAGATATCTCCCATGACGTTGATTTTAAAAACTTTTTTCCTAATTTCATAGATGCTAATAAATAGGAATGCAAATAATCAAATTTTTTCTGCTTCACCAGATTCAACCTTCTGCTTCCTTACACACATATGCCGCCACAATGGTTTCATCCTACATCCTTCTTTCTAAGTTGAAGTTCGGTTGTTGCTCTCAGATAGTGGTTACACGTCTTTTCCGTCTCTGGAAAATATGCAATCTTAAGAAAGTAGAGGAGTTATGGGAGTTCACGAATGCCATCAAGAAATCTTACAACAAATGCAAATAAAAATCTTACAAAAATGCAATTCATATAAAATATTCAACAACAAATAAAATAGTTATATTCAAATAAAAAATAAAATACAATTTATAACGTTAAACTGTTAATCTTAAAACAACAAATGCAAAGTTATTGAAATTTAATATGTTTTACATCAGAAACTTTACAATTATATACAAAACATATTATTGAAAAACACAAACACAAAATATATTAACCTATAACCTATTACGATATAACATAATAAAAACATTAAATAATGTTCTTAACAAATAGAGATGACCACATAATTACATCATCCAAAAAAATTTACTCAACAACAATAAATATCAAAAATTTTAAAAATTTAATACTAAGATTTAGGATTAAAAATACACTGTACCAACTTCGAATGTATCTTTACGATCAATATACATCTGATTGGTTAAATCGATATAGTCACAACTTCTTAATTTTGACAAATCCAGAGCGAGAAGAAACTAGCGGTTAATATAACACCTGTGATTATTTGAAATTATCATCATAAGCACCGCTCACAAAATATAATTTATAGAAATCAACCTAGAAAAGTCCAAAGCATCAAACTATTATAACACCTCCCCATCCTCCCAATATACAAAACTAGGTCTAGACATAAATCTCAAACCCGAACCCGATCCGAAGTAAGAATAGCGGTTCAGTTACGGATCTAGCCAAAAACAAGATCAATTTCATTTACTTTGGATTATCGGTTTGGTTCCATTTTAGCCGATAACTGAAGAGTAACCCGAGTTGAACCGAACAAATACAAAGCTCATAGTATAAAACGTGACAAAAAAAATCATATTATTCCAAATGAGATGACGCAAAATAAAAGATAAATAAAAATGCAGTTTATATAACTAGCATAGATTTATCAATTTAAGTTTTTAGGCATCTTTACTATCATATCTAATTATTGATATATATATATATATATATATAGATTAATAATCGATAGATTAATATCTCTATAAATTAATATAATTTCATAGTTCCAAATTGAGTTTTTGGTTCAATTAGTATCTCGATAAATTTTTTAAAAAATATAATTTTGGTGTATTCCCAACATTATTAATTTATAGAGTTTCACTGTATATATATATATATATATACATATAAATATATATGTATAAACTCTAATTTAATATAATCATTGTAAGATGAAGTCCACATTTATAAATTTTCTAAATCATAATTTAAATTAATAAGTTTCAATTAAATAATAAACAATTCAGCTATTACACTTTCAAACTCTCATGCATATATTTAAACTTAAATTTCTTTCATGGTAATTTTGCAAAGACTACAATCAAATTAATAAATTCCATAAAATCATATACATATTTTGTTTTCTAAAATACTGTTGAGAAATGTTCTAAATAATAAAACTATAGTCAAATCATAACAATATTAGCAAAACCGGCGCGTAGCGCCGGCAAACCCCTAGTATATATATAAAAGAGGGTTTTCTTACACCAGGCAGTGGCACGTCATCAATTCGGGTGCCCACATCGTGACACATGTCCACTTAAACGAAACTATGTGTTTCATTTATTCAGGTTTGTTATTTGTATAGGATTTGGTTATAATGTCTCGAAAGAATTGATATGGGATTTAACAAATATTTTGTTCTTTTCTTTTGAATCTTATGTAAACGAGTCGTAGCGAGTCCTATTAATTTTTTGGACTCGAAAAGAAACAAAAAAATTAGAACTCCATCTTCATCTGCCTTCTTCGAGAATATCGATAGTGTGTAACAGTGAAGTTAGAACAGAGGATAAACCAAACTAGAGCTTACCGAAAGCTTAAGAATGGGAGAATCTAGTCTAGGAAATGATCTAAGGAAGAGAGATCACCCCTAAGAACAAGTATTCAAAAGACAAAGAGCTTGCTCAGAGATCGTAAGAGAGAGAGATGTTGATAAGAAGACAAAATGGTTTTTCTGATAAAACTCTGCAAAAGCAGGTCACACAGTACATAAAGCCGTTTGCTGAACGGTCTCATGACACATTAGCTGGCAAGATAAGGATAAAGTAATAAGGACAAACCCTTATGGTTTACTGAATTGAAATAACATGAACCGGAAATAATAAAATTGGATAGATAAACCGGTTTGGTGTGAACCTGTCACACTACTCCCCGTTTGAGAAGTTCCTTGTCCTCAAGGATCAAAGCCAGGGTGTTGAGCGATGAAATCCTGATAGAACTCCCAGGTTGCCTGGTCAGGTGGGTAACCCTTCCATTGCACGAGGACCTTTGTTACTGCAGCATTGCGATGCTTCACCATCTTTTTCTCTAAGATACACTCCGGTTCCTTTGAGGTGCCAACATCCAGACAGTATTGAGGAAGGGATGGGGCTCCAGTTGGCGGGTTTGGGCACAGTTTAAGCTGACTAACATGAAAAGTGTCATGTATAGACGCAACTGAGGGTAACGCAAGCTTGTAGGCGACAGGACCAACCTTCTCTAACACACGGAAAGGACCATAGAACCGGGGTGAGAGTTTATGAGGAATGTTCCTGTTTTTCAGCGTGTTCTGGCGGTATGGTTGCAGCTTCAAGTAGACATGATCACCCACTTTGAACTCTCTGTGTGATCGACGGGAATCAGCGGACTGCTTCATTCTGTTTTGGGCACGAAGCAAGTGAAACTTCAGCATGTTAATCACCTCCTCTCTTTTCTGTAAACTGCGGTCAACCACTGCGGAAGAGCTCTCACCGGGAAGATAGGGCAGATGAGTTGGAGGAGGTTGACTGTAAATCACTTCGTAAGGCGAGCACTTGATGGCGGAATGGTATGTTGTGTTATACCACCATTCAGCTAGAGGCAACCATTTACTCCAGGAGTGAGGTGCGTCTGCAGTCATGCAGCGAAGATAGGTTTCAAGTGTCTTGTTTGTAGCCTCAGTTTGGCCATCTGTCTGAGGGTGATAGGCTGTTGAGTGCTTCAGATCAACTCCTTGTACCCTGAACAATTCGCGCCACACTTCGCTCAGGAATGTTGGGTCCCTGTCACTGACTATATCGCGCGGTAGGCCGTGGAGCTTGAAGATATTATCAAGAAAAGCTTGAGCCACTTCGATAGCAGTGTAGGGGTGTGATAGAGCAACGAAGTGTGCATTCTTGCTGAGTCTATCAACCACCACTAGTATGCAGTGCTTGCCGCCTGAAGGAGGTAGGCCTTCTATGAAGTCCATTCCAATAGATTCCCAAACGCCATTAGGTACTGGTAAGGGGTGCAGCAAGCCAGGTTTAGCAGCAAGATCGTTCTTGTTTCTCTGACAGACTGAGCAGTTACGCACGTATGCTTGTACCTCCACATTCATGCGAGGCCAATAGAACAGAGATTTAACCCGTTGCAGAGTAGCATCTCTACCGGAGTGTCCTCCCACAGCGGAGTCATGGAGCCAACGAAGGATGTGTAGCTTGACCGCTTCGTTGTTGCCTACGACCAATTTTCCTCTTCTGCGTAGCTCATCATTAGCAAAAGTAAACAGAGGGTGGGATGATTTACTGTCGCGTAGCTCAGATATGAGCTTCCTGAGGTTCGGATCAGTTTCCCATAAGCGCTTAATTGAATCAAGGAAGCCATGATGTTGCTGCGATAGGGTGATGTTGAGTAGTTGAGAGCCAGAAACGCGTGATAGTGCGTCTGCGACCACGTTTTCTTTGCCCTGCTTGTACTGAATCTCAAAGGTGTAGCCCATGAGCTTAGATAACCACATGTGTTGGAAGGGTGTGGTGATCTTCTGATCCATCAGAAACTTTAAGCTCTTTTGGTCGGTTTTGATGATGAAGGGTTTATGGGCTAAATAAGCACTCCACGACTGTACGGCATGAACAACCGCTAGCAGTTCCTTTTCATAAACCGAGAGGCCTTGGTGACGAGGACCGAGTGCTCTGCTTATGTAGCAGATGGGATGACCGTCTTGCATTAAGACCGCACCGATGCCAGTGTTAGAAGCGTCTGTCTCCACGACAAAAGTCTTGGAAAAGTCGGGTAAGGCGAGGACGGGAGCTGAAGATAGAGCAGCTTTCAGTTCCTGAAAAGATTCTGTGGCACTCTGACCCCAGCAGAAGCCTTCTTTCTTTAGAAGAGAGGTGAGAGGTTTGGCGATGACGCTATAAGCCAGAATGAACCTCCGGTAGTAGTTTGCTAGACCAAGAAAACTGCGGAGTTGCTTCTGTGATGTGGGTGTTGGCCATTGCTCGATGATCTTGATCTTCTTAGGGTCAGTGCTGACGCCCTCAGCAGAGATGAAGTGACCCAAATATTCAATGACAGTCGCGCCGAAAGAGCACTTGGATGGTTTCAGAAACAACTGGTGCTGCGAGAGTATCCCAAAGACTTCTTGGAGGTGTAGTAGATGATCATCCCAAGAGTCGCTATAGATGAGGATATCGTCGAAGAACACCAAAACAAATTTCCTGAGGACCTTTTCAAATACCTTGTTCATCAAGCTTTGGAAGGTACATGGAGCGTTGGTGAGGCCGAAGGGCATCACGAGGTACTCGTAGTGGCCAGAATGAGTTTTGAAGGCGGTTTTATAGATATCATCAGGCGACATACGGAGTTGATGAAAGCCTGCTCTCAAGTCTAGCTTCGTGAAGTACTTGGAGCCACCCAATTCATCAAGCAAGTCTTCGAGCAGAGGGATTGGATATTTATCCTTAATAGTTTGCTTATTAAGCCCTCTGAAGTCGACGCATAGCCTCCAAGAACCGTCCTTTTTCTTTACCAATACCACTGGAGAGGCGTAGGGGCTAGTGCTACACTGGATGATTCCTTTGTTGAGCATCTCGCGAACCATATCATCGATAACATCTTTCTGCAGTGTAGAGTAGCGATAGGGCCTGAGGTTGACCGGGTTGGCGCCTGATTCCAGGGGAATGCGATGATCAAATCCTTCTCTGAATGGTGGGAGTTCAGTTGGTTCCACAAACAAAGGGGAGAAGGCGCTTAGTAGAGCCTGTAGTTGAGGATCATTAGCCATGTCGCTGTTGGTAGCAGATAGGTGGGATAGCAGAGAGCTCGGGTTGAGGGTCTGAGAGCTGTCATCAGTGACTTCTCTAAGCTGAAGAACAGCGATTTGAGGCTCCTGCAACATTAGTTTGTTGAAGGTGCTGCCTTTGATAACCTTGCAACTATTCTTAGTGACGCCTCGCAGTACGTTTTTGGTCCCGTTTAGTGTGAACTCCATACGAGGGTTTAGGAAGTCCCAAAGGATTGGTCCCAATGTTGAGAGCCACTGGACGCCTAGCACCAAGTCGCAGCAATCGAGTGGAAGGGTGCGGATCTCAGAAGTGTAGGAGTAGCCTTGTACCTTCCACGAGAAGTTACTGCACTTATATTTGGTGAGCATAGTGCAACCGCTTGCAGCTGTAACGTCCATGGGTTTGGTCTTCTCCAGCAAGCAACCAATCTCATTAGCTACGTTCAGGTCCAAGAAGTTGTGGGTACTACCGTTATCGATCAGTATGTAGAGCTTGCGCTTACCACATTGACCAATCACGCGCATACAATTGAACGTAGAGGAGCCGGTGAGGGCGTTTACTGAGATGACAGGAGCAGGTTGTGGTTGTTCCTGTGGTTCGGTGGTTTCGTTGTCATCATGGTCCGTGTCAGATTCTGAAGAGAGTTCTTCGTCGTCATCACATTCCATAACAAAAATCTGAGATCTTTTGTGTTTAAGGCTATGACCAGGAGTGTAGACCTCATCACAAAACATACAGAGTCCCTTAGCTTTACGGTCCTGCATCTCTTGATAGGAGAATTTCTTAGGTTGTTTATCGGGGTTGTTAGGAAGGAAAGGGTTTGGTTTAGGTGGTTTAGTGTTTGGGGTAGGAGTGGGGAGAAGAGGGGTGGTGGGTTTGGGGGTAGAGTTGTGGTTCTGTTTCCAGTGAGGGTTAAAGGGAGGCTTTTGAGGTCTGGGTGTGTGGAGGATGGATGATTCATGAAGCATAGCTATCTTAGCGGCGCTAGAGACGGAGGTGATTTCAAACTGACGCGTGTGGAGGGACAGATGACGGTTCAAGTTTGCCAAGAAAATACTCAAGGCATGCGCTTCAGGAAGAACCAGTCGCATTCTAGCAGTTTCGAACTTGTCGAGAAAGTCGACGACATTGTCAGAGCCTTGTTTGAGCTCGACTAGCTCAGCTAGAGGGTCGTCGTAGAGTTCGCAGAAGCGACCAGAGATTGCTACAACATATTCAGTCCACGATGGAAACATTCCATAACGTGTACTCATATAGTTGTGGTGCCATTGAGTAGCTTTCCCCGTGAGGTGCATCGAGGCGAGGCGGACTTTCAACTCCGGTGCGGTTCCGTCTATGTCAAAGAACTGCTCGCAGTTTGAAATCCAGTCTCTGAGGTTGGAGCCGTCGAAAGATGGAAACTTTATTTTCGAGAGGCGAGAGGCTAAGCCGTTGTGGGGAGGAGGGGTTCGACTGTCGTGGCGGTGGGGATTAGGGTTTCTGTCGGGTGGGTCCGGTGGTTGGTTTGGAGAGTGGTTGGGTGTGTTTGGGAAGGGAGTGGGTGGGTTGGAGGGGCCTGGATCGAGTGGGGCTTTTTCAGGGTTGTAAATGGCAGGGACGTTGTTGCTGGTGAAGAACATGGCTTCAAGGCGGTCAAAACGGGAGTTCATTGACTCCTGGTTGGCCTTTACTTCCGCAACAAGGGTGTCGTGACGAGAGCGCATCTCGTCGACTTGGTCTATCAGAGAGCGTTCTTGGAGTCTTGTTTCAACCATCGTCGGAGGTCTGAGGAAAGTTGAATCTGATACCAATGTAACAGTGAAGTTAGAACAGAGGATAAACCAAACTAGAGCTTACCGAAAGCTTAAGAATGGGAGAATCTAGTCTAGGAAATGATCTAAGGAAGAGAGATCACCTCTAAGAACAAGTATTCAAAAGACAAAGAGCTTGCTCAGAGATCGTAAGAGAGAGAGAGATGTTGATAAGAAGACAAAATGGTTTTTCTGATAAAACTCTGCAAAAACAGGTCACGCAGTACATAAAGCCGTTTGCTGAACGGTCTCATGACACATTAGCTGGCAAGATAAGGATAAAGTAACAAGGACAAACCCTTATGGTTTACTGAATTGAAATAACATGAACCGGAAATAATAAAATTGGATAGATAAACCGGTTTGGTGTGAACCTGTCACATAGTGGATTCTTAGGGCTCGACGTCTGCACCAGCTCCGATTATGTCAAACAACCATGGCGTTTCTGAAAGGATCTGTGAGTCAGCTCTTCGTATTGGATCTATGTGTCGTTCACCATTCCCGTTGTTACGCTTGCACCTGATCTCCTCTGATCCCTTTCGCAATGAAGTCCTTCATCACCATTAACAGTGTTCTTTAATCCTTGGACCCACATCAACCACGATTGATCATTCAATGCGTCTTTATCTCCTTCACAGTCTGTGGAACTCCGCCTTTAAAAAAGCCAATCTTCTTCCCACGAATGTCATCCTCACTGTTCCTTTCAAGAAAAACTTCATTTCAGTAATGTGGCATCCAAAGGTGTGCTTAATATTCTTGAGTTTCTCACTGATGATTTCTCTGTCATGGATGTGATCGGAATCTCTGGCAAAGTCCTTTTATATGCTATTGGTTTGATTAAAAAAAACACTTCTTTTTTAGCTTAGAGCCATCTTTTTTTTGGCTTTAGACTTAAAAATTCAAGATTTATTTGTCAGGTTCTTCTCAGACAAAAACATGCAGCTCTGAATTGGACTGTGAGGCATGGAAATCAGTTGTTTGTGAGGTAGTAATCAGAGAGGAGAACGTGTTGAAAACAAGTAACGCTGTTTTGGTGGAGTTCAATATGTCCTTCTTCATATTCATAAGCTTTTTAAGAAACCAATCTTTGATAATGGCTAATTCCTCTGCCTTCATGGCCGATTTGCAGCTGTCCGTTTGCTTCGGTTCCGAGAAGCTATAAATATTTGGCGCGGCGGTGAGCTAATTGAAATCGACATGCTCCTCCTGGACGCCAAGGTAATTCTGGCTTGATTACATTGTTTTTCTGTTTTGTTAATCACGCCTCGCGTTGTTCATGTATAGATTATGAAACTTTCAAATCTAATAGTTCTTCACCGGAGATCAATTTATACATGTCTCCGTCATAAAAATTATTCCCCAGGAGTTTTTGTTATCTTAATATAATCATTGTTGTAACAGGATTCCCCAGAAATTTTCGTTAAGAGCTACTTTTACAAGTACTGATCGTTTATATTTTATTACATCATTATACATCCTGTAAAATTATATATGGAACATACTCTCACATGAAACTCTTGCAGGATACTCTCTATCATTGCAGGTGGTTGGTCACAAATAACACTGAAACTACATCAGCAGATTCATTGCTGAGAGGCTATGTCAAGGTTGAGTTGCTGACAATAGCTGAGCTAGCAAAATTATCATCACAACCGAGCCTCGGGTTCACTTGCGACCTTTAATAGTTTGTCTCCACCATCATTCTAAGCTCTGTTTATGATTGCAACATTTATTATTGTAGAAAATATAACTTAGTTGCACTGGGAAAGTCACCTGTATCAAGGCAAAAAATGTATGGTGCTACATATCTTGCTCCAAGTGTACAAGGAAACTTCAGAGGAGTGCCTCATCGTTTGCATATATATTCTGCAATCAGACTAATGTCGTTAGTGTTTTCAGGTACACAGCCATTTCAGTTGTTCTTTTTTATAAAGATATATATGTAACTAAAATATTGTACCCTGTGTATTAGGTATTGTGTGGAGATCATTGTTGTTGACGACCTGGACGAAGCTGTTTCGTTAAGTTTCTATAGTGAAATAACAAAGCTCACCAGTATATGGGCTGCTGATGCTGTTCATCTGCTGGATTATGATCACTGAGGTTTACGATAGGATAGGGAAGGACACAATACTCATTTAGGTTTATGAGAGGATAACGGAGGACATGTATTTTGATTTAAGAAAACTCTACGAAACTCTATCCAAAATGGTCGTTGAGATTCCTCAACTGCATCAATACTCATCTGAAGTTTGCTGAAGAGGAAATGAAGTAGAACAATTGTTTTCTTCTTCTTTGAGATTTCTTTTTTGCGTTGAATCTCTAATAAACAACAGAAATGATTTTATTCAACAATAAACTGTTTAACATCACGCAACTGTCTTCTGTAACAAACGTCTTCATCATCTATGTCTACTACATGTATGCTAAATCATTATCATAGTCTTTTTTGTCATCAACATACACAGACTCATACTGATTCTGTGAACCAAACTAGTAAGTCTGCATCCATGTGAATGACGAACGATGGTTGTTGTCTGACACGTCGTGCTAGACTGTCCGTCTTTGTATTCTCCGTCCGGATTACATGAATGATCTTTGAATTGAAGAAAATTTGTAACATCCGGAGTTGTGATATATGAAAAGGCTTAAGAGAATTTATTTGGCTACCTATGTCACCAAATTTGATTTACTTTTTCCGTCACACATCCATTTAGAATTCCAGAGTGAAGCGTACTTGGGTTGGAGTAGTGAAAGAATGGGTGACCTATCGGAAAGTAATTTGCGATACCGTACGAGTGAGGCCAAAATACGGGGAATGTCATGTGGTGATTGCAGGGACAGTAAACAATGATTTCGAGCCTTGGAAAAAATTAACAACGAGCCGTTGGAACGAGATGGGATCCACAGACCGAGAGAACGGGCGTGGGCGGCCCATTAGCTGTGGGCGGTCGGGGCGTTACAAAATTCCTCTAAGATCTTGATATCTTCCAAATAAATTGCAAACGCTGGTCATTCTTCTGGTTCTGAAACAATCTTCATCAATTGAGAACAATCAGTTGCAAATGTAATCTGAAACTGACGTAAGTTCCTCATACAATTCATTTATCATATTCAATCTACATAATTTAACTTTGTATATATATAAATATCTAATAACAAATAAATAATTGTGTATATATATAGATATAATCCTTAAAAAAAATTTAGTTATAATGAATAAGTTACTTCTTTTATATTGTGTATATCATTAGTTTTAAGAAATAATGTACAAAATAATTTAATTCATGATACAAATATATAACTAACAGCAAAAACAACTTCACTGTACTTAACCTAATAGGCCCTGGCAGCATTGCAGAGCTAGGTAATTAAAATATGCGGCGTTTGAAAACGCCAACGAACGTTTTGTTGTTCCAAACTTCCGAGTGTCAAGAAACTTAAAAACATGAATGATTCGTTTATTCTTCCACTTTGATAAACGATGATCACATTGCTTAACTTGCCTATCCTATCTTTTGATTGGTCGTTTTCCCACTGTGTGTTTTTATTCTTCTTTTTACCAAGTTAGATTTTTGTTCCTTGTCAAGTGGCCACTCTTTTCAAGCCTTCGACTTTAGACCAAACAAGACATTTAGTTTGGCCTTGTATGGAGTATGTGGATATTGCTCACTCTAGAATACACGCGAAACTAAATAGAACATACTTCTTCCATTTAATCATTGTTTACATTTTTACCACAATTCCTAATTTGTTTTTAGTTATACAGATTTATGGGTAGCCTGTTATTGTAAAATTTCCATTTTACAGATTTCTGTATATCAGATTGTAGTAGCTAGTAGGTGGGCGTTATATGTATTTAAACCGAATGGAATTGTAAAATATAAATATAGCCAGTATAGTTTTGGAGTAGTTAAAAGCAAGACCACTCCTGAGTCATGCGAGGCCTAAAACACGTCACATGTAGATGGATGAAAATTCCACGATAACCTAATTGGTTTGAAACATAGTACATGTATGTGATAGTATGTTTGAAATCGGTATCGGTTTAGTATAGAATTCCAAATGATTACAGATATTTCAATAACCTTCAGATATAAATAATCGGTCTCTGATTAAAGAAAAAAAACTAAACTAAAAGATTTTAAACTGAAACGATCTGAGAATATAAAATATATGAATGGGTTAAATATTTTAAACCGGAAACATCTTAAGTAGAATGGCCGTCCCTACTAAATGACTCAACAGACAACACAATTCATCATTTAACTTAATGGAGCTCTATCTACTGTATTTATTTGGTGAAATAAAACTAACGTGATAACCATTCTTATATGTTGTATTGGTTGAAGGGTTCAGATAATATAGTCTTATTTGTAGTTATTTTTTTTCAAAAAGAAAAGACTATATCAAAACTCAAAAGTGATTTAAGTTGATGTTGAGTGATGATAACACTCGCACACCTTTAAATAGTTTTGCAATACTACATGCATTCACTTCTAATGAATTAGGAAAAAAAAGAGAGAATCAATTGTAAAACTAAAAACCCAACTAAAAAAAATTAAACTCAAATAGTCTAGAAAGAAAAATTGGACCAACCTATAAATCGAAGGATCAATTTGCTTAATATTCATATGAGTCATGACAATTAAGAATATAGCCTTGTATGGAAAATATGTCAATTTGTACCATAATCAGACGTTATAGTCCTTTACGGCGCGTGAGCGCTTGTATTATCAAACGCTAGAACTATAAACTATTCTATATATAACATAGATGTAAAATATATTATTCCAACCATAATTATAATGTTAGAAAATAATTTGAGTTCTATAGTATTACTTATTTAAAGGGGTTAATGCAGTTTAAGCAGTGGATAATACGAAAGAACATATTTATTCATAGAACAAATATTTAGTGTAAAAAAATTACGTGAAAAAACAATATAACTGATATATTACAAATAATAAAAATAGATAATTCTATATTATATGACTATATAGTATAGTACATGGACGGATATATAAACAAAATGAAAATATAAAGAGTAAAACATATAGTACAGAACAATTAATTTATACCAACAACCATTATAAAGAGGATGAAGGAAATAAGAAAGCTGAAAATATGAAGGATTTGTAGAAAGTATGCTATATCCTAAACTCAAACCATATACCGAAACCATATATCGTAAACACAAATTCTAAACCCAAACTATATATCCTAAACTATAAACCCAAACTATATACCGTAAACCCAAACTATATACCCTAAACCCAAATCCTAAACCCAAACCATATACCCAAACCATATACCCTAAACCCAAACCTTAATCCTAAACCCTAAACCCTAAACTCCAGCTCTTATCCATTACGTGACTATGCTATACATGTTATGGTATGGAATACTCGACACATTCACAAACTTTGTATATATGAAATTCTCTAAACTTTTCTCAGAGAGAAATGATGAGTAGCAGCGGCGTTGGAGAACAAAACATAAATAGAAATTAGAGTAATTGATAGAAAACAAGATGGCCATTGAAAAGAAATATAAATGGAGAGATGGAAAAAAATATATTTTATCATTATTATTCCATTTTGCCTTTCGTAAATAGAATAGTACAAAATCCTATTATAGCTATATATATTTAATTTATAAATATATGTCAGTTTTATAATAACTAAAACATGTCATATACAAAAAAATCTATATTTTTAATAAGTATATAAGAAATTCAAATTATATTTTTCTAAACTTAGAAAATGAATTAAAAAAGAGAGATAAAAGTGAAAAAGGATAATATGACAATTAATACATAAATATCCTAGCCTAATCTATCTTATTAAAACATGAACATTACAACTTCTTCTAGGTGGATTTTTAAAGGTGGACCTCATATATTTAAATTAAATGTCTCATTCTTTATATATAATACGTACCATAGTCTAACTTTGCATTGATGTATTTCCTTAAATACAATTCTTCTTTTTGTCCATATTCCATATATGATTTTTACATTTATTACATGTCTATTTAAATAAGATATATACTAAGAATACTAAAAATATTAATCGTTCTATAATTACCCTATACAATTCATTTTAAATTGATCAGTATACTTTCATTGGCCATATTAATTTTATTAGTACGAATAACATTAGGTAGATAAGTCATAGGCACATACATAAAGATATGACTATTGTTATAACTACGTTAGGCCTAATCTACTTTCTAAAACAAATAACACATAGCTTCATATATTGTATAGAATATAGTAATATTGTATAGTATTATACTTATACAATAATACTAAAAACAAACCAAACTGAAATATAATATATATATCGAAAATGCTTTGAACCATTACACACAAAATATATTAGACCTCAGAGATAAAATTCACTTTGAAATTACGTAATAATTATTTTAAAAAATTAAATTTCGTAATGTACAAAAAAATATAAGTTTTATATAAAATTTTGTGTTACAATAAAAGACACAACTCGCGCTTGCAAAATGTTATTTTTACATACGAAAGACAGTTTTGATATTGTTCTTTAAACACAAAATTGAATTATACAAACTCGATACTACATAAAACTAAACAATATAGAATACATTTCAAAAATAAAACCCGTGCGGGTGTGCATATGTTTATATAATATATAAATATATTATGTTACACATATTTTCATAGAAATAATACCCCAATGTAAGTTTTGTATGATAAATGTTGAAAATACAAAATATATAGCACTATATATTTTAAATAATACAGAAAAAACTACTTTACGTTATCATAAAATTTAGTAATTAAACACATTACTTATTTAAACACATTAGTACACATTGTTATTTATCAAAATTTTATATTAATACACATTGGCGATCATGTATAACATTTAATAAAAACAAAGATAAAAAAAATAACTCCCGCTCAGTCGAACGGGTCATGATCTAGTTGTTCTTATGGTTAAAGACTTAATTTAAATCCTACTATGTATAGCAAAAATAAATAAAATAAAGCAGCAGCAACACTGAACGATTCTCTTACGTCCTGACCCAACCAAGTTTCATCTTGTTAATGCGTGGCTATACAAAAGCCCCATAAATATTTTTATTGTTTTCAATTTAAATGGAACTATATTCTATTTTGTTGTCTTCTCATATAAACCAAAAGTATTTTAAAAATTCGATATGTTTTTTTCTTCTTATCTCAAGGATACGATTGGCTAAAAAGTCTGAAATACCTAAAATAAAATATGCTTCTGATAACAAAGTCAGAATTTTTACACGTCACTTCAGATTTTTTTTCATTTATACAAAGACAATGTATCATCTCTTTAGGGATAGATACACAGTTTTGTTGAGCGTTCCCTCCCTCCCTCTTGGCGATTTTGCAGATTCTGCATTAAAAAAATCTCTAATGTATCAATCAGACGAAGACGACGACGATTTCCTCGCTGCCCTTTGCTTCGATCAAAGGTTCCTCCCTTTCTTTCTTTTTCTCATTTTCAGTCTCCTTTAAATATTGATTTTTAATCGTAATAATAATCATGAATATGTTTCTTGAAGTTTATCTGTTGTTGTCATTGGTTTTTGATGGAGAGTTTTGCTCTTGATTATGCAGCAATGGAGGTGAAGATCCTTACGCATTTATACAGACAGAACAGGGGAACCTCTTTCAGGATTTCGGGTCATCATCTGGTGGGAATCTGCAGGCAGAGCAAGAACAAGTATGTAACAACAGCATTAGAGCTCAGTTCGATTCTTTTAGTGGAAACCTTCCTCAAGTCTGTAGCTTTTGAAAAGTCTACAGCAGGTGAAACCAATAAGAACACAGAGGATTCGAGATCAACTATCTCTTTATTAAGAATCACTTAAACAATCTTTTACAAAGACTTGTCTAATCCGAATTACTCAACGCCACACACGGCTTGACACGGACCAATTCTTAATCTACCCTTTGAGTGAACCAACCCCTGTTGATCACCTCTACAAATCGCTCACCTTCTGAAACCCCAAACCCCTGTCTGTGTTTCTGTGAGAATACAACGTTAAAAGCTTAACCTAAACTTAGGTCTAAACTTCTCTTTTTATTGCCACCAATTATTTCCAATTGTGCAATATATCTTTTCCTAAAAACCAGCATCACCAAATCTTCCAATTTGTGATCTGAGGATCTTTTAGTTTGTTATTCACGTCCAAACAAGATCAGCCAATGAGAACTCTCCACATCTTCACGTCTTAGTCCCTTCTGTCTTCGTCGATGTGTTACACATTCTCGTCCATGTGTAACACAGCAGCAACACTCTCTCTGTGTCATTGCACCATCATGTCAAGCTCCAAATCCTTGAGCTTACACTCTCCCCCTTTTTATCTGAATATGTCAACTCAAGCATCCTGTAAACATCAACTCACAAACACAAACCTAGTGAAGCACGGAAGCAATATAATTCACTAAACCATTAATCACAAAACAATATGTGAGTTGTTCAGTTCTCCCCCTGATTGTGATCACACAACCAGATTCTACTTGATTGCATATTCTGATAAAACTAACCGGTTCACAGAGAGAATACTTACCTGACGTCGCAAGATCATAGAGAGGAATGACACCTATCTGTTGACTATCCTTCAGAGGAATAAGGATGTACCTTATAAGACTCACTCAAAAGATCTTGTTAGTAAAGACAACCAAGACTGTAAGGACAATCAAGACCAAACTTGTTCACTTTATCAACCCAGAGATTCAACTTCACTTAAACACTGAAGAGTAAGAGACAAAGCAAGCTGAGTTCGACACATTTGCAAGGAAAAGATAAGGACCCCATGATAAATCACCTAGCATGTACATCTGAGATAATTAAATTTAAATGGATTTACAGAATTGAGTTTAGATAACTTTCCTGAGTCAGTAAGATAGATCAGCATCAACCTCATCACATATTTCATCACAAAAGGCGATTAATGAAATCAACTTGTCAGCCTAAACCTGTAGCTATTTCTCAGCCGAGTAGCTGTCACAAGTTCCTTTGTCCAGCAACTAACAGATTCCACTTTGACTGGGATCATGATCACACCGTTTTCAGAAGACACGATGGTCATCTTGTGTTTCTACCTCTTCCTCTGCGGTAGTGTTCTGTTAATGTTCTTTCATCCATTTCAAAACTTCACCAGAACCACATACTTATCAAAACAAAGAGCATCACCAGATACAAAGTGTTGTAGCACCCTGATCCAAGATGAGTGCTTTGAGAAATTTGATTCTGCCCAATCAAAACAGTGATCATCACCAGATACAAAGTGTTGCAACACCCTGATCCAAGATGAGTGTCCTTCATGTCAGGCCTTATTGTCTTTCTTTTCACAGTGTGCAAAACTTCCTGTTATTTGCAGGACACATTTTTAAACATTCTCCCTGCATGTGTTACACTCATCCTCTCCCGTGCTACTGTGTTCAATCCAGACAGTGATCATCACCAAAATCAAAATGTGTTGCATCCTGTTCCGAGATGAGTGCCTTTCTTTAGTGAACTGCTATGATCAGACCCAGTCATTGTAGCTTCTGTTATTCACATGAACAAAACTTGCTGACAAGAGGTTTTAGTTGGTGTGACTCCATATGCGATATCAGCTAGACACATGACCTTCTCTCAAAGACAAAACAAGTTAGAGATCAGAGATTCCAAGAGCTTTTCGCATACACAAAAAGCAATTGAAGTAAGGTAGTTTAACTATATCAACAGCTTTGTTCTCAGATGCAACATGTTCAATGATAACAAGTTTTTCCTCTTCTAATTCTCTAACAAGATGATGTCTAATAACTACTTGCTCAGTCAATGATAGTTGAACAAGATTCATGGGTATGCAGATGACATTCAAGTTATTGCAGTGAACATAAAAAGAGTCAAAAGTATTACCATACTCAGCATGTGTCGATCTCTTTACCAACATATGGATCCTCAACGTTCTCAAGACTATGTTTTCCGTTTCAGCAAGACACGGTGACACCTTGTAGCACACCTTCAGGTTGTCGTTGTCCAAGAAAAACATCCAATTGGCATCACAAACTCCTGTCATCATCATGTTAGTGTCAAGGGAATTATGTAATTTGAGTTCAAGGATACCCTTTACGTGGTTATTGATTTTTCGGACAACCAGTGGGTGTGATGCTTCTGAAGCAGCTTGCCATAGGGTGCATATGTCAGTGATAAGACTGTGCTGTGATCGTATGGTAGTGAGGTAATTCGAACTCTCACCTATACTCGGGGGTGTCACACATTTTTCCCTGTGTGTAACATCTTTCTGAGACAGACTCTCTGTTTTAGAACCAATGGCTTTATGTTGAACTGACCCCATCTGATCCACGTGTCCAGTCACTTTTGTAACAGTTTCCTCATTGTTACATGCTACATAATATGTGTCTCCTTGATCACCACGACCTGAAGTTTCCCTTTCCTTTTCCATCTTGACTTTCTTTTCAATGTGAGATTGACATAATTTGCATTCACAAACCGCATCATGTTTCTCTCTACCCAGGTGTGAAAAACCACGTTTATGATGTAGCTTCGGACTAGCCGAAATTTTGATCTCTGGTTCTTTGACTTGAATGCGTGCCAAGTTACATAGAACTTCTTCCTCTTGTTCTGCAGCACGCTCGTGTGATACATCAGTTCGAAGGTGTAACTCATGACCCGTCTGTCTACTGAATTTAGGATAGAGATCTCGTTTAGCAATCCACGCATATCCACACTTCTTGGGTTCTATGAAGCACAAATTCAGCCTCCATGCTCTTTCAAACTGATTTCTACGAGCGTAACAATAAGCAACTCTGTGTCCGATCTTGCCACAAAAGTGACAGCCGTTCTTTCGCTTAACACCAACTTTACTGTCTTGTATCTTTTGTGTCACAGTGTTTGCTTGAGTTTCATCTTTGTTGTCAGCTGAGACCACTGGGATTGAGCGCTTCACAAACTTGGTTTCTTTATTCTTCTCAACCGTCTGAGAGCTACTCCCATGATAATATCGCTTTGCACTGAACAAGAATTCATTCCCACAAGTTGTGTTTTGCTTCTCTTCCATCTTTGTCACTGGTTCTGATTTATCTTCAGCTTTTATGAACTTTATCCCTTCAGCTTCACTATACTCTTGTGAAGACAACCCTTGATAGCCCAAGCCTGAACTGATTTTTGGAGACTGTCCAATTGATAAAATATGATCCAGAGTTGCTGAACCAGTGTTCAACATCCTCACTTTCTTATGATTCTCAGTGAGTTGCCTTTCCAGAAACTGATTTTTCTCAAGTTCTTGATTCAGCAGTTGTTTCATCTGATGAAACTTTGTTTCAGACTCTTGTAAAACTCGGTTCTGCTCTGCGATAGCTTTTGTAAGGGACTGAAGCCCGGCTTTCTCACCACTCTCTCTTGTTTTTGGCTCAGTCTCAGCTTTTGTATTAGGTTGTTCTAACTCCAGGATATTGACTTGCGCCTTCAACATAGCTGTATCTTTGATGAGTTGCAGATTTTCATGGCTGAGTTCTGCGAATTGTTTGAACAATGCTCTATACTCAGACTTGAGATCAGCAGTCATATCTTCTCCCTCTCTCTCTGAATCTGAGTCTGAGCTAGAATGATGATCACTCATTGTATTCTGACCAGTAAGAGCAACAAAGTTGTTCAACACACCATCTTCATCACTCTCACTTTCTGATTCAGTGTCACTAAAGCATAAAAGAGATCTGTCTTTCTTCAGATTGCTTGGACACTCGCTTGCAGTATGTCCGATACCCTTGCATTCAATACACCTAAGCTCTTTTATCTTTGCTACAGGGCATTCCTTGCGAAGATGGCCAAAGCCTTCACACTCACGACACTGTAAATTATTCTCCTTCTTTCCCTTAGATGGTTCAGACCTAGAACCTTGATTGCTGAAGTGCTGTGAGTCGTTCATGGAGGACTGAATACCTGATCCTTTCTCACCTTTCCCAACATGTTTGACCATTTTGTTGAATTTCTGAACCATAAGAGTTAGATTGTCTTCTAGGCGTTGAACTCTATCTTCTTCCTCTGATTCTGCTGCGAAAACAATCCCATATCCTTTCTGAGTTTTTGATAACTCATGGTTTTTCTCTAGATCTTGTACCTTGAGTATACCAGCAAGTTGATCAAACTTCATGTCATCAGTGTTCATCGCAATTTTTAACACAGCTTTGTAGGCTTCAAATCGAGGAGGTAAACATCTCAACAACTTCTTGACGAGCTCACTCTCTTTGTATTTATTTCCCAGAACAGAGGCTGCACTAGCAATTGAGCTTATCTTAGACACAAAACTAGCAATAGATTCATCTTCCATTCGCAGGTTCTCAAACCTTGTAGCTAGATGATCAATCCTTGTTCTTCTTACACTTGTGTCACCTTCAAAGTGATTGATCAGAACATCCCAAGCCTCCTTTGCTGATTCACATCCTTGAATAATTTTGAATTGGTCCAAATCAACAGCTGAGAATATTACAGTGAGTGCTTTGGAGTTGAACTTTGATGCAACTTTTTCAGATTCTGTCCATCTTTCCTTCGGTTTGGGACCATATGTGTGATCTTCCATGAGCATGGTAGGTGGCGACCAGCCTAGTTCAACAGCAGTCCAGGCGTCTTCATCTATTCCTCGAATGATATGTCTCATCTGAGCCTTCCAATGGCCAAAACTCCCTTCATCCAGCATGTATGGACTCGGTAGGGTGATGAATTCTTTCATGGTTTCAAAGACTTCTTCCGCAGGACCTCAACCTGTATGTGAATACGCAATCCAACGAGGTGACCCGCTCTGATACCAAATGAAAAGTCTACAGCAGGTGAAACCAATAAGAACACAGGGGATTCGAGATCAACTATCTCTTTATTAAGAATCACTTAAACAATCTTTTACAAAGACTTGTCTAATCCGAATTACTCAACGCCACACACGGCTTGACACGGACCAATTCTTAATCTACCCTTTGAGTGAACCAACCCCTGTTGATCACCTCTACAAATCGCTCACCTTCTGAAACCCCAAACCCCTGTCTGTGTTTCTGTGAGAATACAACGTTAAAAGCTTAACCTAAACTTAGGTCTAAACTTCTCTTTTTATTGCCACCAATTATTTCCAATTGTGCAATATATCTTTTCCTAAAAACCAGCATCACCAAATCTTCCAATTTGTGATCTGAGGATCTTTTAGTTTGTTATTCACGTCCAAACAAGATCAGCCAATGAGAACTCTCCACATCTTCACGTCTTAGTCCCTTCTGTCTTCGTCGATGTGTTACACATTTTCGTCCATGTGTAACACAGCAGCAACACTCTCTCTGTGTCATTGCACCATCATGTCAAGCTCCAAATCCTTGAGCTTACAGCTTTCCTTGTGAAAACAACGGTTTAGCAAATTAGACTCCATTGGATTTGGATCATCACAATTGGAGAATGAACAAGTGTGTTGCGGTGTGGTGGAAATCAATTCTTCTTCATCTGTTAAGGAAGAGTTGGAGGAAGAATGCTCAAGAAAGAGGTAAAAGAATCTGACTCCTCTGTTTGTGGTCTTGTTTTAGTAAAGCTTTGTAGCTTGGATTGACATTTGATTGTCTGAATCTGACTATGTATGAACAGGGGACGAAGTGGATCATGTAGCAAGCCAGGAACCAGAGCCTGTCGTGAGAAAAAGAGAAGGGAAATGCTAAATGACAAGTATGTTTGCCTAATGTTTGTGTGTTTAGATGTTAGATACAGTCTCTGATTTTTCTCTCTTTCTTTCAGGTTCATGGATTTGAGCTCTTTTCTGGAACCTACAAGAACTCCAAAGACGGATAAACCAGCCATACTAGATGATGCAATCCGGGTCGTGAATCAGCTCAGAGGTGAAGCTCATGAGCTTAAAGAAACCAACCAGAAGCTTCTAGAAGAGATCAAGACTCTCAAGGTTGGTTTACTCACTTTGTTATAAGACCTTATGCTCATGAGACTTATTCGACTGTGTATGGGAATAGGCGGAGAAGAATGAGCTAAGGGAAGAGAAGCTGGTGTTGAAGGCTGATAAAGAGAAGATGGAGCAACAGTTGAAATCTATTCCATCACCAGGGTTCATGCCTCCTCATCCAGCAGCTTTCCATCAAAACAAAATGGCTGTTTACGCCAGTTACGGTTACTATCCAAACATGCCAATGATGCCATACTTACTCCCACCTTCGCAGCGTGATACTTCTCAAGATCAGCAAAACTGCTCTTTTGCTGCTTGACCTTCCTTCCCGTTTTTTTGGTATCATACTATCAAAAAAATCACTTTGAACTGTTGGTTTCATGCAGATGATTCTTTCGTTATCAGTTTTGCAGTAACCTATTGGGGGTGATAGAGAATGTTATGGCTCTTCCAAGTGTTGAAGCTTATTCTTAGGTTTCTATTTTTGAATAAATTGTCTGAGATACATTTTTTTTGTACGATTGTCATTGATCAATGTCAAATATTTACAAGCTGTTTTAAAAAATATATATCAGTGGCTTTCTAGCTAAAATATATGCAACATGAGTTGCTAGATCGTTTCCTATGGGTGAATAGTGTTGCCTTCCCTATGTTGGTGGTTATAGTCGCATTATCTCCTTTAAAAACTTTTTTTTCTATATATATTCCAAAGACCAACAAGACTGCATTGCCCATTTTAGTGCCGTATCTCAGCCTCTTTCTCTATTTGATCTATTGTACGTCTTTTCCTCTATAATTACCTTTGAAGAGAATAAGAGTTCCGTTGACCAAAAAAAAAAAAAAAAAAGAAGAGAATAAGAGTTCATTTCTTCCTTTTTCCAAATACGCCAAAGGATCCAAATGGATTGGGAAGTAGACAGGTTATGTTAAGGAACATTTTTGTCTTCAAAGAGTTTCAGAAGAAACCTCATTTTGTTTAGGGATTGTATCAAGTCTCCACGATATCTGAGCGTAGTGCCAAAGTAGGTTGTCTAGTCATTGTTGGTCTATGGCAATTTTAGGAAAATTTTCTACTCTCTTGATCAAATAAAACAATATTGGAAATAGATAGATGAAAATTATGGTGCTAAATGTAGAACAATCTGAAAATACAGGTAGTGGAATTAAATAAATAAAAAACAGTACTTCAAAGATGTGGTCCAAGTGGGTCCTACTAGACGCATCTTTGCCACTGAGTTTGTATTGTAAACTCATTTTAATTTCAAGCCGTTGGATATTTTACCATCTTTTTAGCTTCAAAGCAAAGGCAAACGACCAAAACCAACCGTATTTGTTTACATGTTCGTATCATACTTTTGTTTTGATCCAAATGTAACCTTGTAATATTAAGCATCTTTGATAATTACGAAATTTTGGGTTTGTGGATCCATGCATCTCTTACAATAAGGTCAAAACTGTGTAGTTTAATTTTATTTGAATAGTAGATGAAATGGATCTATTTTTGTACCATTATCCATAAACTTAACAGACAAAACGGAAAAAGAGAGGCATTTAAGCTCAATGAAAAAAAATCTGTTAATTCACATAAACGTTATACGTTTGTAACATGAAGAATAACAATCAATCTCAAACAAATGAGAAAAGAAGCTGTGACTTAATGACATCAGTAAATCCAGTATTAGTATACGCTGAAGAGTTAAGTAATCGTGTGTATCTATTAACAATATAAAGAATCAAAAATCTAAAAAAGAGTGTTTGTGTATATGTGGTGTGTTTAACTAGACAGAAGAAGCAAGTAACCAAAGTGTGGTAAGTGAAGAAATGGAGATTGAGATCCAAGAAAGGAAAGCTAAAGTAACAGAGAGTTGATACCTCCAGCAATCTGCTTCAAAAGTGCAGCTTCCTAAATCCCCAAAGTATAAAACCATGACCCCTGCAGATGACGAGGCTCCTGCTAGAGACAATGTCGATGTTACCTGAAACCAGACCAAAACACACACAAAATGGTTTTGGTGATTTCTTGTGTATTTGGTGAGTGAGTGAGAGAAAAAGAGACAGAGATGCTTTA
This sequence comes from Raphanus sativus, assembly GCF_000801105.2. NCBI lineage: Eukaryota > Viridiplantae > Streptophyta > Magnoliopsida > Brassicales > Brassicaceae > Raphanus > Raphanus sativus. Next base: position 10,814,798 of record NC_079515.1, on the reverse strand, counting down.
CCCAATCTCCAACTACAAATAGGCTGACGAAGACCGGGCTAAGAAGCGTTTTCTTTCTCAATAAAGCAAAGGTGTCTAGTATCGCAAGACCGGAACTCCATATGACTTGCAAACCCATTGCTGCAATTAGGTAGCTGCAAAACCCAAAACTTCCAACTGTAAGATCAAAAGAAAATGTAACAAAATAAGCAAAAAGTTCACAGCTTTAGATCGTAACAGAATCAAAGATTCAACAAATCGGATGACATCTGAAAGCATACAGCTATGAAGATTGATAAAGATTCTAAAAGGAAGCAACTTTCTCAGAACCGGATCTTAAAATCAAATCAATAACTCAATTCCGAGACTGAAGAGTGGAGTTTTACCAGAAAGCAGTGTAGTTGAAGAAGGCACCGGAGGAAACCATGTAAGAAATGGAGGCAGCAGCGAAAACACACTGAGAAACTCTCAAGACAAGACCAGTGAAAGTCCCTGGTGTTCCAGGGATATCTACTCTCATTTCTCTCTCTTCCAAGATTCAAGACGACCCAAGTCGTCAATATACTCTCTTTCTTTACTTCTCCGAAAGCTCAGGCGATTTTTTCCGAGAAAAGCTGAGTTTTTTTTGCTGTTTTCAGGGTACTACGAGATTGAAGGATCAGAGCAGTAAAATCTGGGAAAATTGAAGACTTTTTTCCTTTTTTTTGCTGTTTTTTTTTTCTCTTCAATAGAAAGGGCACATAGAGAGGATCAGGAGAAAGAAGAACAAATGCGCATTTATTTATTTGTTTATTGGAGGGTGGAAAATTAATAAATAGTTTAGCTAATGGTGAAAGTCATGGGCAAAATTTCCAGCGTTTCTTTAATTAATTCAATCTTTAAACTTTTGCATTGTTGGAAGTTCACCTTTTTTTTCTTTTTGAATATTATTTTTCAAAGTTCGGTTGAATATGTTCACTTTTTTTTATTCAAGTTCATATTTGCATTTTACATTTCAAAATGGGAAATTCTGGAAATGTATATTAGAATTATAAGCAAATGTCATGTTAAATACTATGACTAAACTATAGAGAAGTATGTTTTTATGCAGTTACTATAAATTATTTTGTTTTAAATAAATAAGAGAAATTTTCTGGATAGCTTTTTTATTTTATTTTCATACAAATAGTTTTTAAAGAGGAAAATGACTAAAAGATATTTTATTAAAGGATAAACTATGCATTTATATTTTTTGGATTAATTAATTTACACTTAAGGTTTAGAGTTAACAGATGGGTTTTGACTTTTGAGATGTGGTTTCAAATTTCAAAAAAAAAAAAATAATAATTAAAATTTTAAAATAAAAAAGAACTACTTTGGTCATTTTATGTTTTGAAGATTATTTTGTGACAAATATTTTAAATAAGCTATTTGAGATAATTGCCTAATAAACAATGTACAATAAATATTTGTAAATTATTATTTGTACTTGAGTCTATGACTTTTATAGCCAATGTAGAAAAAAACAATCCTACGACCAAAAAAAAACAATCCTACGACCAATGCCTTGCCCTTGATGAATTGCTTAAAGAGCCGTTGAACAAACTACCACAATTCTGTGATACGCAAGCTACAGCCATTGTATAAATATTTGTACATTGGGTTGATGATGAATAAGTATTTCAGTAGTTGCTCCAAAAAATAGAAGAATAAATATTTCATTTTGTGTTATTCATCATCAAACCATCGTTCAGATATTTATACAAATGAGGATCGGCTAGATAAACATGAATAAAGATCTACACTTATTTAATGATATATTTGTATCATTATCTGGACTTATAACTTAACATTATCCGAATACTACAAACACATCGATCACTAGGTTTTTGCAACCGATTTGAAAGTTCTGAGCCACGGTCTCATCTCCAACTTATCTGAAAACTCTGTGCTTAAAGATGATGAGGATGATGAGACTCTGGTTACAAATGATGACGAGGTGGAGAAGACCAGTGATGAGAGTACCAAAAAATAATAGGACAGTGGATCTTCCCGAGGATATGCTTGTGGAGATACTCTCTAGGGTTTCAGAGGCTTCTCTAGCACGGTCCCGTTCTACCTCAAAAGGATGGAACGCTCTTATTAAAAAGAAAGAAAACTTGACTACAAGTCTCTTGTTGTCATCTTGATTGATCGCAGGGTTTATTTATCTAGGCTTGATCTGCACGGCATTCAAGACGGTAACGTTGTTAAGGTAATAAGTCAGCTCAGCTTCAACGATCCTCTTTCTAATTCTTCGGAAGAAGTCAATATACGTCACGTCTTTCACTGCGACGGCCTATTGCTATGCACCACCATGGACAATAGATTGGTTGTTTGGAATCCATGTTCAGGGGAAGTCAGTAGGATGATCAAACCGTTAAATTCCTACTCTAGTTGATGTCTACGCTCTCGGTAAATCCAAGAACAACGAGTACAAAATCTTGAGAGGGCATCATCATGGACATGGTTACTTGGAACCATGCCTTGTTGAGTACGAAATCTATGACTTCACATCTAATTCGTGGAGGGTTATTGGTAAGACTAGAGAGTGGTCCATTCCACGTATGTGGCGAGGTGGAACGTCTGTGAATGGAAATACTTACTGGCTTACTTTTACTTTTAGGAAAAACGGTCCAAGGTCGAGGGATACCTTACGATGTTTTGATTTTTCAACAGAGAGGTTTGAACTTGTGTCTCTTTCTGGTGATCCTCGTTCTTATCATGCTTTTGCTTTATCAGTGACTAGAGAAGAGCAAAAACTTTGTCTCTTAACTTCTTCTCGTGATGAGGTATACGATATAGATGTATGGATGGCAACTAAGGTTAAATGTACCGGAGACATGTCATGGAGTAAACTCCTAACAGTGAAAAGAACCCATCGCTACGAGTTCATTACGCTTTGTGCTGGGATGAGTTTCTTGGCCGATCGGGAGAATAAAGTTTTAGTGCATCCCAGTAGATATAAGAACTCTAGTAACTGCTTACACATTTTGGGAGAGGATAAATACTTACAAGTGGACCTTCATGATGTAGGATCTAAATGCTCACTTCCTGTCACGTATGGTCCAACTTTGGTTCAAATCCAACAAGGTTCTTTCGGGGTAGGCACATGGAAAGCACCACTAACGTGACGTGTAGTTGACACACACTAGTCTATGAATTGTTATCCAAGTGTTCATGATATTTGGTAAATTATAATATAAGTCTTCCTACGCCGTAATTAGTTCCCGTACAATTTCCAACTTTACATACATTATTTACCAGTTTCAAATAGCGTTAACTGAAAAAAGGAAGAGATTTTATTTGTGTAATTTAATTATTATAATTGGTTAGCCTCGTTTGCGGATGATACAATGTTCTTCCTCAGTGCAAACGAGGAAAATTGTGCTGCACTAGTATCAATTCTAACCAGCTACGAAGAGGCCTCAGGCCAGACAATCAATAAGAACAAGTCAGCGGTCACATTTTCTGATGGAACCTCTCCCAAAGATTGAATTCGAAAGTTGGTGAAGGATAGACTTTGATCGAGAAAACGACCAAAGGAAGGTGAAATGGATGATGGATCGAATGCGTAGATGGATGGTGGTTCTTCAGTTGTAGATCGATGGAAAGATCACAACTTGTGTAGAGAATCATTGGCTAAGAGAATGAATTCTGCTTTCCAGCCAAAGACAATGCTTATGGAGAATGAACTCCTTAGCAATACGATGTTCCTAAGAACAAAGGATTCAACAAATTTAAAAGTAGATTTTATTAAAAAGGTTGAATGAATAAACATTACAAAGCTAAGCCTTTATATAATAGGCTGTGTGTAGAAATTAATATTCTAGTCAATCCTAGAAATTATAAAGCTCTTAAAATCATGAAGACTTGACTAGGAATATTGACTTGACCAAAGACCAAGAATTTTGACTGAATTTCGGAAATTGTGTTCGCAAAACTCCATGTCTGATCGTGTCCTTTTGTATGGTCGTCAGTCTCTGAATTGCCGTCAGATTGATATATTATTCGACCCCTTTATTGTATTTTCTTGTTGGGCCTTTCTTCTTTGGACTGAAGCATGATCATAAGCACATATTTAGTAAATCTTCAAGCCCATATCAATTAAACCCAAGCCCATAAGCCAAACCCTCAATTGATATGTTTGTTGCTGAATAGAGTTGCATCATTCCCTCCTCCTTTAAAATGATTTGCCCTCAAATCCGTCGTAATGTAGAACCGGTGGCCCTGAGAGTTGTCCCACGTTATACGCCTATGGTCTGCCTTTGGGAATCACTTGCCTAGCAATAACATTACGAATGAGGATTGAGCTGTCTCGGTTCAACTTCAGAAAGGATGATCTCTTGGCTTTTCGAAGAACTTTTTTTTTTTTTTTTTTTTTAGAAGATGGAAAGACGAGAATGATGAATGACAGAAGTGAACACCGAACCCTCAAGTATGCTCTGATGCCAAATGATAGAACCTCTCCCAAGGATTGAACTCGAAGGTTGGTGAATGATAGACTTTGATCGAGAAAACGACCAAAGGAAGGTGAAATGGATGATGGATCAAAGGCGTAGATGGATGGTGGTTCTTCAGTTGTAGATCGATGGAAAGATCACAACTTGTGTAGAGAATCAATGGCTAAGAGAATGAACTCTGCTTTCCAGCCAAAGACAATGCTTATGGAGAATGAACTCCTTAGCAATACGATGTTCCTAAGAACAAATGATTCAACAAATTTAATAGTAGATTTTATTAAAAAGGTTGAATGAATAAACATTACAAAGCTAAGCCTTTATATAATAGGCTGTGTGTAGAAATTAATATTCTAGTCAATCATAGAAACTATAAAGCTCTTAAAATCATGAAGACTTGACTAGGAATATTGACTTGACCAAAGACCAAGAATTTTGACTGAATTTGGGAAATTGTGCTCGCAAAACTCCATGTCTGATCGTGTCCTTTTGCATGGTCGTCAGTCTCTGAATTGCCGTCAGATTGATATATTATTCGACCCCTTTATTGTATTTTCTTGTTGGGCCTTTCTTCTTTGGACTGAAGCATGATCATAAGCACATATTTAGTAAATCTTCAAGCCCATATCAATTAAACTCAAGCCCATAAGCCAAACCCTCAATTGATATGTTTGTTGCTGAATAGGGTTGCATCATTTTCCCATCGAGCTCCAACGGCTATTAAAAATTCAATCAAAGATGCTCTCAAAATACAAAAGGAAGGGGGAGTAGGGAAGTACTTGGGTCTTCCAGAGCAATTCGGTAGGAGGAAACGAGACCTTTTCTCCTCCATAGTAGATCGCATCCAGCAGAGAGCTCGAAGCTGGTCAACCAAGCGCCTATCCTCGGCTGGAAAACTCGTCATGCTGCAAAGTGTTCTGTCAGCCATTCCCTCTTATTCCATGACGTACTTTAAGCTTCCGGTCTCACTTTGTAAGAGGATCCAGTCAGTCGTCACACGCTTCTGGTGGGACAGCAATGAAACCACCAAGAAAATGGCATGGATATCTTGGGATAGAATGGCTAAGCCAAAGGCTATAGGAGGATTGGGAATGAAGAATTTTCAAAAGTATAATGATTCACTCCTAGCTTAAACCGGGTGGAGGCTAATCACGAACCCATCTTGCCTCCTCGGTAAGATACTGAAGGGGAAGTACTTTCAAGATACTGATTTCCTACAAGCAAGAGAGACATCTTCTATATCTCACGGGTTTAGAGGGATACTGATTGGCCGCGACCTCATCTCCAAAAACTCTGGGTGGGATGTGGGAAATGGACAGTCTATTAATATATGGCAAGATCCTTGGCTGAACTTGAGCCAGCAAGAGCGCCCAATGGGACCAGTCTCCGAGCAAAACGCCTCTCTACTAGTCTCCGACCTCCTCACTGCAGACTACTCATGGGATTCGGATCAAATACAGCTACTGCTACCGGACTATGAATCAAAGATCAGAAGCATCAAACCTAGTCTCACCGGGGCTCCAGACAAGTTTATTTGGCTGGGTACCAAATCAGGAATTTACTCGGTCAAGTCAGGATACTACTTTGTGGCCACAGAAGTAACAGCGATGGCGGGGCAGATTGATCAGTTTAACTGGAAAAAAAATGTGTGGAAGCTGGACTGTGCTCCTAAAGTCCGACACTTTGCCTGGAAACTACTCAAAAGAGCCCTTCCGGTTGGTGAGAGGTTACTAGAAAGACATATCGACGTTGATCCCAAGTGCAAAAGGTGTGGATGCAATGAATCTATTCTTCATCTCCTGTTTCAATGTGAATATGCTCAGAAGGTATGGCAACTAGCCCCCTTCACTACCACGTTGGACTATAGAAGAATTGTAGACTTGATGATCTCCTGGCCTTTGCTCTGTTCACAAAAATGTTTGCCTCCGGCTGGTATCATATCTCCCTCCTTGTTCCCTTGGATTGTTTGGACCATTTGGAAAGCTAGGAACATGTTTGTATTTGAAGGTTTCTCGGCGACACCGGAGGAGACGCTCTCCACGGCGATAAAACTCTCTCGTGAATGGACGACCAACAGCAAAACAGAGCCTACAGCCTCCACCAGCAAGCTCAGTTGCAACAAGGTAGCACAGCCAGATACGGTGACTACGGTGATTAGAGCAGATGCGGCCTGGAATGCGAACTCCAATGTTGCGGGACTAGGATGGGTGATTCTCTCCACGCCACACCACCAAGAATTCAAAGAACGTGTTGAATGGGTCTCCTCGCCAGTCACCACTGTAGCAGAAGGACTCGCGCTCAGGGAAGCCGTGATTATATGCCTTAGCTCGGGGATTACTCACCTAAGGGGAGAGTCGGACTCGACTCAACTGATTCACAGCCTTAACTCGGGCTCGCCTGTTTCGGAACTCCATAGTGTTGTTGCTGATATTCTAGCTTATGCTTCCTCCTTTCAATCTTGCTCTTTTGTTTGGATCTCTAGGGATAAAAATATGATTGCAGATGGTTTACCTAAGATGGCCCTGAACTTTGTAGACAATGTGGTTGTAGATGCTGTTAATGCTCCCAACTAACTCCTCTTTCTATTTAATGAATATGCGTTCCAAAAAAAAAAAAATTGGTTAGCCTCGTGCATATCTTCGATCACCATGTATACTAAGATAATGATAATCACACCTGCTTCTACATGGATTATTAAAGAATCGATACACTGAAAGAGAGAGAGAGGTAATGTTTGTTCCTTGACCAAAAGATAACTCGATAATTAAACCAACACATAAAGACAGTGAATCACATGAATCTGTAAAGGAAGGTAACATATAGAAACTGGCATAGTTCTAGTCAGTTTTAACTTTGGAATCCTTTTTGGCTTTGCTGAGTCTGTGCTTCATGGTCACGAAAAAGAGCAATGCTCCTACTACGGCCAATGCCTTGATGAAGCTTAAGAGGCGTCGAAAAAACTCGTTATCTCCGAACAAGGCAGGGTTTGTAACTGCGTGATCCGCAAGCTACACAAAAACGTACATTACACTCAGTCCTGACAAAGATCTCGCAGTCTAAACTTTATTACACATGGGTGTCAAAAACGCACCTCACGGAATTTTGATACGGCTTGCTCAATTTGCTGCTCGTCAAAGTTTGACTTGTATAATTTGTGTGCGGCATCATACGACATAGTTTCGTTTAGGACCTAAACAAACGAACCAGGAGACAAAATAAGAAAAAAAAAATGAGACTCGAAAGAAAACATAATGGCTGAAAAGGAACATAGAAATGTTGTTATATACCCTTTTGAACTTGAGGTAAAACAGTCCCAATTCTTCAACGTCGATGCGGTGGTTGTAAAAATCATGGTGTATCATTGTAGCAATACCTTGTTGTAGAAGCTAGATAAACCACAAGGAAACAGATCAATTTGAGCATAAAACCGAGAGATCTATTACTAACTAACTATATATAAGCGATGCAGCCGAAAATAAAAGGAACTACATAGTATTACGAGTCTAACTATTATTTCTTTTTCTTTTTGATCAAAACTGTTTTGTATATTAATTAAGTAGTGACCTTGTTCTAGTTAGAGTTGGTTCAAGGGTTTCAAGCTTTTATTATAAGAGCAAACTGTACCAAGAGGAAGGCTCCAAAGAAGTTGCCATAGATGAAGATAAGTCCACCAAGCGTCTTCACTATGATACTAACTGCCATAAGATGCTTAATCTGATCTCCTGAATAGCCTAACTTGGGTCTCCAGTAATCCTCTGTTGTTTCCCAATTGGATCTGAGCTCCATGTAACTAAATATAACAAAGAACAAAAAGTTCCACTAATTGAGTTTAATCAATAACTGAGAGGAGCATCTGATACTCCTAGGAATCTCACATAGGAAATGAGTTACGATCTAAACAATATATAAAGGACACTAGTGACCTAGTCCATCACTATGATTAAGAAAATTAAGATTTCAAAACATCTTGCAACGTTACTTATGGATTCTTGAAATCCTGTGAATTATAAGTAAAGATTGTGAAAACAGAGGAGGTGGTAGATGAGTCTTACTCATGCCAAGCAGAGAAGAAGAAGGATGATGCAAAGAGAGCTCTTCCAATAGTTTCTACATAAGGGAAAGTAGCAACTTTTCTTCCTAAGTTGTTCACTTTTTTCTGCACAAAATCCATCTCTGATGCTTACTGCGTACCCTACAAAAGTAAACTAGACGAAGATGATGATTATAAAGAGGAAAAAAGTGAACGTTTGACGATTGTATTGAAAGGAAGTCTTACTGTTACTCTTAACTAGCGTGTGGAGGAGGGATTTGAAGACGAAGCCAAAATAAAAATTGGTGATAAAGTGATGATTTACAAGAGAATTTCAACTCGGTTTTCCTCTTGAAAAATATATATAAAATTGCACGTTCTAAGCGCTTTAAAAAAAAATTAGGAATGATTAGACTAATAACACCAGTAACAAGAAAAAGATCGAGTCTTTTTATATAAGATTTTAATTTGGAAATTGCAAGGAAACATAGATGAAGAAGGTGAGGACCCGTTATGTGCATAGAATACTGCATTGACAGCTGTAATTATGTATATTCGGTGCACCATTAATCAATACCTCATTCTTTACACCTATATAAACTTGGTGTGTTAATCAAGCAGAAAGCAAGAGAGTATAACAAATAAACTATATAGATTCGAACATAGTAATTCCAATTCGAACACATACGTACAAACAACGGTTGTAACAGCTCTTAGACACTTATTTTAGGTATTCGACACTTGGCTACAAAACATGCAACACTTAAACATTGGATAGACACTTGTTATAACAATTCACACCAGAACAAAATCATTCGTAATTCCTTACGTGCAAGATTGAAACAACTCATACAAGGATTTGGTCAAAACAAAAGTAGAGAGACTGCGAAGAGGTTGGCTATGTGTTAAAGAATAAATTAAGTTCAAGGGAGAAGAACACTGCCGGTAAAATCCTCATAATCATATCTATCTAAGAAGGTGATTTACTTGTTTGATTTTGGTTCGTTATTTTTATTACATTCATGCTTAATCTAGTTTGTAAGAAGATAGATCCCACTTCAAACCCACGTGATTACATTAATATCACTACTGTACACTGTCTTCTTAATTTATCGTAAGAATTATGAGTCATGGCAGACAAGACACCTACTAATCTTATTCTCTAATTAGTAATATACATAAAAACTCTTTCTACCATAAACCTCTTTCGCTGAAGATGGGGTTATTGACTTATATGCGAGTAAATTAGTTGTCATGTGAACGCCAATGGATGATGGATCCAATCTAACCAATAATGTCAGTATTATATTTAAGGGTGATACTATGTTATGCAACGCACAACTCTATCATTAATTTTATTTAATTAGTAGTGTTTTTTTGTGTAAACGTTGACTTCAAAAACACCCAAATCATGATTCTCACTTTCTCTAAGATATAAAACACATGTAAATCATTTTATAGTGAACAACATATTAAGGCTTCAATTTGTTAAAGAATTCTTCTCTAACTTATAAACTTTCTGTTTAGTTACTTTTTCTTTGCTAAAGATTCATCAAAGCCTTTACTTTTTGGAACAAGTAAGTATCTCTCCACCCTAATCAACACCTCAATTCTTCTCTCTTCTAGTGAAAACAATAAATGAGAGAAAAAGTTATTTTTAGAACAAATAAGATCAGTTTTTTTTCCTAGAGTTATTGGCCAAACAAATGATTCTCATAAAGATTCGTATATATATATATCGTCCCTATGATGATGTTGAACTGTTTTCCTGTTTTGACCGCTACTTCATCAGATTTCATAGCTAAAATTGACATCAAGAACAGAGTCCGAGGATGTCAAACGTCAAGAACATGATGTGCACAACCTTAACAAGGTCCATGCCAGCAATTGCATTCTTCGGTAGAATGGCATTTGCCCTTGTCTTTATCATCTCTGCTATCCAAGAGTAAGAAAAATAAAGTAATCCCTCCAATATTTGAATCAATAAGGCTTGACCTTTTTTGTCACGTACATGTTCTCAGCTATGCTGATCATTTTGGTGGCGGTGGCGGGCCGCTAGAGAAGACGGTGGGACCAGCAGTAAATGTGATGACCAAATATGGCTCTAAGGTTCTCACGTTTTACACAGGAATGCAAGTTGTCGCATTCGACGTCAGACTTTTAGAGTTTTCACTCATAACCGCAAAGGGAACTGCGGCTTTGTGGTTCATCTTTGGACAATCTATGCCGGCTTACTTCTTGGTAAAACCATATATTTATATCTTGAATCTTTTTCTTCTTTGGCAAGATTCTGATCTCAAAACATGTTTTCTTGTATCAGCTCGCAACTCAAATGCTCTCAACTGTTATCCCTTTCCCTACAAACTTGAACGACTTCACTCAGGTTAGTAACTAGATTGATGCCTCGTAAATCCACATATTGGTCTAATGTGATCAATTAATTAACAAATAATGTGATTGATTTGCAGAACTTGACGTTAATGGGTGCGTTGCTCTATTACATTGGATTAAAGCATAGTATCGACAACCTCGAGGAGGGCGAGAAGAGCAAGGAGAAGGAAAAAGAAGATGACAAGCCGTCCACCTCCAAATCCAAAGCGAACTAAAATGTAAATTTCACAAACTCATTTGCTTTGTTTCGTTAGTTGTTATTGCCTCCCCCGAGCGCCTTGTCGGATATGTGTGTTTACCTTCTTTACAGACAGCTCTCTTTAATATCAGTTTCCGATCGAATGCTTTGTCTTTTGTTATGTTTCCTGGTTCCTGTATTGGATTGTTCACCTATGAAACGTAGAGTTTATATGGTTATATCCACCATTGACCTATTTTCTTTCCTATAGGAAATAGGAAATGCCACGTTAAGGGTTGTGCACAACACAACTAATGACGTGCTTCCAACTAAGCGTATCAAAGTCGCTGACCAATGAAAATGGCAGTACTGTAATTTTTTTTTTGTAACAGCAGTACTCTTTATTTTATTTTTTGTCAACCGCAGCAGTACTCTAATATCAAACAATTTCGCAACATCGGAATCGTTCATCTTAGACTATAGACACTAGGAACTCAAGCTCTAAGGGAGAGATAGAACTCTAAGACCATGTTTATCCCTGAACCCCAAATGGGGGTTCTTTCTTCTTCTTCTTTTTTTTTTTTTTTTTTCTTTTTTTTTCAAAAAAAAAATAAATAAACAAACCAATCGTGGGCCACCACGTGTCAGTGGGGCCCACGATCATGAACAAACTCAACCAATTTCGTCTCTTCCTCAGACGACTTCTTTCCTTGGTTCTGTCAATTTTGTGGGTCCCCCACCCTCTCTCCTCCCTCAAGACACCTCCAAATAATCCCGATAAACCTGCTCTAAGCAAAAGCTCGATCTCTAGTCAAAACATCAAAACATCAAACACAAAGGTAGTACGTGTGGATAATTGGATTTTTAGTATTACTAGGTGTTTTCCTGCACCATGTGCAGTAAAAGAATTTTAAAATATTTTTAATAGATAAATATAAATTATATTTATTTTTTATTAATATTATAAATTTTCTTTTTTCTTATCAATATTTTAATATAAATTTGATTTAACTGAACATTAAAATTAAGATAAAAACAATTTTGTTTATTTTGAATTATATTTAATAATGTGCATGTATATTGTTAAAATTATAATCTTAGGGAGTTTTTTCTATCTATTTATTTTAATTAAATATATTAAATAAATATGTAAAATTGCATAATTGTCAAAAATTAAAATTAAACAATATTTATAAAATATGTAGATATATATAAGAATCTAATGATTTTACGATTTAATTTGATTTTATGATTTAATTTTTGTAATTTTCTAAAAATATGTAATATATTTTTGAAATATTTTTTAATTTAAATGATATTTCGAAATTTGAAATGCCATAATTGAATATATTTATTTTAATGATGATTTATGAGTTATTACCATATTTAAAAAAATCCAAATATATAAATCGACAATAAATGTAATATATGAGTTATTACCATATTTTATAAAGTTTACCAAATATATAAATTAACATTAAATATAATTGTCCATGTCATATTAATCTATAAGACATATCATCAATTTTAGTAGCCATGTCACAATTATTAATCTAGGTGTTTTACTGCACCATGTGTACTGATGAATTTTTTAAAAGTTAAATTTTATATTTTAAAATGTAATTTATTAATATTATATATTTTATTATTTTGACCAATAATTAATATAAATGTCATTAATTAAGCATAAAATTAAGAGAAAATATTTTTTTATTTTAAATTATATTTAAGAATATATATGTATATATATAAAGTTAAAATCTTAGATTAAAAAATTATTTATTTTATTTGGTTAAATGTATTAAATCAACTTATACAAAATAACTATCATATAAAATTGTATAATTATCAAAAATTAAAACTAAATAATATTTATATAATTTGTAGATATCTAAAAGAAACTAATGATATCTAAAAAATTTTATAATTATAAAAGTAAAATTATATAATATTTCGAAATTCAAAATGTCATATTTGAATATATTTATTTTAGTGATTATTTATGAGTTATTACCATATTCTACAAAGTTTACCAAAAATATAAATCAATATTAAATGTAATATATGAGTTAATGCTATATTCTAAAAAGATTTCCAAAAATATATACAGCATTAAATGTAATTGTCCATGTCATATTTAACTATATGACATGTCATCAATCTTAATAGTCACGTCACAATTTTTTTTGTAAAAACGATTGTGGAGAAGACATGTGGCAAATCACTTCTCAAATATAGACTAGGGGATTAGATTGGATATCAATCGTAATCAGTTACTGATTTGACTAAACTTGTTCTCTAAACCAGATAAAAGTACACGAAAAGATCACTTAAATCAAAGAAGAATTGACATAAAGGACTGATAAATGAACACGTATACAGTTACAGGCTTACTTTAATGAAGTTTGAAAATTTCCGTGTTGAACTTTATGTAGATAGTGCTTTGGAATTTATTTTCTATATTTTTCTTAAGTAATCAAATGCGATTCAAGGCCCACGAAAATATGTTCAACAATATATTTCCCGTGGTAGTTTACAAGTCATATCAATGATATCGCTACATTACCTACCGACGTTATCGCGTTTGACGTCAAGCATAATCGACATTAAATTTCTTGATGTTTCACTTTCATCATTAGTATTTCAGCCTTGTGACTATTCTTTTCACTACCGAGCCATATTGATTAACTACTCGGATAAAATTATCTTTGTGGATCTTGGTCCTTAATCAACCGTTGTACTAACGTTCTCTTGCTGCCTTCATCTCTGCCTTCATCTCAATCGATGCCGTGACAAAGACGTAAGTGCAAAGCTGCTAGCGATTATTAGGAAATCCTATCTATATTCACTATAATTACCTATATAGTTCAATATATTTACAATATTAGACATAATCATAAGTATAATGGCTAAGGGATATTGTCTTGTATATATATCGTTGCATATCCTTCTAATAAATACAAGTTTACAGTTTACATTCATATATATATATGTACATTACATGGTATTAGAGAATCTATCTCTTTTTGAAGAAGAGTAACATCAGGATCTTGATCTCTTATTCTATTGTCAATGTTCTCCTTTCTGCTGCTGACTGAATTATGCGCGACCGACTTCTAGAATCTACCTAGCTTAGTAAATGCAACAACATCAATAAAAAAAATGAAAAAGTTTCTCGTAAGTAAATAATTAAGTGGAAAATCTTCCATTTGAAAAAACAAATTTGACACTTATCGAATTATTAAAAGTAAATAATTTGGATGGGTTGATCTCCCCCTATGTTTCCTTTTTTCTTTTCCTTGTTATTTTGAAAAAAAAAGAAAATTGCTCAGTAACAAGACAACAATGTAAAACTGTATAAATTTTAATATCACTACAAAAAACCAGTGATAAATGTATGTACTTAGTTACTAGTCAATAATTTTGATTTTATTGATATTTTAAATAATTATATGGATAACAATATATAGAACATGAAATAATGTAGTCGATAGTGAATAAAGTGATGCCAAAAATTCATGAAAATAATTGCTTAATAACACTGTATTTCTCATGTATTCTCTACCATTGTATTGTATGGATCGAAAATGGACCACAAGTGCAAATACCTTAACTAAATGGGAGTATATATGAATACAATACTTTACTAAACACCACCTTAGTTTGACAAAAAAACACCACCTTCACCTTTTTTTAATTATAAAATTTATATATATATCTTTTAAAGTAAAAAAAATTACAGGAACCGACTAAAACCAATCTAAACTGGTCTTAAACCAACCAGTTACAACAACCGACAGAACATTGAATCTAAAGTTGTCAGATAGTGACCAACTCAACCATCATATCGCAAGACGGCGAGCCGACACGGAAAAGAGAGATCAGGACCCTTTAAAACCAAGCAAACTGTAATCTGCTGTCACATCGCAAGACGGTGGTTCACCTTCGGCCTAGCATTCCTCCACCGGAAGAAAGATGGTCATGTCCTTGAAACTAAGAAGGATATGGTACCTTGGCGAGAGCAGCTTCTCTGTGACTAGGAAACCCGCAAAGAAGCAAAGAAGTTAACTCCACTAATTGAACTAAAGCTGATATTCTCTGAGCTGGGATGAGCGAGCTCCACGCGTGCTGCCGAAAGGAGGGAAGGAGCAAGATGATCAGACGCGCCGCTTCCGCTGCTAGACACACGCCTCCACTGAGAACCAGAGGAGGTTGCTTCTTTCTTCGGATGCACCACCGTCGGTCAACAATAACACAACAACTCCGGAGGGGAACCACTGCTGAGAAGCAACGACATTCCACATACAAAAGACAAAAAAACCGAGAGCGGAAGAAAGAAATCCAATGAAACACTGAATCCGAAGATTTGAAAGAAATCTCCCTCGAGAAATCTCCACGTGTCATCTCCAGAGACTGACCCACATGTATCAATGATGGGTCAGATGATACCGCTTAAATAATAAAATGCTGATTTGTTAAAAAGAAATAGATTAGATTCGATGGATCTGCTAGCATAAACTATAAAGATGACATCCCTAAACCAGGGTTCGACCCTCCCATGTTTAAAAAGATCATGGATTCGCCGCTGATCATCGCCAAAGTTTGCAAGAGAAGCGGTCAAAGGATTCCGGGAGTTACAAGCGAGGAACCTAAACGCCGACTTCATCTGCATGACGCCGATCTACGAGCCTCTCACACCAAAACTGCCGCCAAACTCTACGGAAAGATTCACCGCACACAGATCCAACTGGTTGGAGCCGCCAACCGTCGAAAGTTTCAGGGTTTTGATCTAACGGCCCAAGAAACTACTACACCAACAGATGAAGCAAACTAAAAATAGTGTAAGAATGGCAAAATTCGGCGACAGTGAAAACTATCGCGCCGGAAAAATGCAAGATCTGGATTATATTTAAATTAAATAAATCAATAGTAATGAGAAACTGTCAAGATCTGGCGGTGGCATGAAGAATCAGCTAAACCAAGTCCATTGGATCCTAGTTACTGTGGGTCACACCTCTCAACGTCGATTCTCTCGTTGCTTTTTCATTATTCAACGTAGTCATCCATTTTCTTTTTCTCATGTGAATATGAGAAACAACCCCAGAATAGAATAAATAGTGAAACTTGTTTTTAGGTTGAGCAACAAATCAAATTGACGAAAAGAAACCTAGTTGCTTTTTGTCAAATGGTATGAATCATTTAGTAAATTAGGGAAAGAAAGTAAGAAACATAGAATAGAATATTATTAGGTAGGAAAAATTAGTCCCCTAGATTTAACCACGTTTCTAGTAAAAAAAAAAAGTTTATAGAAGAAATAAAAGAAACGTAGGACTGAGAAATCCAGCAAAGCCACAGAAAATAAAGTAGAAAAGTTAAACAAAAACAGCTAAGTCCTTCCTTTCATTATCTTTGACCATACCCAAACTATGTGTACAGTCCACATAAAAACACACCACCTTTCTATGCATAACACACGCACACGCCTTTGTATATATACACAGACACGCACACGAATCTTTAAGGCTCACATATCAAAACTCTATCTTCTCTGTCAGATATTGACGGACGAACCACAAATCTCGTTTTAGCTTCCAATTCGCTATTTTAGTATTCTTCTTCAACACACACCCGTTTAGTTCGCTCTTTATGTCTACGACGATCAAGACACCGGGCTGCAGCTCTGGTTCCGGTAATCAGCGGCAGCCTAGTCGTTTACAAAAGAGACCTCCGGCGTTAAAGATAGTTCCTGCCCCGACGAATAACTGGAAAACGGCTATACCTCTCCTCTCGCCGTTAGCTCTTTCCCCAGACTCACCGGTCTACCACCAACCGCCGGTTGAGAATCAGACCAAAGCTGCTGCGGTTGCGGTTGAGAAGACGCCAGTTTTCAAGACGTGGCAGCATCCTGCAGCGCCGTTTTGTTACGAGCCATCATCTACGTTTGTTCCACCGTTCGTACCTGTTTAGTTTTAGATCCAAAGGTTCAAAAAGTACAGTTTTTTTTTTGTCTTTTGGTCTTGTGTAGATCTAATGGCCCACATTTACGCGATTTGTTTTTAAACAAACGCGCGTTTTACTATTTTATAGTTGGAACAACGCGATTTGCTTTAAAAAAAAAAATTAAAGACTATTAAATAACAACGCGATTTGCTTTAAAAAATAAAATTAAAGACTATTAAATAACATGTGTCTGTTTACCGGCGTGGTGCAACTCTGCAAAACACATAGATCAGTCGGTCGTCAAACACATCGAAAAGTCTAATCCGGATTTTAATTATTGTGTATGCCTATGCGTATAAAAGAGTACTACGGCTTCGAATGTTTACAACCGGCCAAAATCAAGATGGTAGCCCAAAACAATGATATAAGGTCAAAGCCCAAACCATTCAGTTATAATAAATCAAAACCCAAGACCAAAAAGCAATTGCTTCCTTCAATCTTCTAACTCCTTCTCTGAAGTCTATTTTTTACCGAAAACAATCTCTCATGGAAAGCTCTTTACAGACTCATCCTTCACAGTCACAGGTTCCTTCTCTTGCTTGTTTTTTGCTTTGCTTCTGTTCCTATCTAGATCTTCTTCTCCATTTGAAATGGACCATTTCTCACTCTGTATAGGGCGCCGGTCCGAAGTATGGGCAAAGGAGCCGGCCGCTTAGGGCATCACAATTTGTGAAAATTTTAGTTGTATACAGAGCACAACTTTTTTTTTCACATGAGTAATAAAGACAAAGTTGTAAGTGAGTTTAGGGCATCAAATAAATTTGAAAATGCTAGACCGGCCGGCACTAGCTAACTTTGTAGCTCACATTAAGATTTAAAACTTAGAGCTGAACAAAAATTCAGTAAAATCGATAAATAAAGACCAATCCAGTTACAACAAAACATCGAAAATTATACACTGTGCTTCGGTTTCGATCTCAAATGCTCTCCCTTTCATACTCCTTATACCACTCTAACTTAATAATAAAAATGAGACGACAATGAAGCTTAAATTAGTATCAATCTTGTTGATAGTAGTGAAAATTTACAAGTGGAAAACAAGAATATCTTGAAACTCTAATAACTCTGGCTATTGTTCGCTTGCTTGTGTTCTTTATAACCTGGAGGTCCCGGACACCACTACATATCAAATGACCAAAGGGGCTTTTCTGCTAAAGAAGCTTACAAGGAAGAAAACAAAAAGACTTCACACTACAAAAAAACATGGGATATTCTGACGAAAATTCTGACGAAATTTCCGAAAAAAATATCGAAGAAACTAAATATTATAAAGTGGTATTGTCAGAAATTTCCGACGAAATATGATATGTCGAAATATTCCAAAAATATAGAGGTTTCAATTTGGGATTTTGATTTGGAATTTTATTTTTTCAAAATTTTTCGGAAATTTCTGATGGAATTCCAACGAAATGGTAATTCCGCCGGAATGTCATAGAAATTGACTGACGAAATTTTGACGAATTATTTTGTCAGAATTTTTTCACGGAAATTCGTCGAATTTTGTCGGAAAGTTTTGATAGATAAAATTCGTCAAAATTTTCTAACGGAATTTTGATGAAATTGGTATTTCCGTCGGAATTTCGTTGTAATTTTCTGACAGAATTCCGACTAATAATTGATTTCAATATAAAATAATCTATATAAATGTAAAACTGGATATCGACATGATCACACAAATATATATTATGTGTCTAATAGGATGTGAATTAACAATTGTTCAATTTTTCAATTTATAAAATCATCCAGGAATATATCAACGAGACATAAAATCTCGCATAAAGAATTATGTACTTAAACACTCATATAAACACTTATTAACTAATTATACATATTGATAACTCCATATAATCATCAAATATATTAGAACATAATTATATGGATTATATTATAAAAGTTTTTCAGATTTTAGTTTTTGTTATATTTATATATAAATTTATCAAACGTTTTTAACATAATTTTATTATAAACCGTTTTTCAAATTAGTTTTTATTATATTTATATATAAAGAATATATTTATTATAAACAACTGTAAATATTATTTTACGAAAAGAAATAAAATAATTTCAAATATATATTTTTCATTTATTTACAAAAATTTTGACGGATATTGTTCGTTCCGACGAATTTTTTTTCCAACAAAATAATACTGACGATTTCTTTCATCGGAAAATTGTCGAAAATGATTTATCCTGACGAATTTCCGACGAAATCTTCCATCAATATTAACTTGTTTTCTTGTATTGTCATGTCTTCCTCACCGTTAAACTTGACTTCAAGTAACATACGTAGCATGAAACGATTAACATGATGCAAGCATTAATTTCATTAATAGTTTTGGTGTAAAATAATAATCAAATTGTCTTGACTGGCAGGAAATGTTGATACTAAAAACATGAGCAAGTGAAGAAATCGATCAGAAAGAATGCATGCCTACTTATATATTTTGACACCGATAAGTAAAGCAATCTTCGACCTCTTTTAGTTTAGTGATTTCCATTTGGGACGCCATATGAATTCAGACTTTTAAAATAAAAAACAACAATCACACAAAGATTAAGTCGAATTGATTCTTAGGGGATTACTAGTTAGTACAAGAATATTGATAAAGTGGCAGTCGTGATGCATGTGACAAATGTCCAAATGGAAAAAACCAAAATCTAAACCTAAAATTGACTTAAAATAATTGTGCTAAGAGATGTGGGGCGAAAGTTGTTGGCTCACCACGCCCTGCAATTAGTCTTATCTATTTGTATTCTACAGCATCTCAAAGAAATGAAATCGTTTTATTAAGATTATCCTATAGATTATTACTATGTGCTTGTGAATTGTGATCATTTGCAATTTCTCTGCAACATTTTCAATTTACTAGGTCATGTCAGGCACAACGGAACGACATAGTTTTGTCAGAAGTTTATATAGAGACAATTGAATAAGTGAACTATAATTGAGCTAATTTGTTTTAAAAATAAACAATTATTTTGTGAGAAATTAGAAAGAAACTTTTAAAATAAAAAAGTAAAGAGAAACTTATAAACAAACAAACAACAACAACAAAAATATGATGTATCAATGCATGGCGGCATGGTTAGTAACTTGTTAAGAAAATACAGTTTCTTCAAAATGATTCTCAATTAGTATTTCAAAACTAGACATTATTAGTCATTGGAGATTTACAAATAAAAAGACAAACATTTGATAGCCAAATACTTGTTGTAATGGAGTTATCAGATAGTGGTCTATGTTGGTTGAGACTGTCATTTTCTTACTAATGGTGCGAGTTGTCGGGTATCGTGGGAGGAACGCGAAGTTGAAGTCTAGGCTCAAAAAGGTTTGCTCAATGCTAGTTTTTGAAAAGTTCATGTGAATGAAAAAAACTAGTAGTAGATCAAAATAGTAACTTATATATAATAAATATGTATAAGTATAATGTGTGTAATCTTTTGCTGTGATGGTGAATTATAGTTTTAAGAAACACTGTGAAATTGTTGCGATCAAAATGTCATCCCAAATTATTGACCATCAATCCAATATTTGATGGAGAAATATTTGATAATCACACTGAGCTGGAAACCAATCTGTTTTTTTTTTCTTTCTCTTGTCATGGTGTACTTTGTCTTGTCTTAACATGAAGAATTTTAAGTCACCAACTCCTCCTCCACTCAACCAATCATCCTCCAAGAAACGTTTATTTTATTTCTTGTTAATTTAATCGAAAACATTTCAAACACGATGAACAGAATTTTCAAGTCCAAGAGAACTAACACGGTGTTGAATAATGTCACAAAAAAAGATCTTAGATTTTCTTTCGCAAATTAGGTCAACTAATAAAATGGTGGTGAAAAGACAGAGAAAGAGTTGCGAATGCGATTTTCTTAAGTTTGTGAGTGTCAAATTAGGTAATCTTTACCCGACGAGAAATCCAAAGAGAATGGAGACAACAAGAAGAACATCATCGGTCAAACGTACTAGCTCTTTTGTATATCAACTTTATAATGTTATGGTCTCAAGCTGTAATGATGTCACGCACACACAACAATTATGCTAATATTTGAATATCATTCAATTGAAAAACCGATTTGACCGATAACTGGTTCGAATGGATTTTGGAGTAAACTATATTTTATAAAGATTCCATCATTTATGTTTTTTTGTTTTAAATGTTTGGTTGGAGAATGAAGAATGTTCAAAACAGTCCAGGTCTGGGCATCCGGATCTTTGGATCGGGTTCGAATCTTCTCGGGTCTAAATCTTTCGGATCTTGGAAATCTAGACTCATATAATTTTTGGATCGGTTTTGGATCGAATTTTGTCAGATCCGGGTCTGTTTGGGACTTTAATTCTAATACCTATAAATTATCCAAAAATATTTGGGATCCATATTGGATCCGAACCGAGTTTAGGTATTTATGATCTGAAAATATGACATATTATATTTAATTAATATTTATCATATATATCTAAAATTTTACAAAATAGCTTAAATTAAACTATTAAAAATTAAAATAAAACATTTTAAGCTCTAAATTTTAAAATTTCATGTTACTCAAAAATGCTACAAAATAATAACAAATATTGTCAATAAATGATATTTCAACTAAATCATAAAATAATATATATATATATATATATATATATATATGAAACAAAAATCATAGTTTTAGATATACATGATTTTAAATCAGGTACAAATCGGTTCTCATCGGATCGGGTCTATTCGGGTCGGTTTTTTAGGGTACAAGAAATTTAAGACCTAAAAGATACTTGTAAATTTTCGGGTCGATTCTAACTTGAATATTTTTGGGTCAGTTCCAGATCGGATCCTCAGATCCAGGTAAAATGCTCAGGCCCAACGCAGTCATTCCACTAAACAAAAGGCCCATTCATGTTTGTGTTATTTTTTCTGAAGAAAGAAAATCTCATCTATTATATTAAAAGAGAAGTCATAACCTTAATTCATGTGTGATTTTTAAAAAAATGGATCATTAACTAGAATTCACTTACCATTCATTAATTACTAAACATATGGTTCGATAATATATTATTCCTAAAAAATTACTCCCTAAAAATAAGGACTGATTAACAAACACATATTTGAATACTTAATAAATAATTCATACTGGTGTAATTTAGATAAACCATCCTATATTAGGATGTTTTGGTAGGAGTAATATATGTAAGAGTGTACGATTGAATAGACCATCATATAGTATAGTTGAAATAACTATAAAACCATAAAACCATTTGTAGGCAGACCATTTCAACTAAAATTAACCAGTAAACTTCTATTTATATTGTTGTAGTCACTAAAACATTATGAATGCATGTTTAATCTTTATATATATTGGTAAGTTAAATAAGGAAATAATGATCCAAAATAGATATTATATAGAAGAAGATACAAATACATATGAAAATTTGAAACAACATATTCAACAAAAAAAATAAACGGCAAAACTATTATGTTTTAAAAAACAATAGACACACCTCATATATATTATAACATACCACTTTAAAATTAAAAAATAAATGTTTATATAAAAATAAGTGAAAATAAACATCTTCACGGTTGTGCGGGTCGAGATCTAGTTTTATGTTACTAAAGAAGACGCATGAGACAGGACATAACTCAATTTATGCATTTGTTTTTTTTTTTGCAAAAACAAAGACAGTATAATTTTGAGAAAAAAAACAAATTTAGTAGATTAGTACTTAACATTTTTGTGAATGACTGATATCATGAGAAAAGAGCTGAATATCCTTTTTGGGTCGTATCTTAATAATAACTAATTAGTACTCAACATTTTTGTTTTGCTAATCAAGTATGTTGACTTCTTTTTTCTACAGTAACTTTAGAAAGCATACTAGTTGTTTTAAGGAAAAAAAGATGATTGATGGGTCATAAAATCATAACAGAGTCAATTATGTTACTATTTAGAAACTATTGCAAACAAAATCTTAGACTGATACTCCATTAGGGTTGTTGAAAAAAGATGTGAAAGTCCTGATATTTGAATAAGAAATATATTAATTACGACCAGTGGAACAAGTACGACCTGCATCACTCCATTTCAAAAAATTAATTAACAAGAACTCTCTCTCTCTCTTCAGTTCCACTTTTTTTTCCAGATTCAAAATCTCACAATTTTCTCTCTCTACAAGAAGCTTGCGAGCTGGGACCAAAGTCTTAACTGATTCAAGTCTCCTCCTCCTCCTTCTTCTTGTTCTTCCACTGCTTCACCACTTTACCCTCTCCAATACGCGCAAAAGGCACATCATAAGACATCAATGGTCATGTCTTCCTTTTTAAGTACCGCCCATAATCCCCAATGATTATCCCCTTTTTCATGCGCGAATCCCCCACCTCGTTTCTCGCCAAAGCTCAAACATTCTCCTCTTCTCAAAAACCCTTTTAATCTTCTATAACCCCAACAACCCCTGAGAGAGAGAGAAAAACACAAACTTTATTCAAATCTCTCTCTGTTTTCAAAGTCTCGATCTTTACTTCGAATCTCTCTCTCTCTCTCTCTCTCTCGCCATGGTTGCAGAAGCTTGGCTTGTGAAGATGAGCACCAATCTCAAACACGCCCTCCTCCTCGAACCCTCCTCCTCCAACAAAAAAACCCCTCTCCCCAAACAAACAATCGGGATCCTATCCTTCGAAGTAGCCAACATCATGTCCAAAACAGTCCACCTCCACCGCTCCCTCTCCGACACAGACCTCTCCAACCTCAAATCCCACGTCTTCCTCTCCCAAGGAGTCACAACCCTCGTCTCCTCCGACGTCAACCACCTCCTAGACCTCGCCGTCTCCGAGAAGCTCGACGATTTAACCCGCGTGGCTACCGTGGTGTCCAGGCTAGGCAAGAAGTGCAACGAGCCCGCCTTGCAAGGCTTCGAGCACGTCTACGAGGACATAGTGAACGGTGCGATCGATTTCAGGAAGCTAGGGTTCTTGGTTAAGGACATGGAGAGTATGGTTAAGAAGATGGAGAGGTTCGTTAACGCTACTTGTAGTCTCTACTGCGAGATGGAAGTGATGAACGAGCTTGAGCAGGCTGTGTTGAAGCTTCGGAGAAGCGGACAGGGGCAGCAGCATCAAGGGAGCGTTAAGGCTTTTGAGCAGAAGCTTATGTGGCAGAGACAGGACGTGAAGAGTCTTAGAGATGCTTCCCTTTGGAACCAGACTTATGATAAGGTCGTTGAGATGCTGGCGAGGACGGTTTGCACGATCTACGGTAGGATCGAGACTGTGTTTGGTGGGTTGGGTCTGCGAGGTAGAAAGGATTCGAGTTTGAAGAGGGAAGTAGAGGAGTTCACGCGTGGCGCGGATTTTAGTTTCCCTTGTGGGACTAATCCAGGGAGGATGTTCATGGAGTGTCTCGCTATGAACAGCTCGGTTTCTAGGAGTTATGATGAAGAAGTTATCACGTTTCCTAGAACAATGAAAAGCACTAAGTTTGGTTCCAAGAGCAGGTTAACTCAACACGCTTCAGCTTCGACGGTTGGAGGGTCTGCTTTGTCTTTACACTATGCGAATGTAGTGATAGTTGTGGAGAAGCTTCTCAAGTACCCTCATCTAATAGGGGAAGAAGCTAGAGACGATCTTTACCAAATGCTACCGACGAGTTTGAAAACGTCCTTGAAGGCTAACCTCAGGTCATACTTGAAGAACATTTCGATCTACGACGCTCCGCTAGCTCACGACTGGAAAGAGACTATAGATGGTATACTCTCTTGGCTTGCTCCCTTGGCTCACAACATGATCAGATGGCAGAGCGAACGGAACTTCGAGCAGCATAACCAGATTGTGAAGAGGACTAATGTGCTTTTGCTTCAGACACTTTACTTTGCTGATAGGGAGAAGACGGAAGCTGCGATTTGTAAGCTTCTTGTCGGGTTAAACTACATTTGCCATTACGAACAGCAGCAGAACGCGTTGTTGGATTGTGCGAGTAGCTTTGATTATGAAGATTGTTTTGAGTGGCAGAGTCAATGCCAAGCAGCTTACTTGGACTAACATTTGGTTTTGTTTTAAGTGTTGTTTTATAGATAAATTTGTTTATGATTCAACACATTGTGAATATCTAAACTCTCTACTGTTGTTTGCATACATAAAAAAGATTGTGGAATTGGGGTTTCGGTTGTGACTTTGCTCCAATGTTTTGATATGGTTAGAATCATTGTTAGGCAATGATAAAAATGAAAACAAGATTCTTTGCAGATGGGTAAATAGAGCCAACTACCAAGAGAGAGGTTTGGTGAAGAAGGGCATTTAATCAGAGGGAGAGTGGGTAGAGAGTGTGCATTGATTGATGTCTTATTAAATCAGTTTTGACAGTGTTAAAAGCTATGACTAGCATATAAGTATAATTACAGCCTCTGGTTTTTCTATCTTCTCACATGAGTTTGATAATGTAAACGCTTTTATACTCCACCGTATACAATTATGCTCTTGGCACACTCAGGATCAGGGACTTCGATTGAGTCTGAGACAATGCAGGTCGATCCCTGCCTCACTCTCAAGCTAATATCCTTGTCCTGAAAACATAATTAACTACAATAAATTACACCTTAGTCAGCAACCATTTCAGAAATGCATGCCTAAAACTGGTCAATATAGATGCCTAAAATGAATGAAAAAGCTACCTCTTTAACGGGCGGGTTTGTCTGTCTAATCATGGATTATTACATTGTTGATTTGTCCGTGGAGCATGCAGAAGTGAGAACGTATTGTTGCAGAGCAGAGCCTATTAAAGTTGCAGATATGTTAGAAAAAGATTATTAAACACAAAATATCACACATCGGTAGTTGGAAGGGATCTTAAACAATATATAAAGCCATTCTTTTTGTTACCGATTGATTTAAAGTTAGAAGTCTATCTAGCTTAATATGGTATCATCGCCGATCAACGCATTCTAACCTGATCCACATCGATCTGGTCCAAACTTGGCTCATCAATTTTTGCCCGGGCATTCCGAGATTAATGTTAAAGAGCCATCATCTCGGAGGTACGTATTAAACATAAAGTATTATATATCGTTAGTTGGAAGAGATCTTAAACAATATATAAAATAGATGGATCACTCTTCTTATCACCAATTGATTTTAAGTTGGAAACTCATCTAACTTAAGAAAGATGACAATTAATTAATAGCCATTTCGTGAAGTTGTCAAATTCGGTGTAGTCACTATCAGAGATAATAGTCTGGTACCACGACTTTCCTGCTGCCTTGATTGCCAATGCCTCTTCATGTCATTATTGAAAAGAAAAGAGACAGTTTTTGATTTCTATATTGTGTACAAGATACCAACATAGACAAATCCATACTTATACAAACACGAGACGAGACACATGAACAAATATCATAAAAGCAATAACACTATCTTTGTAGACTCCGGTTACTAAAGATGGCTATCAAGTTGGTTTGATATAACCATCGGTTCCACCAGATAAAGGATGCATGGTATTGTTCTTCTCTTTCTTATTCTGTTTTCCTTGGATCCTGTAAGCTCGTCTCGATATGTGAGGGAGTCACTGTAATGACCCAAAATTCAATTCCAACCCATCAATTTGTAGTCTGTCAAGACCTAGGTCCAGTCGAAATGGTCCAAAGTATTTTCTATAAATATCCATTTCTCCATTTTGTTTTCTTCACCAAAGCATCAAGTAGAGAGAGAGAGAGAGAGAGAGAGAGAGAGAGAGAGAGAGAGAGAGAGAGAGAGAGAGAGAGAGAGAGAGAGTTAAGAGAAATGAAAATGGAAAACTTTTGCAGAGACTGAGCCACCGCCGTAGCTTGTTGCCGGAGCCACCGCACGCCGTGATCACGCAAATCTTGTCACCACCAATCGCAGCCTAGGTAACGAAGGAAACCGCCTTGTTCGTAAGTTAAGTTTCATCCGTTTAGTAAATCGCCATAACTTCTTAACCATCCGCCACCATCGCGTTCCTCTCGTCGAGAGGAAGCCACAGCCATCGACCGCGTCCCAATCAGAGCCCGGCGAAGCCGCACGTGCCGTCAGAAGTTTCGTCGTCCTTGCACGTGAAAACAAGCGCCGCTGCCAGAAATCATCTTCGCCGCTGGTGATTTCCTGGTAAGCCGCCGCCGTCTTGGTCCACAGCCGGAGACCGGTCAACGGTGACTCGCTGTTTGACTCGCTGACTCGCCGGTGACTCGGCGACTCATTGAGTCAACTTGCTGACCGGTCAAACCGGTTTGGTTAGGTCAGTTAATTACGGTTAGAGATTAAACCGATTGGTTATTGGAAATTGATTTTTGGTTAGGAGTAAACCTGTTTGCAATTAAATTAGAATCTGGTTCAATTGAATTCGAATCGGTTAAAGTAAACCGGTCGGTTATGTCAAATTGATTTTTGGTCAAAGGTTGACCAGGTTGACCGTTGACAATCGGGTTAACTTTTCTGTAAACTTTGATTAGACCTTTTTTGAGCCGTTCGAAGGGCGTTATGACTCGAATTTTTGCCCCGTTTCAGATTTGGAGTCTAGTTGAGCAGTTGGAGTTCATAGATACCATTTCTCTTATTTGCTAAGGTGAGGGCTACTCCGTTAAATCCCGAACTAGTTTAGTACTACCATTATAAATATGTTAGATTCGAAACATGATCCGTCTCTTTGAATCAAATTTATTTGAGAATCTTGTTTGTTATTTTTATTATTGATTGTTAAACCAAAATAGGATAATGGAGGATTTAACGGTTGATTGAAATGATTGATTTTAAGAACTCTTATATATATAAGGAGATTGAGGGGTATAAAGACGTCTGTACTAGGCCGCCTTTTTGAGGAGATTTGTGGGGGTATAGAGGTTTGTACTAGGCCGCCTATTTGTGGAGATTTGCGGGGGTACAGAAACGTTTGTACTAGGCCACCTGTTTGTGGAGATTTGCGGGGTACAGAGACATTTGTACTTACGACGCCTTAGTGATTGTGGGGATACAGAGTGGACTACTGTACTAGCGACACTGTAGAGTTATATTATATATATATATATATATATATATACCCTTATGAGGAAATACTGAGTGCAAAGAGTGTATTTGTGTACTATCATCACATTGGTTGTAGCATGTCTAGTGCATTAGACATATGTTGATTGTTCTGTGTGGTGTAATAGACATAATGTGTATTTCATGCTAGAGGTAGGTCTACATTTTTTTAGTGCTATGAATTGAGTCACTAGTTTGTGGTTTAATATCCCATGCCTACTGAGTGACTTCCATTTTGCTCGCTCCTTCTTTTTTCGTTTCAATAGACCAACGAGCAGAAGTGATTATATCAGACCGGTGCTTTTGGGCTTTTATTGCTTTTGGGATTTTATCGTTTATGTTATATTCTATTTCAGATTTTTAGATATATGTCGTTACAGTTAGATTGATTTTGTAAATTTTAACAGTAATCTACAAAGGATATAGTGAACTGCTTAAAGAGGATCAAGCCAATGAGTCCATACAGTGTCACGTTTTTAACTTCGTGTGTCAACTTGTCACACATGTGTGATTCGTTTCGGTGTGAAATTGTTAAAGTGATTAAACTTAAAAGGATTGATTCATTGAAGATTTTGCTGTATGATTTATATGCAACAGTAATTGCCAAACTTGTTTTCTTGATTAAATAAAAGAATTGGAGTCATCTTCGAATTTGGATTTTAGTCTTGTTATAAATGATGTCAACAATTTTGTTAAATATGCGAGGTAATTTGGTTTTTAGTTAACTCGGTTTGCCCAAAACCTTGCCGAACTTAAGCGAAAACACGACTGGGTCCTGTAATCAATTAACTTGTTCTTTAATTTTTTACACTGAACCAAAGTTTTTGGTTAGATTCTGGTTTAATTTGGTTTAAACTTTGGTTAATTTAAGTTGAGTTGGATTTTATTGTTTAGTATGACTTGAAATTTCGATATTAGTTTTGGTTTTGGTTTGATATAATCGGTACGATTCAGTTTGTTTAAAAAAAATCTGACCGACTTCCAAATCGAACCGAACAGAGAACCATTAAAAGTATGCTGATATGAACCAAATTCTAAACCTGGTTAAAATTTTGGTTCGGCATAATCTGTTCGATTTAGTTAGTTTTCGAGACCTAGATTTTAGGATGTATAAGTTTCCTGACCAAATAAAATTATCCAATCTGCTAAAAAGATGCGTCTATGTGGTATTAGTTGGTCACACATCTTTAACTCTATTTATTTTCTAGTTTTCTTGTATACGAATTTACAAGACATAAGCCATAAGGTTATGCAGTCTGCTTGGTTTCTCACGTATGAACAAAGATGACAAAACCTGCATCACTTGTGATACGTGTGAATAGTGGAATATGCAGTTTCATGGTCCTGTTGATCTATTGGGCCTCCAAAACTCTCAGTTAAGCATCTTGAGGCTATATTTGTTTTTTTTTGAATGAATGCTAAATTTATTCATCAAAAAACTTGTTTATATCAAGAAGGTCTTTGTTTTGAAAAAAACTACAACTACTCCTTTACATCTTCAAAACTATGCTATGCACCCTATCCCCTGTCAAAACTTTCGATAATATTTACAGCCTTGTACCAAACCAATATTGCAAAATGCCTCCAAACCCTTAATTCCTTTTGATTGCACCAAACCAATATCCGTCAGCTTTATCAGAACCTGCAACGGTAGAGCCTGATCACCATGCCTGCGCTTATTATGCTCTCTCCACAACGTATATAGCGTGATTTGGAAAGCATATCTGAGACAGAACAGCTTCTTATTTTCCATTTTCAAGACAGACATGAAACTCGCAATGTCGTCCCATCTATTGGAAAAAGAGCTGCGCAAAAAACCTCTAGTAAGATGCTCCCAAACCTGCGATGAGAAAGGGCACTCGAAAAAAGAGGTGGTTCCTGGTTTCAACAGCTTTTTTACAGAGAACACAAGTAGTGTCAGTACCCTGGCTCCAGCAAGAAACCCGGTTCATAGTTGCAAGCCTATCCCGAAATACAATCCAAGTCATGACTGCAAATTTGGGAGTAGCGTTCGAAACCAAGTACCTCTTCCCCAACTACAACGACTGGGTCACTCTTGTCTGCAGCTAAGTCTCAAGAGTTGAATATTTTGGCTTAAAACCCGAGTTCCATGTCCACATATTGACATCTTCCACTTCATTACTCTGCTTCTCTCTAATGGCAACCAACTCCTCTTCAATCTCATTTAGCACAGCTCGTTTATGTCTTTTCCTCCTCCGTTTATTATGTATCACTTCCTCCATTGTAGCTTCTTTCCAAAGACCCGTCTCAATAGTGCCTCGATCATCCAGAAGGTCAGCCATCACACCCAAGTCAGACCACTTATCATACCCAACAACTTTCATGTGGAAGTATTTGCTACATCTCTAAGGTTAAGCATATTCCTCCATATCCAAGAGCACCCTTGAGCATTCCCATTCACTTCCCAGAAATTTTTCTTTTTGAGAAAATTGGTTTTGATCCATTTACCCCAAAGTGAGTTCCCGGTTAGCATTCTCCAAATAAGCTTCAAGCCATAAACTAGATTAACTTCCTTTAGAGCTCGAATACCCAGCCCTCCTTCCTGGTTTGTCTTACATATATCCTTCCAAGCCATTTTTGCACCTGTAGATTTAAGCTCTGCTCCCAACCATAGGAATGCAGAACATAGTTGTTCGATCTCTTTAATACATTGACTCGATCGGAAGTCTAAAGACGGCAGCCCAAAAGTTTACAATACTCATCAGAAAAGACTTGATCAATTGAAGTCTGCCAGCATAGGATAGAAACTGACTTGTCCACGTGCTGATACAACCCCTGATCCTTTCCAAAAGAGGCAGAAAGTCTTGTCTTCTCATAGCTTGAGTCATCAGAGGTAACCCTAAATAGCGGACAGGGAGATCACCTTCAGCAAAGGGGAAATTCATCAGAATTCTGCTCCTCTCAACTTCTGAAATACCCGCCTTGAAGATGGTTGATTTCTCTGAACTAATGGAGAGACCCGACCAAACTGAAAACTCATCAAACACAGAGAGATCCCCTTCAATAGATTCTTTAGAGCCCTCCACAAACACCATCAGATCGTCCGCAAAACATAAATGTGTGAGAGCAAGGGATTGGCAGCGAGGATGAAATATAAACTTCTTGTCCCTCACAGCTTTGTCGATTTTTTAGGACAGACCATTCATGCAGAGCATGAAGAGATAAAGTGAAAGGGAGCAACCTTGTCTCAAACCTGTAGCACTATGAAAGTAGCCTGCTAGCTCCCCATTAACCTGCACTGAGAAGGAAGGAGCAGTGACACATAATCTGATCCACTGAATGAACGTTGCAAACTCTGAGTTCATTCATTGGTTTATTTGACCTATTTTTCTGTGTATATGTATACATATAGAATTGTCTCACGTAGCATTGTCCAAGTTTCTTTCATCACCTGAGATCATAATGTCTGGATTTAACTTAGACTCCACATATTATTTTGCCACGACAAATATGCTTTTATAAATAGTGGTACTAGGGACAATGTAAATTAAATATCTGTATGAGATTCTTGGTAAAGTTATGAAATCTGGAGCAATCTCGTACACAACAACAAAAAAAAAAAAATCAATTCTCATTTCAGAACGAAACCTATGTTCAACAGACTTGAAAGTTATGGAATTGAGAATTCTAGTTCTAAAATTTCTACATACAATCAACTAATCGAAAATAACAACAACTCCAATAACATAGATTAAAGACTAACATATTAGAGTAAATTGCAACTGAAACGGGATGTGACTGAGGTGAAACAGATTTCGGTTTTGTCGAGAAACACAGAGACGAGGTGAGTTCAAGTGGAGGATTTAGGAGACAGAGTCGAGTTACGTTAGAGGTGAAGGAGACGAAGCCGGTTGTGACGGAAAAAGGAGCGTCGGTGATAGAGGTTAGGGAGACGACGAGGAGAGCATTATGTCGCTCTCGGTGGAGAAACCCTACCAAAGTAAATACTTACTTCTTTTTCCTTTCTTATAATATCAAAGTGGATATCTCTTTTTAAAATTATGGTTTAATTAATAACTAGATTTTGATCCGCCCTTAAAAAGAGTGGGTATATTTCTTGTTAGAAAATTATTTTACGTAATAAAAATTATGATTTCTGATAAATTATATATATTTCAACTTTTTATGTAATTTATTTTAAATTTGCTTATATGACTTATTTTTGTTATTTTAAATATGACTAAATTTTAGAAGACTCTAAATAATTATAACCCGTAATATGATTTTATTTATTTAAACCAAAATTAAACTTATTTTACACTGATTTTTTTTAATTAAATAAAATATTTTATATCTTCGACACCTTTGTATTGAAAAATTCATTTGTGCGTTTCAAAATATTTTCTATAATTTTATTAAATTTAGTTTATGTAACTTAGTTTTTATTTAAATGAAACTATTTCTAAGGAGTTGAGATAATTCATACCCGTATTATGATTTTGTTGAGTTAATCATTTGTTATTTTAACTTGATTTTATTTTGAGATTTCATTTAATAAATGCTTTCAAATAATTAATAATGTGAAATATTTTGTGGAAATATATGGTGTAAACATTTAAGAAACAAAATTTTCAAAAAGCTAAGAATTGAATTATATTAAATATTCTTTAATGTAATTGCAAAATAATGACTTTTGATTGGTTACAAATACTGCTAGAAAATTTACAGGCACTTTTGTAATTATTTAGAAATCTCAGGGGTAGATTCATAAACATGCATCTGATTTAATAGTATAAATGGCAGAATCGTAACTTTGTATATTTCAAGATTATATGAATTATTCTATTCATTTTATAATTAATTAGATTCATTTTAAGTAATTCCTCAATAAGGGAATAATAAATTATTTATATTATTTGTTAGTTGCAAAACTAACCTACTCAGATTAATTGTGATAGTAAAAAGACTTCATGTGACAGGAAAGAAGGCTTTTCGAGAAGTCTTCCGACATAGTATTTCTTGGGAAGCCTTCTATAAAAATTTAAATTT
The DNA here is from genome assembly GCF_000801105.2 of Raphanus sativus. NCBI lineage: Eukaryota > Viridiplantae > Streptophyta > Magnoliopsida > Brassicales > Brassicaceae > Raphanus > Raphanus sativus. The sequence continues at coordinate 10,781,726 of NC_079515.1, read as the reverse complement.
CTAACAACTTTGATCGATTAAAAAACTAACATGTTTATCCGAAAAAACTTGTAAAAAAAATTTCTATTGAAAACATACAGAAAGTCAATTGCAAAAACTAACATATGCATTGACCTAGGCCTGGGCATAATAACCGAAATCCGAACCCGAACCCGGACCCGACCCGAAATAAAGGTATCGGATCGGTTTCGGATCTAGCTAAAAACCCGATCGGGTTTTATTTTTTTGATACTTCGGATTTCGTGTTCGGTTCGGGTTTTAACCGATATCCGAAGCGTAAGCCGAACTACCCGAAAATATATAGCATACAATATAAAAAAGATGACAAATCCCCAAAAAAAGTGAAGAGGATGAGTTTCGAACCCAAGAACTCTGGCTCAACTCTGTCATACAAGGCACTAGGCCACATTAACTACTTCGTTCATTTCATACGTCATTTTATTACAAATCAAACACAATGTATCTTAATTTTAGGTTTTAAATTATGTCCATTACTTCAGTATAACCCGAACCGAACCGAAACCAAATGATATATGATTACTTTACGGGTTTTATGATGCAATATAAAATATATCCGAACCCGAAATGTTATTACCCGAACCCGACCCGTACTAATAAATTTTTAGTATGGGACCTTTTAGCGTAAATCCGAAAATCCGAAAACCCGAAAAACCCGACCCGAATCCGAACCGATACCCGAACGCCCATTCTTAGTCTGGTGAGATTCATATTTAGCCGATATACCAATAATCATGGACTTGAGTTATCCATTCTTAGTCTGGTGAGATTCATGTTTAGCTTCTCCAAACACACATAATTTCTTAATGAAAGTTATCTAAATTTTGAAATAAAAAAAAAGTTTTGATTTTGGAATGAAATAAGAGAGAAAGTGAAAAAAATGGTTTGTGTGTGTAAGAAAAGAGGATATGAAGATGTAAATGTCTTATTGTAGATGCATATAGTGCTTAAAATAGGTTGTTCATAGTGGTTTTATGGATGAAAATGACAATGTTGTAAATAAAAGAGGAAAATGAAGATGATTGAGTAAAAGAAGCATTTTGACAAAAAAAAGTATTGACATTTCGTGAATATGATAAATAAAAATTCGTAATAAAAATCATGGATTATGGGATTGATTTGAAATTTTGAGTCATATGTACAAAAATCCCTTTTATTTTATGTTATTTTTTGTAATTATATATTAATAACAATTATCGACTGAAATTAAATTAAAATAACAAACTCTATATATTTTTAAAATATTTTTAGTTTTATATTTGTAACAAAAATTTTAAATTCTGAATATAATTATTAGGACAAGTATATTTTATATCAAAAATTCCATAATTCTTAATATCCAACAATATTTAAACATACGTTTTTTTATTTATTACTTTAAAAGTCAATTGCAATGCTCAATACAAATACAACGCACGACATTGTCAACAACACATTCCTTTTGATAATGACATTTGTCACTTGTGATCCCATATTTTTATTTTCCTTTTAGTTATAAGTTTTCAACATAATTAAATTCACATAAGCTATGGGACATGTTCTGCCTGCTAAGAGAAGGTAAAACCGGAGTGGGAAAATATATTAAGTACAATAAAAGGTATGAGGTTGAAAGAGCATGATTTGGTGCTTGTCAAACTCACTTTTCAAGCAACCATATACTGGATCTCGAGAGAATACAATGGAAGTAAGAACCACCAGCTTCATCACTCGGTAAGAGAATGAGCAAACATTATATCAGAAATCAACTGAAGTCACTAACAGCAAAGCTATCAGAAACTGAGGATAGAACACAAGTCTGTTGGATAATAGTCTCATGAATTCCAAGCCTGTTAAAAATCATTTTTTTACCAAAAAAATAATTTAATTTTGATCTTCTAAACGATTTCTTTGGATCTGTTTCTGTAAACACTCTTTTTATTAATATATGAATATTATATTTCAGCAAAATGAAAAAGTAAGCAAAACTAAAACATAATTAGATATGAATAAGATGTATCAATCACCACCACATAAATACTTAACTCCTTAAAAAAGGGTATAGCTCATATCTTATCTCACAGTTCATACCAAAAACTCTCCCTCCTTGTTTAATGTCGCTGTTCATGAAAATTTTTGTGATACTCCATGCCAAACAAGTTTTACAATCTAACGTTAGTTCTACACACTGCACCATTGCATATAATGTATTTTTTCCAATTTTCTTTTCCCCTGCTGCGTATAATATGACGGGATTGTATTTGGCAGATTTCTTCACTTTAAGTGTTAGTTCAGAGAAAAAATCCATCGTCTTCTTGGCAAACAATTTTCCATCCCCTCTCACGTTTTTTGGGTTGTACATAGAAAAAATATTCTTGTAATTAGTTTTAAGTCTCAACGAATCATCGAACGCAGTAACATAGAGAAAACATTGGTCGTACCATATTATTCCTCCTTTGTTCTTTGGACATCTTTTAAGAAACTGCAATGTAAAACCATATTTTTGTATAATTTCAATTGATGATTTAATATTTTAGTGAAAGCTTTCTTCTCCAAACTATTTGTAAAATAGATGATTATTTTAATGATTTAAAGAAATGTTAAAAATGAAGGATTTAAAGTAACCACACATGTATAAATAGTTTTCAACCTTTATTAACATAGTTGAATTTAGTAAAACTTTGTCAATATAATTCGGTTTCTACACAACATCTGTCACAATTTAACCAGGCTTGAGACAGATATAGATATCCATAAATCAGGGTATACAGATCTGGCAGATCCATTTTATGACTATATATATATCCAGATCCGTATTTTATGGTTATTTAGTTATTTAATATCAATCAAAATATTAAGTTATCAATAGATATTCATATTTGGACACTTCTCCTTAAAAATAATGATAAAGTATTTAAAATTATATTTAACTAAAATCGTAAACATGATATAAAATGGATTTAACATTCCAAAATAAAATCTTATATTTCAGAAAGTAAACAAATGTTACAAAATAATCTAAAATAAATTTATGTAAGAAATTTAATGTTATCTATAATAATTATTAAGAAAGTATATTCTACATATATTTACAAAATCCAGATATCCGAGTTTTATCTGAGATACTATAACACTAAACCAATATTACTGATATCTGGATTTTCAGAGTGGATCTAAAGTGGATCTCAGATCTGATCCAGATGTTTGATAATTTTCCAATCCCTATCTATAAAGTTGTCAAACTTGTTCAGCTGATATTTTTTTTCTAGTTGGAAAATCATATTTTTGTTTCATGCAGTCATCTCTTTTTCGGCTCAAAGATAAGTGTTTACAACACCTCAAAACATAAATCTTCATATTTAAATCTAAGATGGCTCATTTACCCCTGTGACTGCGATGTCAGCGCATGTATTGCATTTAGACCCATAAGAGTCACCACGACACTGGAGCATCACGGAAGCAGAATCAAGAGGAGATGTTTCCTTACTTGTGTATCTGAAACCGGTTATATCATAATCATCAGTACGAACTCTACCGAAGAGAATGTTGAGGATGTCCTCATAACCACTTCCAGAGTTATATTTTCCTTGATTAAGGAAGCATTTGTGGGTGAGATACTCATTGGTAATGTTCAGTGACAATACACTATGTATGATGAGGAATTGCATGGCCACAATAGGAAACCAAATTTGTTTGGGTAGAGAATATGAAAATATCATTGTTTTAGATATTTTTATTCTTTTCAGTAAAGAGAGATTTTAATAAATGATGTGTTGAGATTGACAATTTATATAGGAGACTCAAAAGGATTGTAATTGATTATGATTTGGATAGAAGAGAAAGAGTTTGCATATTTTCGGCCGCGGAAAGAGAGGGAAAAAAAAGAAAAAGTCCAAATTTAATATGTTTTACTAAGTAAAATCCTAAAAATAAAATTAAATTGATACCATAGTTTTTGTGCACCACATATGAACTAAATGTGCTTTGTAATATATTCTAAAAACCCTTCTAATAATAAGTATAATAGGATTTTGTAAAAAGCTTTAGTTTTTGTTTTAATTTAAAAACTGACCTTAAACCTAACTAAAATTGAGCATTTGTGGTATATATACAAGAAGAATAGCAAAATTCGCTAAATTTGGTAGCCTATGATTTTCATACTTCTCAGATGTAATTAATACTGAACCTACCCCTACTGCAAAGATCAAAGCCAAGCCTACAACTTGCTCAGTCACGCTTCTGATTTTAAAAATGGATACAACTTCACGGTTTTTTGCTAAACCAAACATCAGGCAGTCAATTATATGTAAAAACAGACAAAGGTAAACATGAATCGAAAAGAGAGCGAGCAAATTTGATCTTATTCTGAATCTGCATAAGAGCATTTTACAACAGGTAAAAGCCTTGACCATGAGAGGTGTCGGCGATTTTCCTAATTCTAACGACCTAAGACTGTGAAACCTAGCTAAGTCGCATCTCGATTAAAAAAATAGAAATAACCTAGTTTGTTCTTTGTGTTAAGTTTTCTCAGAATTTTCTGTCCCTCTGTGCCATCTGCCTCAGTTCCTCTTATATATACCACCAAGGTCGGTAATCTATTCCTTTTCTACCACCGACTTGAATTTATCTATCCGCGAAAATTCTATTTTTCCCAATCTTCATGATTATATTTGAAATTTGACATTTATCCTTTTTCCATTTATCTTTCGCGAAAATCAATTAAACTGTCATCGCGACTTGGTCTCATTCTTGTCTAAAATCGCGAGTAGGCCTGTGCAGCGTTTTGGACCCTCATGGCGTATTTCGATTCAGGCATTTTTACGATTTCTTTCGGAGAAATCACCTTTCGTGCGGTGCTGGTTCTCTTACCGATGATTTACTGAAATAAGAATTTAATTGTATAGTTAAGATACCATTTGGTTTTAAGTTTACTATTACCATTTTATATGATTAATTCAAACTTTACAAAAAGCAAATCTTTGCGGTTTTTATTGTAAAAATTCAAGGTTGGACTCAATCGAGACAGAACATGGATTAGTTTGATCGAGAGGGTAAGGCCACGTTTGCCTGCCCAAAGGCAGGGAGATCGAGCTCGGAACATGCCGGCCCTAGGGCGGGGAGGTCCGGCTCAGATCGTGCCTGCCATAGGGCAGGGAGGTCCTCTCGATCAAAGTTGATGGCGGCTACTAGGGTTTTCTTATCGCCAAAGAGAAATAGCTTAGGGTGTAAATTTTGGATTAAAATCTTTTCAAATAATAACTGAACCATCATTAGGTAATTTAGATTTAAAATCAAGAACTTCTTGTAGTTTTGAATTGAAAAGAAATGTAGTGACATTGAAAGCATTAAAGCAAACACATCTCCTAAATAATAATATAGATTATATAAGATAAAATATTAGTAAAAAATTGTTTAATTTATTTTAATTTTATGTTCAACTAAATAAAACTTTATTTCAAAATATTGTTAAGAAATAACAAAATCTAAAATAAGAATAAAATTATATTTTTAAATATTATTTTTAAATTTAAGTTTTTATTACTGCATATGGTGTAGAAAAACACCTTGTTATTTATCATTTGCGAAATGATTTTAGACATGTCTTCTCTATAATTTATTTCACTAAATAATGTGACATTAAATGCTAGAAATGATGTATAACTTATAGCTAAATATGACATGGACAATAACATTTAATGCTGATTTATATTTTGGTAAACTTACTATAATATAGTAATAACTCATACGTCATTACTAAAGTAAAGGTATTCGAACATGACATTAAATGATATAATAATAAAAATATTTTTTTAAATTTTGAATATTATATAATTCTGTTTTTATAGTTAGAAAATTTTATTACTAAAAAGACTTTCAATTTTTTCTAAATTTAAAAAAAATAAAAAATTAATCATAATACCATTTGTTTCCCTTTGATATCTACAAATTTTAGAAATACTTTTAGTTTTAATTTTTTTTTATAATTATACAATTTTATATAATTTAAAAAAATATTTTACAAGTTGATTTAATATATTTTAACCAAAATAATATATAAAAATCATCTAAGATTGTAATGTTAAATATATACATATATATTCTTAAATATAATTTAAAATAAACAATTGTTTATTTTCCCTTAATTTTATGTTTAACTAAATCAAAATTTATATTAAAATATAAGTAAGAAAAAATAAAAATAAAAAAAAATGTTAATAAATTTTATTTTAAATATAAGTTAAATTTAAAATGTTAATAAAATTATATTTTAAACTAACTTAAGTTTAATTTTTTTCCTGGGAAATCATCTAGTTATGAAAATTAATGAGGTTTTGGTATTGTTATGTGTAGTGCATAGAACTGACTAAAAATGTGTTTCTTGGCTTTTTAAGACAATTTAATACCCAAATAAAATTTATTAATACTTTTATGGATTGTTCTACAGTCCAATTTGGCTTTTCTTTTTAGCATCAACTTCGTAGTAAAACTGAACCAATTAAAACTGAACCAAACCAAAATAGATAAAATAGTATGGATTTGGTAGAACAAAATATACCGAATGGATGTCATTTTTATGAAACCGCATTATATGGAGATGGTTTGATATATAAAACCGATTAAACCGATCAATTAAAATATAGTGGTATAAGTATATGTAAATTATATAATATCATTAATATAAAAACATAATTTATTTTATTGATATGATCCTCATACTTAAATGTTAATTTTATTAATTTAATATTTATTTTAAGTTAAAAGTTATTTTTCATTTTTATCAAATTAAAATTTTACTTTTATTGACAAATACATGTGCTAATATTTAGTTATTTAATAGTATTATGGATTACTAATATTTCTTATTTTTATTCTATAAAACTACCACTGTTATTAACTAAATATGTTTACAAATTACTTAAATAGTAAAAAGATAATAATTTATTTAAAATCAAAATATTTCCGTGTATATAAGATTAGCTGATATCTAATAATATAAAGTAAAATTTACAAATTATTATAAAGAATAAATACTTTTATAGGTTTTTGATTTAAAACTGAATAACCCAAAAATCGACGATGTATAAACCGAACCGAACCAAAGTAGATATGGTTTTAACATGGTACCTATTTTTTACAAAACGAAATATTGAAAGACCAAAAAAGCGAAGCGAACCCGAGCTGATATCCAGATTGACACCCCTATCTAATCGTACCATCATCATCATATACTAAAAGGTGAATATCGTGATTGTTTAGCTATGCCATGTAATAGCAAAAAAGACATCAACGGGAAGATTAGTTAGACTGTAGTCATAGAGAATTTATTTTAGAATTTAGTCTGTAGAATTTTTTTGATGTAACTGTAAGAATTAAATGAGAAAGAGAACAAAAAGGAAAGAAATTTCTACATCAGTATTTTTTTTTTGCTTTAGAAAATGAGGCTTCTACTACTATTTTTTTTTGCTTTATCTTTAAAAATTACATAAAGCACGATTGGTAATTTATTTGGTTGTAGAGAAAAATTAAGCTAAAATCATTAGTTGAATCCTAACCACTCAGAAATTACTAAGGTCCAGCTAACATTAAACGGAAAACATGTTGGCTTTATCTAATTCGATGTATCCCATGTTGTTTCAGATCCAAATCCTCTGAAACTGGCTGAAGAGTTTTTTTGAATAATCTAGTGTAGCCTTGTTCCACCGAAGTAGGTTCAGATTACCGAAGAGTGTCCGTAACAGCTTACATTATTTATCGAAATACACCTCGATAACCGAACCCCGAATGTTAAATTTTGCCCCAGTGGCCAGCATGATTCGAACTCAGGTATGTATTGGAATCGAAACTTCATCAAAACATGTGGGCCGCCCTCTCTTGGTTTCTGCAGAGTTTTTTTCTTTACTTAGCCAACATTGTTCTCATTCCCATATCTTCTCAAAACTCACCCTATCTTTTCCACTTCGCCACCTGCATCACATGTGTTTCTCTAATTTATATGTTTCTTTGTAATTAAATTGGCTTCACAAACTCATCCAACTCTCTTTGTTTCTTGTGTTATATAAACCCATACTCCAAATCTTTGATTCACACACTATCATTCATGCCTATGAAAACGGCAAAGGGAAGCAGATCTTAAGTAAGCTTAATTATTTTGGCCTTATCAGTTTTATTTTATATGCAGTTAAATTGCAACTGTTCATATGACATTGCTTGTCATTATCAACAAAGCTGGTGATAATGCAATATACACACTCGATGACTCTTCTAACACTTCAGTTACTGAAGATTTTCAACAATAAAAGTTACCTCCGACTGCTCGCTCCCAGTTTACCTTTTTAATTTTTTTTCTTAATATTTGAAGTCTTATTTTTCTTTTCAGAGTGAGGCATGTACGATATACACGAATTCTCTTTGTTGCCGAGTTCTTTGCAGTGCTTTTGTCCTTAGTACAATATACACGAACTTGGAAATTGTTGCATGGCATGCAAAGTTGCAAACTCTGGAAATCCACCAGATTCGATAAAATCTCTCAATTGGAATAATAAGTTGTGTCTTACAAACACCTAGAACTTCTCTTTATATAGAGAAGGATCTCAACTATAAAATAAGAAAAACCAAACGTGAAAACTAAAAAGGAAAACTCGGAAAATGAAGAAAATATCAGAAAGGAAAAACTAGGAAATCCTTCCTACATCAGTCTCCTCCACCTCTGAAGAACTTGTCCCCAAGTTCTCATCCGGATATAGAACCTCATCTGCTTGATACTCATGAATGTCAGCGACGTTGAAGGTATTATAAATGTTCATAGATTGTGGGAGAGCCACAACATAAGCATTATCATTGATCTTAACACCTTGAATGGTCCATACTTGCGTGGTTGCAACTTATTATACTTACCAACCGGGAACCTTTCCTTACGGAGAAATACCATCACATCGTCTCCTTCTTTGAAATTTTTAATCCTCCTACGCCTATCAGCAGCAACCTTGTTCTTCTGCCTAGTAGCCTCTAAATTAGCTTTCTATGGAGAAAACAATCGTTGCTGCGTATTTGAATGTTTGCCTGTGTCTGTGACAACTGAATGTTTATGTTGCATAACATCATAGGCAAAAGATCGATCCTAGAAATATTGTACCCTCTCAATCACAATTCAAGGATTTTAATATTTTATCTGTTAACTGTGTTGTGTATAGCATGTGCATTACCATTAGTATATTTACATAGATTTTCTTTTCTGGACTTATTTACATTGGTTTTTATTCTGATACTTTTTGAACCTTAATCTATACCTCTGTTCGGAAACTCGGTAGGCGCTACACGTGCGATCGAGTTGGGCCTAGTGCCTAACTTAAAAATCGGGGATTAAGTGGGAATTACGCGAGACTCGTTTTAAGCTTATATATATATATATATAATATGCGGTTTATGCATACATATCCAAGAAACTTTTAATGGCGTAGTTGTTACTGCCCTACATTACACTACAAGAAAACACGCCGATATCGTGGGGCTTTTTCCTCGGTATTTCGTCGGAATACGCGTATTCCGACGAAATACCGAGGAAAATGTCCCTCGAAAAAAACTCGTCGAAATTTCATTTTCCGTCGAAATTTCCTCGAAATTTTGTGACGGAATTTCGAGGAAACATAATTCCGAGGAAATTTAGAGGACTGTCCTTCGTCGAAGAGGTCCTCGGAATATATTGAGGAACAATTCCCTCGGTATATACCGAGGATTATACCGAGGGAAAAGACCTACGAAAATTTTCGAGGAACCTGTCCCTCGGAAAATTTCGACGAACGGTGTTCCTCGAAAATTTTCGAGGAAAGCGGTTCGTCGAAATTTTCCGAGGGACAGGTTCCTCGAAAATTTTCGAGGGCTGTTTTCCTCGAAAATTTTCGAGGAACCCTCCCTCGGAATATACCGAGGAACACTTCCCTCGGTATATACCGAGGACATCTGTTCCTCGGAATATTCCGAAAATTAAATTTTTAAAAAAAATTATTTTTTTAAAAAATAATATTTTTAAAATTTAAATTCGTAAATATAAAATTAAAATTTAAATTAAAAACATATTATTTAAAATTCAAAGTCATACAAACGAAAAGAAAACATTTAGAGTTTTTGAAATAAATTAAACTACGGGGTTTGGAAGTCCGGGTCTGGCATGTTCGGGAAGTCGACGTTGGCGTTCGGGTTCATGCTCCTCATCATCGCCATCATTTGCTCGTTCAGCTTCCTCTGTGCCTCCCAGCCCGCCTCTTGACTCGCCACCATGGACTCCAGCGCAGATATGCGAGCATCCTTGTCCCTCATCTGGCTCAGAAGGACTTCTTGATCAACATAGGACGGTGGTGGTGCAGAAGCAGACGGAACCGAGGGAGACCGACGAGCCAAACCGAACAAACGGCCCTTCTTCTTTGGAACCGACTGAAAAAGAAAGTGTAAATTTAAATAATATAAAAATTTAAATAATATAAAAAAGGATTGAACTTTAAAAAATGAACTTACCGCTTCAACGATTTGGTTGATCCGAACCCGAGGCAAGCCGGTCGATCCCGTCGAATCGTCATCCTCGGTTTGAAGCTGAGACACTTCCTGTTCCATCTGACTGTCGATAAGGGTGACCACATCCCTCACAACACCATCATCAATCTCGCCGGTCTTCTTGTTGGTATACGCCGTCTTTATTAGGCGGAGATGATCAACCGGCTCCCCCTCATTTTCTTGCGCCTTGGAAAAAACATAAATTAAACAAACATTAGTAATTAAAAGAAATGCACAAAAAAATATTAGAATCTTAAATAATATAATAAAAACCGACAAGCTTACCAAGCGATCTCCCAGACTGGCTAAAGACTGAGCACCCAAGTTATGGACGTACATGCCCTTCCCCTTACGGTCGCTCTTGCGGTTGGTGGAGTTGGTGGAAGAAGTTGCTCTGACTTCGTTCTTACTCCAATGCTCACTCAACTCCCGCCAGACCGTCGGGTCCATCCCCTTTGGAACCTTTAAAAAAAAATTGTTAAATAAATAAAAAAATATTTTAAAAAATAAAAAAATTGTATCATAAATAAAAAAAAAATTGTATCAGACCGTCGGGTCCATCCCCTTTGGAACTCTTCCACTCGTATCTTTATAACGAGGCTTCCCACAAAATTTGCATGTAGTCCGCTGATCATCCGCCCTCCAATAAATCATGCAGTTATCGCTGCATACATCTATTACCTGATAAGATAAACCAACCCCAGCTACGAGTTTTTGAACCTCGTAGTATGAACCTGGAGCTACATTATCCTCAGGTAGAATACCTTTAACAAAATTAGCTATCGCATCCACACAGTCTTCAGCCAAGTTATAATCTGTTTTAATGCCCATCAGTCTCATAGCAGATGATAAAGCTGAATGACCATCTCTGCAACCTTCGTACAATGGTTGCTTTCCAGCATCCAACATTTCATAAAATCTCCTAGCTTCTGCATTGGGTAAATCTTCCCCTCTAAAATGATCATTTATCATCTGCTCAGTACCTACCCCATAATCTACATCCGCCCTAATTGGTTCTTCTAATCTAACCGCCGGCTGAGGTTCACTAGTACTACCAAGTTCATAATCAGTTTCCCCATGATGATACCAAATTTTGTAACTTCGTGTAAACCCACTCAATAATAGATGAGTCCAAACATCCCACTCTTTAATAACTTTTCTATTTTTACAATTAGAACAGCTTCGAAGTCTCTTTTATAATCAGAGAAAAAAACGCTGTCGTTTAAGAAAGGCGATTTCTTGGCGATATTATTGGCGATAGCGACGAAGGGTTTCGTGATGGATCCGGCGAATCCGCCGGGGGGTTCTGAGTCATCGGAGGATGCAAAGGGGTTTACAGAGGTCGTGAAGGGTTCTATGGAAGGAGTGAAGGTGATTAGGGATGAAGAAAAGAAGATCGCAGAGAGTACGGTGGGTGCGATCAGATCGGAGCAGTTAACAGAGGGTGTGAAGGTCGTCAGATCGGAGCAGGTTACAGAGGGCGAGGAAGATATCAGATTGGAGCAGATTAAAGAGGGGGAGAAGGTTATCAGATCAGAGAAGACTACAGAGGGGGAGAAGGTTATCAGATCAGAGCAGATTACAGAGGGTGTAAAGGTTAACAGAATGGTTCGTGAGGATCAGAGCTGGATATCGATTGCGGAGGATAAGAAACAGTTGAAGAAACATGATGTTGCAGTCACGATGAAAGATGGGAAGCATTTGGTGGAGATTCCAGATGCAATACTGGAGAACCCTACACATCTTTGGGAAGACTTTGTGGTGGGTAAGTTTCTGGATCAAGCACCACATGTTGCAAAGGTGCATATGGTGCTGAACAAGATATGGAAATATGGAGATGAAACAGCGAAAGTAGAGGTATATGAAGTGAATCCTACAACAATGAGGTTTAAAGTCCCAAATCCAAAAACACGGGAGAAGATTATAAGAAGAGGAATGTGGAATGTAGTGGGTGTGCCTATGATAGTGTCAAAGTGGACGCCAAAGAGTGAGGAAGAGAAGCAGGAGGAAGAATCCATACCAATGTGGGTTCACCTAGAGAAGGTTCCACTAAACATGTTCTCTTGGGAAGCTCTGAGTTTCATAACAAGCACCGTAGGTTCTCCAGTGAAGCTTCATCCAGAAACAAGCTCCTGTTCGAATCTGGAAGTTGCAAAAGTTTTTGTTAAGGTTGATGTCTCTAAGGTTCTACCAAGAGAAATCACCTTCTCGAAGGGGGGAAGTGAATTTACAGTGCAGTATTACTATCCGTGGCTTCCATCACGCTGTAAGTGTTGTGAAAAGTGGGGGCACAATGAGTCAGTTTGCAAAATAAAGAAGAGAGGTGAATGTATGGGACAGAGTAGAGAGAAAGAGAGGAAGGAAATGGAGGTTGTAAGGGAAGAAAAGAGTATAAGAGATGGTATTGAGAAGGAAACAGATGCAGAGTTTTTTAAAAAAGGAAGTGATATTGGGAAAGAAAGAGTTACTAGAGAAGAAGGGAATAGCTGGTCGTTGATCTCGCCAGCAAAAGCGGGAAGAACACAAACGCCTACTTTGGTTAAATCAGCAGAAATTTTGATATCAGCTTCTAAGTTTTCTGTTCTAGAAGAAGAAGAAGTTGAGGAAGGAGAATTGGTGGAAGTGGGTGATAAATTAATGGAGGAGGAATTGAAGGAGGATGAAGAAAGAAATGAGAGTGCTTTGTTGGAAGAAAGCATATTTGATCAGCAAGAAAAGGATAAAGAAAAAACGGGGATGAAGAAAGGTCTGAAGAGAGGAAGGAAGCCTAAGACTCAGAATCAGAAGAGTATAAGGGTTTCTCAGCGTAATCATTAATATGGCTAGTTTCTTTTGGAATGTGAGGGGATTAAATAAGAAATTGAAGCATTCCATAGTAAAAGAGTGGGTAAATGGAAATGATATGAAGTTTGGTTGTGTGATTGAAACAAGAGTTAAGGAGGGGAAATCTGAAAGCATCTTAAATTCAGTTTTCAGTGGTTGGTCATCGATTACAAATTATGAGTATAGTAATGGAGGTAGAATTTGGTTGGTGTGGAGGGATTCGGTGTGTATGACTCCGGTTTACAAAACGGATCAGTTGATTACTTGTTCAGTAGCTTTGAAGGATGAAGAGGAATTCTTTTGTACTTTCATTTATGCAAGAAATGAAATGGAGGATAGGAAGGAAATGTGGGAGGATTTAAAGCATCATAAAAACAGTATGTCATTTCGCAATAAGGCTTGGATGGTGATGGGAGATTTTAATGAGATTCTTGAAGTGGAGGAAAGTTCTGAATTTGAGAATGTTGGCAGAGTTTCAAGGGGGATGCGAGATTTTCAAAGAGCTGTTCTGCACTGCAAATTATCAGATATGGGGTATCAAGGTCCTAAGTTTACTTGGTGTAACAAGAGGGAGGAGGGGATTATCTGTAAGAAACTGGACAGAGTTCTAATTAATGATGTAGCGGTTCAAAGATTTACAAATGCTTTCTCGGTCTTTGAAGCAGGAGGATGTTCTGACCATTTGAGATGTAGGGTTCAAGTTATATCATCTACTGAGAAGTTAAAGAAGCCATTCAAATATGTGAATGCAATAGGGAGATTGCCATCCTTTCTTCCGAAGATAAAAGAGTACTGGGACTCAACTCAAGTGCTTTTCCATTCTACGTCGGCCATGTACAGATTCTCAAAAAAACTAAAAGGTCTGAAGCCTATTATAAGAGAAGTGGGAAGAACTCAGCTTGGGAATTTAACTAAGAGAGCATCAGAGGCGCATAAAGTTTTGTGTAATAAGCAGCAACAAACTCTGTCAACTCCGAGTGCTATGGCTATTAAAGAGGAGGCGGATGCTTATGAGAAATGGCTTCACATTGCGGAGTTGGAAGAGGATTTTCTCAAACAACGGGCAAAATTGCATTGGCTTGAGGTAGGAGATCAGAATAATAAATCCTTTTATTCTGCAATCAAATCACGCCAAGCACAAAATGCTATCAGAGAGATTAGATGTGAGAATGGCACCATGGTGAAAAGTCAGTTGGAGATAAAGAAAGAAGCAGAAAGTTATTTCTCAGGGTTTTTAAATAAAATTCCTGATAAATATCAAGGAGTTTCGGAGGATGAGTTGTGTGAGATGCTTGATTTTCGCTGTACTGAAGAGGAAAGTAGTATGCTGGCTGCTGGAGTCACAGAAGAGGAAATCAGGAAGGTTCTGTTTGCAATGCCTTCAAACAAGTCACCAGGTCCGGATGGCTATCCTTGTGAGTTTTTTAAAGCGACATGGTCGGTTCTAGCTCATGACTTTATAGTAGCTGTTCAATCTGTATTCCAATTTGGATTCCTACCCAAGGGGGTCAACTCGACAATTTTAGCTCTGATTCCTAAGAAGACGGACTCACTGGAGATGAGAGATTACAGACCAATAGCCTGCTGCAATGTCATTTACAAGGTGGTTTCGAAAATATTGGCAAATCGTTTGAAGCAGATTTTACCAAGAATTGTGTCTGAAAACCAGTCGGCTTTCATCAAAGGGAGACTACTGATGGAGAATGTGTTATTAGCTTCGGAATTGGTGAAAAACTATCATAAAAATGATATTTCCCCGAGGTGTTTGATGAAGATAGATATATCAAAAGCTTTTGACTCAGTGCAGTGGAGCTTTGTTCTGAAAAGTCTGGCAGCATTGGGAGTTCCTGACAGGTTTATACATTGGATAAAACTGTGTATTACTTCTCCATCATTCTCAGTGCAAGTCAATGGAGAGTTAGCTGGTTATTTCCAGAGTGCGAGAGGGTTGAGGCAAGGCTGTTCGTTGTCACCTTACTTGTTTGTTTTGTGTATGAATGTTCTATCTCACAAAATAGACAGGGCAGTGAAGGATAAGAGTTTCAATTTTCATCCAAGGTGTAAATCTCTGTCTCTAACTCATCTTTGTTTTGCGGATGATTTGATGGTTTTTGTCGAAGGAAGAAAAGAATCAGTTGAAGGCGTTTTGTCTGTTTTTGAGGAGTTTGAGCTATGGTCTGGGTTGAGTATAAGTTTGGAAAAATCTACAGTTTATATGGCAGGAGTTTCAGTTGTAGAAAAGGAAAGAATTCTAGCTAAGTTCCCATTTGCTCAGGGTAATTTGCCAGTCCGATATCTTGGTCTCCCTCTGATGACTAGAGTAATGAGAAGGCAGGACTACACGCCTTTGGTGGAAAGAATCAGAGGAAAAATCAGTACGTGGAATTGCAGGCTTCTCTCTTATGCAGGCAGACTTCAACTTATAAGATCAGTCTTGATGAGTATAGTGAATTTTTGGGCTTCAGTGTTCAGACTCCCTAGCAAATGTATGAAGGAAATTGAGCAACTTTGCGCAGCTTTCTTGTGGTCAGGACCAGAGCTAAAAACAACAGGAGCTAAAGTAGCTTGGACAGATATTTGTAAAATTAAGAATGAAGGAGGGCTAGGCCTTAGAGCTTTAAAAGAAGTAAATTTAGTTGCTGGCTTGAAGTTAATATGGAGAATGCTAACTGGTGAGTCTCTGTGGGGGAAATGGGTTGAAACTTATTTACTGCGAGGAAGAAGCTTCTGGCAGATTAAGGAAACAACTCAGAGTGGATCTTGGATGTGGAGAAAACTTTTGAAGTTGAGAGAGGTGGCAAAGAGATTTTACAAAAAAGAAATTGGTAATGGCAAACATACTTCTTTTTGGTATGATAATTGGTCAGAGCAGGGTGTTCTTATTGAGCTTCTGGGTGAGAATGGCATTGTCGAGATGGGGGTTAGAAGAGAAGCAAACGTTGAGGATGCTGTTTTAAACACTAGGCGTAGAAGAAGATATCGAAATGAAACTCATATTTTGATTGAAGCTGAGATAATGGTTTTAAAAGAGAAAATGCAGAGTAGTAGAGAGGACGACTCAGCTATGTGGAAAAGAGGTGATAGGTTTAAAAATCAGTTCTCGACTAGAGAAACTTGGATGATGTTGAGAGATGAAAAGCCTCTATGTCCGTGGGCGAAAGGAGTTTGGTTCCCTCAAGCTACACCGAAATTCGCTTTCATTACATGGCTAGCGATGCTGAATAGACTATCTACTATGGATAGAGTTCACAAATGGAACCCGAGTGTGGATACGACATGTGTGCTTTGCAAGAAAGAAGCTGAAACTAGAGATCACCTGTTCTTTACATGCCATTACTCTGCTCAGGTATGGAAGTATCTTACAAAAGGCATTCTCTGTAATCAGTACACGGAAAATTGGAGTGAGATTGTTGGTATGTTGACGATTGGGAGCAGGGAGAAGAAAAGCATGTTCTGTCTCAGATATGCTTTTCAGGCTAGTGTTCATGCAGTTTGGAGGGAAAGGAACAAGATTAGGCATGGTGATAAGCCATTACCTATGGAAGTCTTGAAGAAGCTCGTGGATAAAGGGATTCGTAATAGGCTAAGTTTATTAAGAACAACAAGGGTGAA
Source organism: Raphanus sativus (assembly GCF_000801105.2). Classification (NCBI taxonomy): domain Eukaryota; kingdom Viridiplantae; phylum Streptophyta; class Magnoliopsida; order Brassicales; family Brassicaceae; genus Raphanus; species Raphanus sativus. The sequence goes on along the minus strand of NC_079515.1, from coordinate 10,764,752 downwards.
AGGAAAAGAAGACAGTCTCCAGGTTTGGTTTGCAACTAGAATGTAGACAAAGAGTTTATTTGTCAGGGTTGGTGAAGAGTAAAGTTCTAGGCTGTAGGGGGTGAGAAGTGAGTCTCCTAGCTATGGGTTTCTTACTCTTTTCCCCTCATTAGAGTTTTGTCCCATTTGGGTTTTCTCTAATGAGGGTTTTAATGAGGAGAACCTCATAGCACTTCCAAATTTGACTTGTGCCATATGGTCAAATTTGAGGGAGAATTGAAGTTTGGAGAAGTTTTTGATTTTGGTTTTGAGTTGTATTTCCTTTATTTTGCTTGTTGCACAAGTAAACAGTAAGCAACTAGATTGTATTAAGGCTTTTTTGATGAATAAATTTAACATTCATTCAAAAAAAAAAAAAGGACATCTTAACTTACCTGTTTCTGCTTCCGGTTGTTGGCGAGCTACCCTCATGAACTCGATTATACCTTGATTGTATTCTTCCGTAAGCAATCTCGTGTCCGGATCCAAATGAGGACGATCCATCCAAGAACGAAAATAATTTGAAGAAGACATGTTTTTTTGGAATCAAATTCGTGAGACTAGGAGAGAAGAAGAAAAGAAATGGAGTGAATGAAGAGGAAGAGGGGTGGCTGTATTTATAGATGAAATTGTCCCGGCATACTGAGGAAATTTCGAGGAAATTTCGAGGGAAACAGCCATCTCCTCGAAATTTCCTCGAAATAGTTTAAATCCCCAACGGCTCTCCCAACGGCTCTCTAACGGCTACAAGATGTCGTCGAAATATTAGAAATATCCGTCGATTGTTTCCGACGACCCTGGTTTCCTCGGTATTCCCTCGAAAAATACCGAGGAAGTTGGTCTTCCTCGAAATTTCCTCAAAAAATAGTGAGGAAATTTCGAGGAAACCCCATTTCTTGGTTTCCTCGGTATTTCCTCGATATTTTGTCAGAAATTTTCGAGGAACTCATTTTCCCTCGGTATTTCCCTCAGAATCTGCGTGTTTTCTTGTAGTGTTAGTGTCTCTCTAACCTGTGTTTGTCATTATGTGTTCACATCAGCAAAAAATCGTTTTTCGAAAGAAGTCACATAGCATTATTACTAAAAAATAATAAATAAATATACAATATAAGAAAAAAGTATATATACAATATAAAAATATAACTATTACATTAAACATCGTAATATCATCATTTGATATAAAACAATAAATTAAAATAAGTATATATGTACAATATAAAGAAAAATAAACAATAAATAAATATACAATAGAAAAATGAAAAAACTAAATTAAATATCCATCTCAAAAATGTATAGTAACATATAAAATAAATAAATAAATAATATAATAAATAGAAATATTACGTTAAACATCTAACGTAATATTACAATTTGATATAAAAGCAAAACCATTATAATAAGTAAATATAATATATAAGAAGCACAAAAATAATAAGTAAATATAAAATATAAGAAATGGAAAAATACATTAAACATCTATCTGAAAAATATATAGTTTTACATTTTTATCATTTCCGAATATTTTTTATAAAGAAATTTACTATATAAGCAAAACAAGCATACGATAAGAAACAAAAATATCACATTAAACATCTATCATAATATTATAATTTTATATAAAAATAAGGAAATTAGAATAAGTAAATATACAATATAAGAAAAAAATTAAAAAATAAATAAATATAGAATAAAGAAATGAAACAAAAAACAAAATTAAACATCTCTCTCAAAAGAATATACAATTAAGAAATATAAAATAAAAATATAATATTAAACATGTATCGTAATATTAGAATAAGTAAATATATAATAGAAGATATAAAATATTACATTAAACATCTAAGGTAAATTGTTGGCTGTAGAATTGTCTGTAATATTTTTCTCTAAATTTGTAATAGCATAATATATTCAGCGTTAAAAAACATCTAAGGTAAATTATCATTTGATATAAAAGAAAAAAATGATAAATAAACAATATAAGAAAAAATAAACAATAAGTAAATATGAATTTAAGAAATAAAAAAACTAAATTAAACATTTCTCTGAAAAATATATAGTAAAACAAACATATATCCTAATATTAGAATAAGTAAATATACAATATAAGAAAAACTAAACAATAAGTAAATATATAATATAAGATATAAAAATATCTAATGTAATATTATCATTTGATATAAAAGCAAAAATAATTAGAATAAGTAAATAAATAATATAAGAAAAAGTAAACAATAGGTAAATACACAATGTAAAAATAGAAAAACAATTAAACATCTATCTGAAAAATTTATATTAAAATAAATAATAAGTAAATATACAATATAAAAATAGAAATATTACACCAAACATTTGTCGTAATATTACCATTTGATATAAAATCAAAAAATAGAATAATTAAATATACAATATGAGAAAAAATAAATAATAAGTAAATATATAATATAAGAAATGCACAAAACTACATTAAACATTCTGAAAATATATAGTTTTACATTGTTATTATTTCCTAATATTTTATGAGCAAATATACAATAAAGGACAAAATAAATAATAAGTAAATATACAATATAAGAAAGGGCGCCCTATAAGAATTAGATATATTACATCAAACATCTATGGTAATATTAGAATAAGTAAATATACAATATAAGAAGAAATGAATAATAAGTAAATATACTATATAAGGAATAAAAATATTACACTAAACATATATCCTAATATTATCATTTGATATAAAAGCAAGAAATTTAGAATAAGTAAATATATATTATAAGAAAAAATAAACAATAAGTAAATGTACAATATAAAAAAAATAAACAATTAACTCAAAAATGCATAGTAAATAAAATATTAAGTAAATATACAATATACGAATTTTTGTCAGCGTAAAATTTAAGAAATATAAATATTACATTAAATATCTATCATAATATTATATTAGTAAATATACAAATATAAGAAAACATAAATGATAAGTAAATATACAATATAAGAAATAGAAAAACTACATTAAACATTTATCTAAAATATATAGTAAAATAGAAAATAATGGCACAAGGAGTAACATATGGAAACATATCTAACTACACATATTGTATATTTACACATATTTCCTTAGAAAAATCAGAAAACTATGCATTTTTCAGATATATGTTTAATGTAGTTTTCCCTTTTTTGTATTTATATTTACTTATTATTTAGTTTTTATTATATTGTATTTTTATATCAAATGGTAATATTTCTATTTCTTATATTGTATATTTAGTTACTTAGGTTTAGTATACGAACAACAACAAAATTCAAACATGGCATAAAATGCTTACATCAATATTTCAATACAATAATTTTAATCTAAAAATATAAAAAATTCTATTACGCAAATCATAAATATGAAGAACCTAAAGTATTCACACAAAGATACAATTCAAAATACAACATTCAAAAAAATAGTTATAAAGTTAGCATTTGAAAATCAAAATAGTATGTGGGGATTAACCCTAGTTATCACAATAGCAACTGATTTACTACATATAAAACCTCTAACTAACAAGTGAGGAGTTCGATTCTATTTAGTGATTTAGGCATAATCCTTTTAATTTTGCCTAAGGCGTCTAATCATTATGGACCAGGCCTCTTAGAGCATCCTCATTGATGAAACTCCCCCTTCCCGATTTCCAAAGCTGTTTTATAATTTTTATTTTTTTTCGTTTATTTAAAAAAAAAAAAATTAATCAAGCAACCAATTGCGGGCCGCCACGTGTCGTGGGATCCACGATACAGTCATGATACGTGTTCACTACGGAGACCCTTTGCGATACAGGTTCACTGCATTTTAATATTATAATGTTTTTTCTTTTTGGAAAACGTGAGAACTTTGCTCACAATCCTTTGATGGAGATGGCCTTACCTCTGGCTATTGAATGGAGCTGAAGTATAATTATTATTATAGACTGAGTTATCATGTAATCATCCGATTGATCGAAAACCCTAGCCGTCAAGAGAGAAAAAAAGAAAATTTTAAATAGTTTCAAGCCGATTTTTTAATAGTTTCAAGCCGATGGCAGGATCAACAGCTCTGTCATCGGCTTGTTTGATTCGTTCTGCTTCTCTTTCTTTGATCTGATTTACTTTTGGTTGTTTAGTTTATTCAATTGCCAATTTATTTTAAATCTAGCAAAGTTTTTTATTGTTCTTTTGTATGTTTCTTCCAATAGAATTAGAAAAACAAAGGTTTCGGTTCAATTGAACCGTTTAGAAAAAGTAATTGACAGATCTACTGCGGATGGTGGCTACGGGTCTTACCGGCTTCAATCGTTGATGGTTTCTCATGTGATGGTGATGGAGTTTTTGCTGCAAATTATGGTTAATTCAAAAAGCAGTATCAAATTCCATGGAACGGTAATCTCTTTGACTCTATTATCAGCAATAGAGCAATATAAAGAGTTGTCTTATCTCAGTGGCTCCTACTGGAGTATTAAAAAGAGAGTGACAATCGTTCTCAATTCAGTCTGAAGCGTGGTGTTTTTGGATCAATACGAAGATAGTCTCCCTTGAGATTCAGCTATTCCAAAAGCAAATATGGAGTTTTTTATGTGAAAATCTTTAGTCATCCATACGCAAGATGTGTGTTATTTTACTTTGGATCCCTACTAGTGTATCCATTTTCTACTTTTGTTTTGATAGTTCTCATTGTTTAGAACAATTTGCCTTAAATGCTTAATAATAAAATCCAGCGTTAAAAAAAAAAATATAGATTATTATATATTTATTATATACCGTCATCAAGCTTTCCACACTTGGACAGATACAGCCTACAGGGAACTTAACGTTTTGACAAGTTCTATTTAGAAAGATATTTGACATTTTTTTCACCCGTTGCTAAAATCTCATCTGGGTAGAAATAGGAAACTTATACATAGTTGAGAATTTAGGTCTGTCTCTATCATATTAGAGATTATTTTTTTGTTTGCAACATCGTATAATAAATTTAAAAAAAAAATTGTAACGGCCAAGTTTTAGATTTTTTTTTTGTAACCACAACGGCCAAGTTTTAGATATGTATGTTAAAAAAATATGTTAAATTTTCTTTTTTGGTTAAATTTATCTATAAAGATAAGAAACCTATTCATATTGAGAATCTTTAGGTCCTCGGTCGTAGGTTAATAAGTGCTCTCTCTCTCTCTCTCTCTTTCTCTCTCTCTCTCTCTCTCTAGCTCGCGTATAAAAGGTTATTGAATCACGCAGTAGCTATGGAATTGAGAAATCTTCCGACGGATTTGGTAGAGGCTATACTCTCTAGGATTCCAGCTATAACTCTGGCAAGATTTCGATCAACATCAAAACAATGGAGCGCTATATTGTCCAGTAGCTTTGCTAAGATGCACACTGCTAAAGCACCAAAGAGGGAGGATGAGTCTCTGAACATCATGTTAATTGATTCTAAGGTTTTCCAAGTTAGGATTAGTCTCGATGCACTGTTGATGTAAAGATGTCCGCCCTGAAGTAGTCGCTGACGTAGTTGCTGAAGCAGACGTCGTAGTGAGTGGTGAAGACCATGTAGAGTCGAGATGCTGAGCTGGAGTCGTGCAGACTTGGAGAGCAAGAGAGTATCTTGGAGAAAAGGCAAAAAGGAATAAACTTGAGGAGCAAGTTTATGACTTAAAGGAAGAGGAATAAGTGCATTCCAAGAAAAGGAAAGTTGCACTTATTGATATGGAAGATGTCCATATTGTGGTTCCTTGGAGACTAGGGTTTCGGGAACGTGGAGTTAGTATAAGATAGCTATGTGGTCGTCTGTAGAGAGACAGAGACACAGAGGCTGATCTTATAGAGAGAGAGAAGCGCTTGGAAGTGTTCTGGGTCGTGCTGAAGCAGGGGCTGAAGTACTTGACGTTGGAGAGACATAAGCGGGTAGCTTAGGAATTGTTCAGTAGCAGCTGTTAGGGTATTAACAGGCTAGCGAGGCTGATTAAGCAGAACTTGTAATAGGGTTTACAAGGCGATTTCTAATAAAGTTATTGGGTGTGCTTGTGTATTTTGTCTCTCTTGATTTACCTTCTGCATTACTATTGTTTGTGTCGTCTTTGCACTTACAAGTGATATCAGAGCGGGGCTCGATAGAGTTAACGACTTAGTTTCGAGTAGATCAAGGTGAAGATGGACACGGTTATTTCGGTGCAGAAGGCAATCGTGTTGAAAGCGGACCAGTATGGTTATTGGAAGGCTCGCATGAAGCAGTTGATTCGAGGAATCAATGAAGATGCGTGGACAGCTGTGGAGACTGGTTGGGAGGAGCCTACCATAGTCACAGCAGATGGGAAGAAGCCTAAGCCAAAGGAGGATTGGTCAGAGGCAGAGCGCAATGCATCAAAGTTTAATGCAAAGGCGCTTTCGACGATTTTCGGAGCTGTTGAAGTAGAGCAGTTCCAGCTGATTCAGGGGAGTACTTCAGCTAAAGAGGCGTGGGAGATCCTGCTGAATTCGTTTGAAGGAGATGATAGTGTCAAGAGGACACGTCTGGATCATCTTGGGTCGCAGTTTGAGAATCTGAAGTGGTCAGATGCGGATACGGTGGCGAGCTTCAGTGCCAAACTCAGTGCTATGGCGCATGAAGCATGTGTACTTGGAAAGAAGTACAAGGAGAAGAAGCTGGTGAAGAAGTTGTTACGCTGTCTTCCAGCAAGGTTTGGAGCTCAGAAGGCGGTCCTAAATATGACTGCAAACACTGATGAGCTCAAGTTTGACAAGGTTGTGGGTATGCTGAAGGCGGAAGAGATGGAGACAGGCAGTTGCTCGGTGTCTACATCAGGAGGTACGCCAGGGAGTATAGCCCTTGTAGTTGACAAGGATGCAGAGAAAATTCAGAAGCTTGAAGATGCCGTGGGCATGTTGGCTAGGAATTTTGGCAAGAGGATGAATTTCTCAGGTGGGAGAAATCAGGTTGGTCGCCAGGAAGGTGATCGTGACAGTAGCAGAAGAAGAGAAGGTCTCAAGTGCTACGAGTGTGAAGGAGTTGGTCATATAAGGGCTAACTGTCCGTTGGTACAACGAAGAGAGCTCAAGTGCTCTGAGTGTAGAGGTGTTGGACACACATGGCGTGAATGTCCAAACTCAAGGAAGGGTAAAAGAGTTTCATCGCAGTCGTCTGATGAGTCAGAGTCTGAAGAAGATGAAAAGGTAGTGAAGAATATGGTTGCGTTTGGTGCACGCAAGGAGGGATCTAGTGAATCCTCGGATTCAGATGTCATTACAGACTCTGAGGATTATCACATGATGCTCAACAAGTGGTTGAATCTCAAGAACGAGAATCTGAGATTACAACACGATCTGGTGCAGAGCCGTGAGCAGTATGAAGATCTTGCTGAAGAACTTGCTGCTGTACATGAGAAGAATGAGTCTCTGGAGAAGGAGGTTAGCAACCTGAGAGAAGTTGCTACTGGGGAACGAGAGAGAGCAAGGATGCTGGAACGTGATTTGGCTGAGAATCGCAAACAGATCAGGATGCTCAATAGTGGATCCAAGGAGTTGGATAAGATACTCTCGATGGGACAACCAGCCAAGGTGAACTGGGGTCTGGGATATCGAGGAGCTGAGGGTACTAAGGAAGTACAGAAGGGGCTGTCACATTTCGTGCATGGGAGCACATCAAAAAGTGGAGCCAAAGAAGCTTGTCAGGAAGTACGTCGGGACGTGCGACAAGGAGTACGGCAGGAAGTTCTACAGCGCGGGGCTGTGAGTAACAAGCCGAAAGTGGTACATCAGTGCAACAACATGAAGGTCAGACAGGGGGTTCTGAAGCATGGGTGTGCAGCTGGTACGAGGAAGGAGACTGATCGGTGCATCAGTAACTGTGTCAGGCCAAAGAAGAAGCAACATCAGATGTGCTGCTCGTTCTGTGGGAAGGTTGGACACAAGAAGGTGGAGTGTTTTGCTCGTGAGAAGAGCAGAAACATGACCAAGAGGGTGAACAAGACGGTCACTAAACCCAAGAGGGTTGAAGAGGTGTCTGTAGCCAAGAGTGGCTAACTTGATGAGATCAAGGAGAAGATATCAGAAGAGGGATGCAGCTCTGGTAGGAGTGATCTTGAGGAAGATCAAGAAGCATCAAGTCTGGAGCTAGGACACGGAGTTGTCCGTAGCACAAAGGGGAAGGAGATCAAAGTGCGTCAGGAAGTGATGCGAGAGGATCTTCAGGAGGGTGATAGCGAAATCACTCCAAGGCTATAGCAACGAGTGCAGAGGGCACTCGGGGTGGTTGAGAAGAGGCTCATGGTCAAGGAGACGACGCATGAAGGAAGCCTGGTCCTCAACAGAAGTGAGTCGAGAGGTAACTCGACAGGTGCGTCAGATCGTGATGCAGTAAGTGTAATCTATTCCGCTGCAGCAGAGGCTGTATCATGATTACGCATGGAGTAGCAGACGGGTTTGTCTGTAAGGCTTGACATCTAAGCATCTGTTTTAGCTTAGTATGCAATCAAGCAGGGGGAGAATGGTGACGTTCTGGTCCAAGGAGTGCATATCTCATGGGGGAGAAGAGCATAGTGATGGACGTCCTGAAGTAGATGATGCTTGTCTTATGGGGGAGAAAAGCATGGTGTGGTGCACATCTCGTGGGGGAGAAAAGCACAATTGGCGTGGAAGTTTCCAGGTGGGGAACGTGGTTGTTGAACCAGAAGAAGGTTGTGCTTGATAGGCACACAAAGCTAAAAGGGGGAGATTGTTGATGTAAAGATGTACGCCCTGAAGTAGTCGCTGACGTAGTTGCTGAAGCAGACGTCGTAGTGAGTGGTGAAGACCATGTGGAGTCGAGATGCTGAGCTGGAGTCGTGCAGACTTGGAGAGCAAGAGAGTATCTTGGAGAAAAGGCAAAAAGGAATAAACTTGAGGAGCAAGTTTATGACTTAAAGGAAGAGGAATAAGTGCATTCCAAGAAAAGGAAAGTTGCACTTATTGATATGGAAGATGTCCATATTGTGGTTCCTTGGAGACTAGGGTTTCGGGAACGTGGAGTTAGTATAAGATAGCTATGTGGTCGTCTGTAGAGAGACAGAGACACAGAGGCTGATCTTATAGAGAGAGAGAAGCGCTTGGAATTGTTCTGGGTCGTGCTGAAGCAGGGGCTGAAGTACTTGACGTTGGAGATACATAAGCGGGTAGCTTAGGAATTGTTCAGTAGCAGCTGTTAGGGTGTTAACAGACTAGCGAGGCTGATTAAGCAGAACTTGTAATAGGGTTTACAAGGCGATTTCTAATAAAGTTATTGGGTGTGCTTGTATATTTTGTCTCTCTTAATTTACCTTCTGCATTACTATTGTTTCTGTCCTCTTTGCACTTACATGCACCATATGTTAAAGTTGCAGATAATCCATTCTACCTTAAAGATCCCCTTTCTAATTCTTCACAAGTCGTGGCTATATGTAACGTGTTTCACTGTGACGGATTATTGCTATGCACCACAAAGGACAAGAGACTTGTGGTTTGGAATGCATGTTCAGGGGAAACCACGTGGATTAATCCTAGAGACATCTACAGGGAATCAGACTACTATGCTCTCGGCTACGACTGCAAATCCTCCGGCAAGCAATACAAAATCTTGAGGGTGGATCGTGAAGATGTACCACTCATTAATGAGTACGAGATTTATGACTTCACCTCGAACTCGTGGAGAACTCTTGGTGTGGCTACTGATTGGTTTTTAGCACTATATCGTCGTGGCATATCAGTAAAGGGAAATACATATTGGGTTGCTACTCAAGCTTTGAGTCCACATAATGATTTCTTACTTAGTTTTGATTTTTCAGCAGAGAAGTTTCAAAGTCTGTCTCTTCCTCGTCCGTTTCCGGATAGTATATTGGCTTTATCTGTGGTTAGAGAAGAGCAACTTTGTCTCTTATCTTTAAAGGATGCACAATTACAAGTGTTGGTGACAACTAGTACAGGATCATGGAGCCAGCTCCTAGATGTGACAGCTAAATATGTGATAAGTAGTAGTTTGTTTTCTAAAGGGATGAGTTTCTTGGCAGACAAGCAGAGCAAAGTTGTAAGGTGTCTGAACTCCAACGTCTTATACACTGTGCAAGAAAATAAAGACATACAAACGAATCGGCTTGGAAGAGGCAAAAGGGAAAGCATCACGCATGATAATTTTCAGTCTAGCTCAGTTCTTCTGGATTATGCTCCAAGTTTCACTCAAACCCAACAAGGTTATACACTTCCTGGAGGACGCAAAAGGAAATCACCAAGTACGTGACTTGTAGTTGTCACGCTAATCTAAATAAGTCTCTCTTTCCTTGGTCAATGCTTTTTTTTTGTTCCTAGCACTTGTCAAATTTCTGGTTTGTGTTATGCAGGGCCGTCTTTTAGCACGTGCAACTGGAGCGGTCGAACAGGGTCCAAAATTTTAAAGGGTCCATAATTTCTTTTTGTTTTACTAATAGTTATAAATTTAAAATCATATTTTTATAAAAAATCAGAATGATTATTTTAGTTTAGTTTTCGTATTTATAATAAATAAGTGTAAATTACTATTTTTTATTTTGTTTATATAACCAACTAAAAAACAATAAATTAGGAAGTAATTAGTATTTATATCAATTATATATTTTAGAAAGTAATAAATAATTGTTGATGTTTGTTAGAATTTTCAATGGTAGTATAAAAAGTTAATATTCTAATTGATTATGTTTAGGAAACAATTATCAATTAGTGATTATAAATACGGAAAACAAAATACATTTTCTTCACCATTTTTAATTAAAAATAGCAAACACGAATAAAATAAAATTAGCATACAACTTCTGTTTAAAAGAAAAAAGAATGTCTTGTCTAATCAAGAGTATATAGTTTACTATCCAGATTTTGTTACTCTATTATATTTATAGATTATGATTTTTGATTGTGGATATAATAAACGTAAAAATAATTGAAAAATATAGAAAATGATAAATTTGATGATTTGATCGATGATTTTGCATTGAAATATGCTAAATAATCAAGTTCAATGATTTGATCAATGATTTTGCATTAGTAACAAAAAAAGTTGGTGTTATTTAGATTATAAATAATTAAATTAATGTATTTATTTATGTTATAATGGTATTTTGTAAAAAAAATCAAAATTATTTCAGATTATTAAAAAATGTCTTATTTTCTTTTTCGAACAGGGTCCGTGAAAAGTTTGAGACGGCCCTGGTGTTATGTTTTTCCTAGGATTTGTCAAATTTCTGGATCAATTCCTCAAACTGCAACCCCCTTAATTATTACATGACACTGATCATTTCATGTTAGTTATATGGTAATTATCGATGTTTGCTTTTTCAGTCTAATTTATATAAGAAAAAATTAATAAATAGTTTCAACATTTTAATATTTTAATTTTGTATAATTTATAGATATTTTATTTAATATTTAATATAATTCTTAAAATAAAATAATTTTAAAACATGTTAATTAATGTATTTTTTTATATCTAAGTACCAATTACTATATTTTGATATATTTTAATGGTAACTTATAAATAAGTTGTTATTTTGGTTTTCTTATTTAAAAGAAAGTATCAGTTATTTGATAAAAATACCAAAACCAAAAGCTGAAAACCAAAACAAAACTAAAAATCAAAAACAAAAATCAAAAATCAAAAAAAAAATCTAAAACCAAAAAATAAAACTAAAAACTTGTTTAAACATCCTATGGTGAAATATTAACTCTCTTAATTGTATATTTTTTGGTGCTAGCATAATAGACCTAATTAACGAAATTTCAGTGGAACATGGGAGGATGAAAGGGTATAAATGATTCCCATTAAATCAATTTCTTTTGTAATTCAATTTCAAGCAAATCTATACTATTAAAGTACAAGCATGTTTTGGATTTTTACTCTTTTTACCCCTACTAAATAACCTTTCCTTTGTATTCATTAAGGGTATTCTGGATATTCTGCGCCAATTTATTCTTAATTATTTTTTGATTTGTCATTAATCACCGGTTTCCTAATTTAATTTCGGTCTGCAATTATTTCTTTGTTTGATACTGCATCGATTATTTCCATGTTTGATACTGTTATTAACCACCGGTTTTCTAATTCTAAAATTATTAATTTTGACAACAATCATTATCATTTAGAACGATTTTGAAAAATATAAATATATTTTAAACAAATTTCCAACTTATGATCACCGAATTAGTCTTATCATTAGAAAAAATCATAATATTAAAAATACCGGGTTACAAACCGGTAATTCGTTCAACCGCAGGTCCGAGTCGGGTTTCAAAACACCGATCAAAACTATAAAACTGTTATATTGATTTATATTTAAAATATATAATTCAAAATTAAAAACCTAAAAATACATGTACAATATAGTTTTAACCGAACATAAACCCGGATATAAAACACATATATGAGACGGGTTATATAAATGCATATACAAGACGGATTATATAAATGTGATTATATAAAATATTCACCAAATATAAACCCGCGCTTTGAAAGCGCGGGTCAAAATCTAGTTTTAACTTAAAGTGATCGTGTATTTTCTTTTGAATGTTCCAGCATGTTTACATTAACTATACACTACTAACTGACATTACGTTGAATATTTATTCATGTCACACGTTGATTTCATTTTCGGCGGAGAGGGTCAAGAGAAGTAAATTGTTGTTTTTTGCTAATCATATGAATATATTCAATTATCAAATCAACCGGACTGGGAATCTTTCATAAATTAAAAGTTGGGCTTGTTTCTGATATCTACGCCAAATTATTTAATTTCCACAATATTCAAAGTAAAATTACTTGAACAAAAGAAAAAACAAAGTAAATGTGCATTTGTGTTCTTTAATCTTTGAAACATATATACCCGACTCAAGGGTAGGAAACTATATGTTAATTACACCCAAAAAAAAGAAATCCATGTTCAAATTGTTCAAAGAAAGAAAAAACAGATATCTTGCATACGTGGGGTTGATTAGTTGTTATGCTCCATATTGGCTACACGTTTTTCACAAGCTTCTTTCTCCCTCAGCCAGTGCGCTCTCTGACCATCGTTGGCAGTAGTGTCTGGACGCAAGGCTAGAGCGATAGTGAGCTCCTCAATTCTCTATAAGACAGATACAAATAAGATTAAATGGAAGAAAGAAAGTAAGGAAAAATAACCAGAAAAATAATGAAATAGACCTTCTTGTTTTTGTTCAAACTATGCCTTTGATCTCTCTTCCCAATGTTGGAGACAGTAGTCTGGAGGTTCTTTTCAGCGGTTCTCAAAACCTACAAAAGAGAGTAAAGGTTGATATATTCACATGCAATTAATGAAAGGAAACAATTAACTTTAAAAGAAAAATGTCTTTACCCTAATGCAGTCTGTTTCTTCAACTATGATGTTGAGTGTGGCTGAAGCTAAGCCATCCACTCCATCGTTAACACTCATATGGGCTTTCAGCAAAGTGTAGGAGTTGAACATGTCCTTCATTGATCATACCCTGAAAAATCACTGTAAAAAAAGGCATTGTAACTATCCACAACAACACCAAAGTGTTCATAGACTAAACAAACACCAAAGCTATATCATATCAGGTTTTCAGAACTCCGGTAAACGCAAACAGTAATATTTTTCATTGTAATCATGGTAAGAAAATAGATGGATGTATAATCAATCAGAACTTAAACTCAAATATCTAACAAAAAGAAATTTAATAAGTCTACCTTAACTAAAGAGAATGTAGCTTTACGGTAAAACAGCATATAGAGTATGCGGAAGAGAATCTATCTTTCAACTCAGACGATGATCTAACAACAAACATTGCTTTCATAGAAGAAACGAACACTAAAATTACAATCTTGATGACTAGAGGTTACAACAACAACAAGGGAATCTAGTATATGAACAACATAAACAATACAGTTCCATCAGAATCATGTTAAGCAAAACAGATCGATGGATCATCCGGACTCTCGAGAATCAATTGAGCTTAAGCGATAACAAAAATCACAGTCAGAAACAGAGATTGCTATCAAAAATCTAAACGAGGGAGACTGTATACAGAAACTACATCGAGAATCTCGTAAGAAGCAGATGGTGATTACTATAACAGTATACAGTTTTCAACGGAATCATGTTATTCAAACAGATCCATGGATAATGTGAACAACGTAAACAATAACAGTTCCATCAGAATCATGCTAATAAGCAAACAGATCGATGGATCATCCGAACTCGAGAATCAATTGAGCTTAAGCGATAACAATAATCACAGTCAGAAACAGAGATTGCGATCAGAACGACGAGCGACGAAGCTACTATACCAACGACGAGCGACGCTAACACTATACGATTTTCATTGGAATCATGTTAATCAAACAGATACATGGATAATATAAAGCTAAACTCGAGAATCGATCACAGTCAAAAACAGAGATTGGAAATCAGAAATCTAAACGAGGGGGACGTATACATAAATGATCGAGAATCATAAGAAGAAGATGGCGATGATAAACGTAAACAGAGAGAGAAGAAGAAGAAGATTACATCTATCAGTTGCTTCATTGAGCACACCTCCCAGCTAGGTGCTGGTAAATTTGTCCTTCAGCTCTTCGGAGAATCAATGGATCAATCAAAATCTTAAAATCCAAGGCGGTTCAAATATAAACGAAGAACTAATAAGAAAATCGAACTGTACAATATATGCTCTCTCTCTCTCTCTCGTTACACCAGCGGGAGCTAACTGTATTTAACCATTTACTTTTAACTAATATTTTTTCACTGCATGCATGGCCGTTGTCTACATGGCAAATGATTCATCATTTCTTAGTTTTTTTTTTATGAAAATGCCTTAAGAGTTTTTTTTAGAATGAAGCCGTGCATGGCAAGTAATTCAACTATTGTTGAACTTTCATGGTTTTATAACTCTATAAGATTCATTTTGGAACCGAGCTCATTTAAAGTTTGGATAATTTTGGTTCGGATTTAATTATCTTTTAGGTATTATATAAAAATATATATAAATATTTGTTATGACAAATGAACTTACATATGACAAATCAAGTCATGGTGATCAAAAAGGGCCTTGCGCATACTTTCAAGAGCAGTACAATTCGAGCAATTTTCATCTAAAAGATGTTTTCTTTTTCTCCATGATATAAGCTTGAAAAAAAACTTGGAATGGAATCGATTACCTAAATTTTCAAGGCATGGGAATATCTTAGGCAGCTCTCTTGGTTATGCTGCCTCTTGTTGTTGCCTTCTTTGAAGGTACATAGACAATTAAAAAGGAACTATGATCAGTGCTAAAACAGACAATATCATTTCTAAGAAAGACTTCTCTCTGTCCCAAAAGAAACAATTAGGAGACTAGAAAAAGCCAAGCATTCTAGTTTAAGCAATGAAGGACATGCCTTTGTATAGGTTGCACCCTCAAACTCCATTTTTCTCGTTACAGAGTTTATCACTTTGCGTTAAGCTGCATTTCTCGGCTTTACTTTTCATCTTGTCAAAAGATCATGTCTTGCTCACAACTTCTTCCTGTGGAGTATTAATCATGGAGGAACCTTTTGTATTTGGCAAACACCAAGTATTGAGAGACCAATAAGAGACAAAGAAACATAGATCAAACAACATCATTTGCACAATGCACTCCCTAAATAGAATCTTATAAAGCCTTAGCCTTTTCGTTACTCAGTTGAACATGACAAGAACATCCATAAAAGTCAGAAACCAACACAATCAGAGACAGACACCATTCGAAATGTTTTTTTTTCAATCAAGACCCAAACATTATAGCTCCAGCAATATTGCTAGTTAGCTTTTGAGTTTTACCTAGATAAAATGAAATCAGCAAAAAAGATATCAGGAGGCACAGAGGAAACAAGAAACGTGAAGCTGACATGTTTACATCCCTCAAGAACAACGGAGAAACTGTAGACCGAATCAGGCTGCTGAAACCATAAGTACTGTTCGGCGAGTTAGAGATACTCCGATACCCATTGGTTCCACTCCGCCGCAGATGAGAAGATAACAAAACGAGAGTGATGCCAAGTTCCTTTCACGGATATCGGATCGGCGCCGGAGAGTTCTAGTCTCAGACACGTGTGCTTCATCCTCTCAAGTCTCGACGACTATGGTCCGAATTATATATACTTCCTTTTGCTATCGTGGATGATGACTCAGCATCACTGTTAAATATTCAATTGCTTACATGGATGCTACTAATTTGTTTTATTTACCAGATACTATTACATTTCGAACCACCGATAACGGTCATAAGACCACCTCCAACGGGGATTCATGAGGGATCCTTGGCACAGAAACCTAGACAAATGATATTAAAATAATAATATACAATTTGCCTCTGTCAAGGATTGATCCTTATATAAGTGATTTAAGGATTAAATCCTTAAGAACGTGGCAAGGTGTGATTGGTTTCCGTCTGGGTGGTGTGAGTTGTGTTTCGCCTCTTTTCTCCCTTTTTTTTCTCCGATCAAAAAATTATGGGTTTTGTTCTGATTGCTAATGGGATTGATAAATTGATTGCAAGACTAGTCTCAAGCTAGAGTTCTGGGTTTTGTTTGGTTCTTCAATAAAGAAGACGAAGAAGATCATCATCTCGCTACTACTAACTCGTCGTCTTCCTCGTGAGATTTCTATCTTTGTTTTATGTGTTCTTTCGCCTGTGTATGACCATTTTATACTGTACGATGCTCTGTGATTGGTCACTTGCTCGTCGTTACCTGTGTGTTCTTTAGCTCTTAATCTAGTAGTGGTTTTGTTCTCCTGAATCTCTGTGTTTGATTGTCTGAAATAGAAGCGGTAGCTTCGTGCGTGCGTCGTCGGAGCTCCGTTGGTGGTTGCTCGGTCTAGACGAATTCCGACGACCTTAAAGTGCTTCGCTTCCACCGCCAATTCTGAACTTCTCTGCTCCCAGCTCGATCGTCTTCACGCGGAGGCAGAGTCCACTCGTGCCAAAGGTCTCACCTTTATTTCCTTCTTAATTGTAATTGGCCATGAATGCTTGAGAAGGTGGTAGATTGGGAAGATCAATCGCGCTAATTTTGAATTGTTCATTTCATTGAGAGTTATTTGGGGTTTAGGGATTTGAAATCAATTTGGTACCGAAACGAGGATCTTGAGGTTTATGGTGTTCTGTGGCGTAGAAATTATCAGAAAAAAATCAAGTAATCTGGAACGTCTCAACTTGTTTGTGTAACAATGGCTGGTCTCTGAGAGTTGTTAGGAGTTTGAATTTGAGATCACCTGCCCTAAGTATAGAGTGGAGGTTTCTCACTGTTTTAGAAATCCATCTTTAAATTTTATAAAACTTCCTTTGTTCCCATAAGATTATGTCTGTGGAAGCAGCAGCTTTTGATGCCTACTTTAAGGCTGTTTTACAGTGTTTAGAAATAGTAGATAGTGCATCGTACTTCATGATTGTGGATAACTCTGTTCTTTTTTTTTTCTTGTCACTAGGTACACTATGGAAAGACCAAGGTTCAGCGAAGGTAACCGAAGATCCGTCTACTCAAGGGGAAAGCAAAGCAGCACAAGCGGTGAGCATGTACCTGTATTTCCCATGTGGAATCATAAGAGGTGTCCTCTCCAACTTGGGGATACCTTGTGCTGTCTCTGCAGACATATCCAGCCTTCCCACTTGTGAGTTCTCACGTCTTATTTTTGTCTCACTTCTCATACAGTCACATAATCACAAAATTGGAGAAAGGTAAGAAGTTGTTAGCTGATTTTTGGTTTAATTCCAAAAGTATCTTAAACTCTTGGTATTTGGCTTAGGATTAAATAAGAGAACATTAGTTGTATGAAAAAAAAAAATCCTAAGGATTCTATATTGAGTAACACCATTGAACATATATTTTAGAGTATAGTCTTTAACTATTCAAAAAGCAAAAAGAAAATATATTATATTACTAAGGACTCCAATGGTGGGTAACACCATTAGAATTGCTCTAAGGCCAATAGCACTTACTGTTTTCATACACTCATCTACTTGGAAAATCACATTACAAAATTAAGGAAATTTTTTGAATCAGTGTTTCAAATACTTTTTGTATTCTTTATATTTTATCGCAACATCCTCAATTTATTTTCAGTTATAAAATAAAATGTATAGGAAATATTAATTCTTATACTAGCGAAAACTCAATGTTTTATGTTTTTACTCTTTCGTGGGCTTCACAAGAAGCCTCTCCATAAAAATAATAAATAGTTTCCGTTGAAACTCTAACCACTGCTCAGCAAGCTGGAGATACTCCGATACCAGCTGCTCTCATTGCACCACCTCCTCCTCGGTAGCTTCATTTCCGATCAACCCCACAAAACTCAGTCTCAAAAAAAAACAAAAACCGAATTTTAAAAGACCAAATGACAGTTCTGGATTTTTTAGCATTACAAACCCAAGAGGCGGACCCATCGGTGGCGGAGATATTAAAACGCGACTGGTACCAAGTGCCTTTCTTCTCAGAATTCCAATGTAAGTAAACACAATCAGAGACAACGTCCAAAAAAAACTCAAGCTTACTTGAGAAATAAGAAACCATTTCTTCAGTAAACAAGAGATCCAATATAACTTGAGAGGCTTATTGCTTCTTTCTAAGATTGAATGATCAAAAGAAGTAATGTTTTTTTTTTCACAGATTCAGTTTTTTCCTTTCCCTTGCTTCATACAGTAGTGTTTGTTTGTGTAATATGTCAGTTACTTTAAGAATTCTCATTAAGTCTATGATACGCTGCAGCAGTAAGTCCCAACTTTGGAACCGACAAGATTTTTCGACAGATTCTTACAGATAATAGTTACACTTTTTTTTCTAGAGATTTTGCTATAGATTGACTGTGAAAACATAGACGATCAAATGTGTAAATGTATAAGCTGTATTGAATATTATGAGAGAAATAGAGAATACATTATACATCTATACTATTAAAGCATGATCCTATTGTTTTTTTTACTAAAAATACCCCATTCTTTAATAACATTGCATATTTCATTAAGGGCAATCAAGTAATATTAATAACACATCTATATTAAGTCATTTTTTTTAAATTCAGCCCATTGCCCACATCATCTCTTTTGAGCCATTTAGGCCGATTAACAAGTCAGATTCAATTTTTATTTTTTTCGGATCGGGTTCGAGTCGGATCTTTCCGGATCCGGGTGGGTTCGGTTCTCATGCATAAAAACCTGAAAAATAACCAAATAACCAAATAACCAAAATATCTAAAACGGGTTCAGTTATTTATACTCAGAGTAACTAAAGTATCCAATTCGATTCAAATTTTTGTATCCAAATTACTCAAAAGTAACCAAAAGTAACCAAAAAAATTCATTCTATACAATTTTTTTGGGTAAACTTTTATCCAAACTATCATATTTTATCCAAAAATACTCAAAAGTACTAAAAATGACTACTATAGTTAACTTATGATATTAATTTAAAATATTAAAATAATTATAAATATAATTATAACATATATTTTTAGATATATATTCACATTTCGGATATTTTCGGGTACTCATTTGGTTCTCGGTTCGGATCGGTTCTTCGGATATAGCAATTTAGAATTCATTCGGATATTTACCCCGGGTCTGATCGGATTCGGGATCCTGATTTTTTGGTTGGTTTTGGGTTGGTTCTTTGGGTCCGGATATTGTGATCATGCCTATACTCATTTAAAATGAAACACGATAAAGAAAGCTAAAAAACTTAATTCTTTTATAAAAAAACAAATATATGAAAATATAACATTTATTAAATATTTGTCAATTTAAAAAAAAATAAAGGAAAATAAACACGCGCTTTAAAAGTCCAGGTCAAAATCTAGTATAGGCTTATATACAGAGGAAGCTGAACATTCTAGACGGAGAGACAATTACGGTAGCTTCCTTATAGGACACGAGAATATTCACTATTGATGTCTCGTATATCTTGTATCCTTAACAACATGAACCATAATACAAATCATGAAAACATTACAACTGACATCAGTGACAGCGTTTATTAGAAAACCACCAAGTAGAAATTTACAAAAGAGTGAGAGATAGGCTTAACGAGCTATGAACCACTCGTGTTTATATGAAGTGAAGATATATCCGATGACTAATCCGCAAAACACACCAGGTCCATATACTATTGATGCTGCTGTCCAATTCAACACTGGCTCTTTCGGATCAGGCAAAGACTCCTCGGGTGGCTGCGATGTAGGAACGGGGACATCGACATGGTTTTCTTTACAAATTTTCTCGAGTCCAAATAGTCCCGAGTTACCCATGAATGAAGAACATTTTTGACTTTGAAACTGTGTGGTCTGTGGCACCAAACCTTGTAGGTGATTGTAGGAGAAGTTGATGTATGACAGAAACGAGAGGTTCCCGAGACCTTGAGGAATTTCACCAGACAAGTTATTACGTGATAAGTCTAATGCTTCAAGCTTTGTAATATTCGACAGGGATGGTGGGATGCTGCCTGTGAATGCGTTTCCTGACAAGTTGAGAAAACGCAACTCGCTCAGTAGACCAATGGATCCAGGGATATGTCCAGAAAATCGGTTTCCAGAAAAATCAATGGCTTTGAAGGCTTGAAAGATCCGCGTAAAATCTGTTTCTACTCCTTTGTACACCAAATCAATGGAATCTTCATACATATGGGTATAATCTCCCATGTACTCCGACTCTGGTGATTCTTCATTACTCCACACCATATACATTTGAGTCCAGTTGGCAAAGTAATCTTGTGGCAATGATCCAACGAAATCGTTGTCGGCTATGTTTATGATCCGTAGACTTCGAAACCCTAAATATTCAGTAGGGTTATAGACTGGACCGTGGAATGCGTTTGACCGAAGCACGAGGATCTTTAATTCCAAAGAGCCCAACCAAAACGGAAACGTGTCTTTTATCTTGTTTCCTTTCACACTCAGAAACTCCATGTACGTGCAGTTGATCAAGGATGCTGGAAGCTTTCCCACAAAATTGTTGTGGCTGACATCAAGTGATCTTAGGTTAGTGAGATTGGTGAATATGTCTGGTAGAAATCCACTTAAACTGTTGTTCCGCAGCCTTAACTCTGACAGAGAACTGGAGTTCTTCAGACATTGAGGAATGGAACCGGTGAAATGGTTGTTGGACAGATCAAGGGCCAATAAATTTTTTAGTTTGCAGATCCATTGGGGAAGTGGTCCCTGGAGTGAATTTGAACCAAGACTTAACTCTCTTAGTGATGCTCCATCAACAACTTCTACTGATTTGTTGAAGCTGCTGAACAGATTACGAGAGAGATCCAAAGATGACAACATAGACGATCTCCACAAAATAGATGGTATTTGACCTTCCAACTTATTATAGGAAAGGTCAAGGGAAGTGAGGTTGACTAAACTAGATATTGATATAGGGACCTTTCCTTTGAAACTGTTATGACTAAGACCTAAAAATGTAAGACTGCTTAATTTCGATATAGATGTTGGGATTAGCCCACCAAACTTGTTGTAGCTAACACCAAACCACCCAAGCTTAGATGATGAAGATATATTCCCTAAATCTAAAGGGCCTTCGAATTGGTTTCGATCTAGAGCAATCATTTCTAATGAAGAAATCGTGAGCAAAGATGAGGGAAAAGGTCCAGAAAACGAGTTGTCATTTCCTATGAATCGCTCCAAGGTTTGGAGTCCACTTAGGTCTACAGAAAGAGAAGAATTGAAGTGGTTGAAAGAGAGGTTTAACTCGGACAGGCTGGTTAAATTGGCTACTATTAATGTCCCACCAGTGAACTGATTTGATTTTAGGTTCAAATTTGAAAGCTTCGCTAAGTTGGCAAATGAACTAGGGATATTACCTCTTAGATCATTACTATAAAGACTCAAGTAACTTAGTTGGTTTAGGTTACCGAATGAAGTTGGGATTTCACCTATGAGTTGATTAAAAGAAAGATCAAGATATGTAAGGTGAGAAAGATTTCCAATGGAGGAAGGGATCTCTCCACTGAGACTACAATGTGAAAGGTCTAGGTGACTAAGATGCTGGAGTTTAAAAAGACCACTGCTAGATTTCAAAGACGTATTAACACTAGAATAAGATTGGAGTTCTAGTGATATCACCTCTCCCAGTATATCATCACATGTGACACCTGACCAAGAACAGCAGTCCACGCTCTTGTTCCATGAAAGTGTTGTTACACGTTCGTCATCCTTGGTATGGTCCGGGAACTCCTTTTTTAACTCCAAAAGAGCATCTCTTTGGTCGGGGCGGCACAAGGATTGTGCAAATATGTTTGGTAGGGGGTGGAGGAAAAAGAAGAAAAACATGGTAACTATACCACGAGAACAATAAAATTTGCTTGGAATCATCGGCTCTCTAAAATTTGGAAAACAGATGATATATTTAGACTGGAATGGTATGTGATGGACATGTCTAGCTTGCGCACTTTTCATTATAAAAGAACATTTTTCTGTAAAGAGCTGGACCAGGTGAAGTCTGCCTGTGGACTTTTTCAAAGATATATTATTAAATGAGGAAACATGTGAACAGCTCTTGTTGTGGACCCCGACCAAAGCGACGACAATAAACATACGCGTCAAGATGGGTGTGCAGTTAACTAATCAGTTATCGGTGTGGTTGAGAATGAGAAGGAGACAGCACAATGCATTTATTTTCGCAACGACAAATCAAGTCTTGGTGATCACAAGGTACTTGAAAAAGTCAATGATTCTATTTTTTTGTCTTTTGCTAAATAAAAGTCAATGATTCTAGTTTAAGCATGTGAAGGAAAAATATATACCTTTGCAGAAGTCATGCTCAAACTCCATTTTTCTCATTGCAGAGTTTTTCATCGTGTTAGGCATTTCTCGGTTTGATTTTTCACTTCTCAAAATATTTTCTTTTGTAAACAACTTCCTCCAGTTATATTGCGATTTCTTTCAAAAAGACTCAAGATCTAACTCATCATATTTATTCCTAAATATACATTTCTTCAGGAAACAAGAGATGCAAATTATCAAACGAGGAAATAAAACAAAAACGTGGAGCTAAATTAGGCTGCTGAAACCCTTTAAGTACTTCTCCTCAAACTCCCTTTTTCATGCAGAAGTTTTTCCCGCTTCATTTTGCATCTTCTCAAAATATTTTGTCTTGTTCACAACTTCTTTCTGTGCAGTACTTATCATGGAAATTTTGGTAAATACTAAATATGTCAATCATAAGAAATATTTGTTGAATGTTAGCTTCGCACCCTTATCAATGTCTGGCTCAGATCTAAAAGTCCATTATATTCGAAGTCTCGAAGATTAAGAAAGTCTAGCTCGCTAGAAAACAAAATATGACAACAAAAGCAACATGCCCATACACAAAAAAACGTGCCGACTCAGTTGTCAATGAACAGTATTCACTAAGAATACTGCAATTCTGTGAAACAATAAGTAAATAAGAAGAAAAGTGGATACTTTATTGAATTGAGCTGAAAGCCTTTATATAGGCATACAAAGAAACGAAGAAGATCTACTAAACTTTATTCTCGGAACTAACAACAAACTTAATCAGAGATCATTCCAAATTTATTCGGTAACTAAAAAGACTAAGACCTTGTCAAAGTGACCAAGCCAAAGACAACGTTTATTTTCTTAACAATTTCTTCCAGAGACCAGTAAAGATGCCAATCGTAAGAAATATAGATCATGCAACTTAAGGCCTAATTCAATACTACCATATTCGTTCCAAAGGTAACCTTTGCATGCATTCTCAAACGTGACAAGAAATCCCTAAAAGTCAGAACGTAAGTACAAGCTCCTGACAACTGTGTTCTTCTTGATTTCACGTGATGTTTTACATTTCCACCGCCAATCGAATTTAGTCCCTTCCGGTCCTTCTCAGAATTCTAACAGAGCTGTAACCTAACGCAATCAGAGATAGCTTACTTGAGCAGTAGGAAACCATTTCTTCAGCAAACAGGAGTTCATACATAAGTATTTGATAAAGAAAAAAAAAAGTACTTGAGATGCTTATTTCTTTTACGCTTAAATTTATTAAAAGAAGTAACATTTTCAGATTCAGTTTTTCCTTTCATTTGCTACTTACTGTATTGTTTGTTTGCCTTAAAGAATTAATGTCATTTACTTTTAGAATTCTCATTAAGTTTCCACTCCCCAGCCTACCCCAACCCTTAAATTTAGTAAAAGTGTGGTAACTTGTATAGCACGCTGCAACAGTAGTTCAAACTTTGGAGTTTGGAACCTATAAGATTTTTCTAAAAATATTTTTACATATTATGACTTTATTGTGTGAAACGACTATTTTCCCAAATATTTTGTTTCATTCAGGTCCATTCAAATTTCTTATCTATTAAGAGAAAAGTTTTTGAATTTATATTTTCTGTTTATTAGCAGAAATAGAGACTCTAAATCATAATACTAAAACATATTTAAATGCATAAAACATAAGATTTCTAGAGAAACCGTTACTAACACATGATTTTCAAGAGGTTTTGTTAAATACTGATAATTGAGAAACACTAACATTCATCAGAAAATTACCAACTACAGAATCACAAAGAACAGAGTACAAACTTGATGAAGCGTGAGAGATAGAATTAACGAGCTATGAACCACTCATGTTTGTATGAAGTGAAGATATGTCCGAGGACTAATCCACAAAAGACACCAGGTCCATA
This sequence comes from Raphanus sativus, assembly GCF_000801105.2. Taxonomy (NCBI): domain Eukaryota; kingdom Viridiplantae; phylum Streptophyta; class Magnoliopsida; order Brassicales; family Brassicaceae; genus Raphanus; species Raphanus sativus. Next base: position 10,740,082 of record NC_079515.1, on the reverse strand, counting down.
TGCTATTGCGGCTGCTATCCAATTCAGTACAGGCTCTTTCGGATCCCACAAAGATTCCTCGGGTGGCTGCGATGCAAGAACATTGACATGGATTTGTTTACAAATTTTCTCGAGTCCATATAGTCCGGAGTTACCCATGAATGAAGAACATTTTTGACTTTGAAACTGTGTGCACTGTGGCACCAAACCTTGTAGGTGATTGTGGGAGAAGTTGATGTATGACAGAAACGAGAGGTTCCCGAGACCTTGAGGAATTTCACCAGACAAGTTATTACGTGATAAGTCTAGTGCTTCAAGCTTTGTAATATTCGTCAAGGATGGTGGGATGCTGCCTGTGAATGCGTTTCCTGACAAGTTGAGAAAACGCAACTCGCTCAGTAGACCAATGGATCCAGGGATATGTCCGGAAAATCGGTTTCCAGAAAAATCAATGGCTTTGAAGGCTTGAAAGATCCGCGTAAAATCTGTTTCTACTCCTTTGTACACCAAATCAATGGAATCTTCATACATATGGGAATCATCCCCCATGGAATCCGACTCTGGTGAATCTTCATTACTCCACACCCTTGACATGTCAGTCCAGTTGGCAAAGTAATCCAACGAAATCGTTGTTGGCTACGTTGATGATCCGTAGACTTGGAAACCCTAAATATTCAGTAGGGTTATAGACTGGACCATGGAAAGCGTTTGACCGAAGCACAAGGATCTTTAATATTTCTAAAGAGCCCAACCAAAACGGAAAGGTGTCATTGATTTTGTTTCCATCCACATTCAAAACCCTCATGAGCTTGCAATAGATCAAGGATCTTGGAAGTTTTCCCACCAAATTGTTGTGGCTGGCGTCAAGTGATCTTAGGTCCGTGAGATTGATGAATACATCTGGTATAAATCCACTTAAACTGTTATTTTGCAGCCTTAACTCTGACAGGGAAGTGGAGTTCTTCAAACATTGAGGAATGGAACCGGTGAGACTGTTATTGGAAAGATCTAGGGCCCATAAATTTTTTAGCTTGCAGAGCCATTGGGAAAATGGTACTTGGAGTGAATTTGAACCAAGATTTAACTCTCTTAATGATGCTCCATCAACAACTTCCACTGGTTTGTTGAAGCTGTTGAACATATTATGAGAAAGCTTTAAAGACCACAACGTACACGACCTCCACAAAAGATATGGTATTTCACCTTCCAAATTATTATAGGAAAGGTCAAGGGAACTGAGGTTGACTAAACTAGATATAGATCTAGGGACTTGTCCTAAGAAACTGTTATGACTAAGATCTACAGAGTAAAGGTCCAAAAAATGAGTTGTCATTTCCTATGATTCGCTCCAAGTTTTGGAGTCCACTTAGGTCAACAGAAAGAGAAGATTTGAAGTGGTTGAAAGAGAGATCTAACTCCGATAGGCTGGTTAAATTGGCTAATATTGTATCCCCGCCCGTAAGTTGATTTCCCTTTATGTTCAGATCAGAAAGCTTTGTTAAGTTGGCCACTGAAGTAGGAATATTACCTCTGAAATCATTACTCCAAAGACTCAAGTACCTTAGTTGGTTTAGGTTACCGATTGAAGGTGGAATTTCTCCTATGAATTGATTAAAAGAAAGATCAAGATATGTAAGGTGAGAAAGATTTCCAATGGAGGAAGGGATCTCTCCATGGAGACTACAATGTGAAAGGTCTAGGTGACTAAGATGCTGGAGTTTAAAAAGACCACTGCTAGATTTCAAAGACGTGTTAGCAGTAGAATAAGATTGGAGTTTTAGTGATATCACCTCTCCCAGCATATCATCACACGTGACACCCCACCAAGAACAGCAGTCGACGCTTTTGTTCCATGAAAGTGTCGTTGCAAGGTCGTCATCCTTGGTATGGTCCGGGAACTCCTTTTTTAACTCCAAAAGAGCATCTCTTTGGTCGTGGCGGCACAAGGACCCCGTAGGAGAAGCAAAGGTGTTTGGTGAGGGGTGAAGGAAAAAGAAGAAACAAATGGTAATTATACCACGGAAACAATAAGATTGGGTTTGAATCATCATCTCGAAACAAAGATGTTTTTTAGACTTGAGTGGTATGTGATGGACATGCCTAGCTTGCACACTTCTTGTTATAAAGGAACATTTTATGTAAAAAGCTTGACCTGGCAAGTCTCCCTACGGACTTTTCAAAGATAACTAGTTGAAAGGAGGAAAAAGCTGAACAATTGCTTCTGTGGAAAATACTAACCAAACCTTTATTTAGATATACAAAAGCAACATACGTACACACATCAAGATCATGTGGTTGAGAAGAAGTCAGCACATTGCGTTTACTTTCACAATGGCAAATCAAGCCTTGATGATCTAAAGGCCTTGTAATTTTGTTTCATTTTTTTTTCTTTCATCGGGCAGGTTACGTTTACTTTCGCAAGCAATAAAAATTCGTGCAATATTTCACCAAAAATCTATTATTCTTTTCCTAGCTATGATGACTGATGAGCTTCACAAAACTTGCAATGGAATAAATGACTCACAATCTCAAGGCAAGTGAATCTTCCACGGTCTGCCCATTATCGCTTCTTCCATTCTCAGAGCTCTCACCGTTTTCTGTTGATTCTACCTCTTCAACTTCTCTGTCCCTTACTGCTCTGAGCTTTGCCTTCTTTGCATTTAACACAGAAAGAAAGTATAAAACTGCATCGACACCAAAAAAGAAACTGAAGATCAAATAATAAACTGTCCACAAAGACTACTCTACAAATTCAATGATTCTAATTTATGCACGAAGAATAATAGTAGAAATACCTTTGCATAAGTAGCATTCCCAAACTACATTTTCCCGGCTTCGCTTTTCATTGTCTTATTCACAACTTATTCATGTGGATGGAACATTGATCATTAAAACTTTGGTATAAACACTTAAGGTAAATACCTATCAAAGGAATCAAAATCAAATTAATCATATTCATTCCCAAAATAGAATCATATAAACCCACAAAAAGAAAATTCAAACACAATTAGAGGCAACGTTCAAAATGTTTTCAATCAAGAAACCATTCCTTCAGCCAACAAGAGACCTAATATATAACTGAAATCATCAAAGCGAGGAACTTTTTACCATTGCAAACCAAAGAGGAGTAGCCGTCGGTGACAGAGATATTGAAACGGGAGCTGTGCCGCCGGAGTCTTCGAGCCTGAGACACGTGGGTTTCGATTTAACCATCGCCGAGCCCTCTCTCTCTCGGCGTCTGATTTTGCTGGTCAAGAACGCTGATCTGAATCAAAATACATTTTCAAGATGACTCGGCATCAATTTAACTCTACCTTACTTACGTAGATGCTGACCGGTATCTGGGCAGCCACATTCCCAACTATCCTCCAGAGAGGATCCAGCGCTCCAACAGAAGGGATGTTAAATCCATTGTGGCCAAGGCTCGAACCCAGGTGACGGACAGTACAGCTGTACCTTCTTTACCACCAAGCTACGAACACTTGGTTACTGGTATTTACTTTAATAAAATAGACATATGAAATTGTTTATAGCACAAAATGTAATTGTTGCATAAACATGCGTCTATCTTAATGTTTTTTTATTTTTATGGTATATAACATTTAAGATACATTGACAATTTTTATTTATTTGTAATTTATTGATAAAAATATAAGTTCAATCAAAATAGTATGTTCATATTCTTCAATTAATAGTTGTTAACTACATTGACCATTTTTCACTTATATATTTATAAATTTAAACACCAGTTAATATGTTTATATATATTAATAGATCTATCTTTTGAAAAATAAAATGTATTTCTGTTGAAATAAGATAAATTGATATATATATATAGGCAGAGCCAATGTGTTAGCAATGGGGTCAATTGACCCGGGTGAATTTCTGATTTTCTAAAGTTTTACATATATATTTATGCAAAAAGTTGAAAATATTAAAAATTTTGGTTAATTGATCCCTACAAAATTTTGTTAATTGACTATAATATATATTAATTATAGATTGACCCTCCTAAATCCATTTCCTGCCTTCGCCACTGTATATATGTATATATATATATATTTATATGTCAAATAAATTATATTTCTATGTATTTCGACATCTATTTCTATGTTTTTGTAGAAAATTTTGATTCAAAATTTATTTATTATATTCTTATAATATATGTGGGAGTTATATTAATAATCAAATTATTTTGTAGAAAATAACTTTATATGTTTTAACAAAAAAAAAGTTTATGTTTTGTATGTGAAATGAAATAATAATATACATAAATATGTAACATTTAAAATTTCTATGTCAAGTTTTATTGTAGTTTGATTTGAGAATAATCTAATAAAATAGATGTATATTTAATTAATTAATATTTATTAATTCAGTGATGTAAATTGTAATTATTAAGATAAATAATTATTTCTAAAAGTGCTTTAGTTTAAATAGAATAGATTTGTTACTCCTACGTACAATATATATGACATAGAACTCATTCCCACATGACATTTATTGAGTTATAGAATTTAAAATTCATAATACATTGATATTTAGTTATTTAAGAAATAGTGTTGTTAAAACAATTTCGTGATCTTAGTGTTCAAAAAAAAATTCATGATTGATATTTTAGAACAGTACTTTGGTTATTGAAGTTATTGTGTTTTCAGAATGTTTCCTTCCGGTTTGTTTTTCTTTTGGTAAAAAGTCAATGGCATAAATCGTAATAATATTTAAAACTAAAGGGAAGCTCAATAAGATATTTCAATTTTAAACAATTTCTAACACTCTCAAAATTGGAAAATTTTCAAAAATACAATTTTGAAGATATTATTATTCATCTTTACCGCCACTAAAGACACATTTTCAAAATTACATTATTTATTAAAAGGTTAAAAATTTTTATATCCTTAATTTTATATATTTTTCAAAATTCTAACCTCAAATTAAACCTTCCAACTCTAAACCCTAAACCTTAAATCTTCAACTCTATACCCTAAATTCAATACCATAAACCCTAAACTCTAAAGCCTCAACTATAAACCCTAAATCCTCAACTCTAAACCATAAACTATATACCCTAAACCCTAAAACATCAAATCTAAATCTTAGATCCTAAACCTTCAAATCTAAACCCTTTATTAAAAAATAGTAGTAAAAATTGTTATTGTAAACATGAAAAGTGATACTATGAAAATGATATTTAGACAATTTTCCCCTCAAAACTTGATGGTTTGAATAACCTCAAATTTAAGGTTTCACTATAGATCCCCAAAACATTATTTACTTTTCATTTTGGTCATTCTAATTTTATAACTTCTATATTATTATACAAATATAAGTTTTTTATCACTTTCATCTTCATAAATATATTGCAACCAAATATTCATATATATGTTTACATATATTTAATACATAAAATACATAAATATGTTAAAATTTAAATTTAATATTTCAAACGAATAGAATTATCATGTATATGATGATGGAGTTTAATCATTTAGTAATTTGTTTCTCTAATTGATGCATTTAAGCATTTTTTAGAAAACAAATTATGAAACCAAAATATCTATATATAAATTATAAATATTTTGTTTTGCATTTTTTATGTATTTATTATTTATTTCTAAAATTTATATGCTTATAATTAATTATTATGAAGATTAAGAATTAAAGTATAATATGAACAAACATTAAAGATTATATTTTGTTGGAGTAATTTACTTTCATACTCTCCTTTTAAAGATTACCAACCTTTAAAATGAAGTTTTTATTGGAGATGCTCTCGATAAGATGTCTATCTATTAGTTTTTTACCAATAAAATAAAATTGTAGTATTCTTGTGATGAGAGTTGGCAAATTATTAACAGGTCACAAGCGTAACTTAATTGATGTAAAAATACTTCAAAAATCTTATTAATTAAACGGAAACTATGATACTACTCCATTTTTTTATTTTAACATATTTTTTGAAAACTCTAGAAATCTCCCTTAACTGCTTTTCATATTTTTCATCAATTTTGTTGTTTCATATGCTGATTATAATAAATTATCATGAATATGGCAAGTAAAAATAAAATAAAGACTGGTCTTTTAGGAAACCGTACTTTTAGCCAAATGTTATCTAATCAGTTCAAAATCAGTTCATTTCCTTGCCGCTTAACGCCTTTCCAGCCTATCTTAGTTTCTGAATATAGGAATAAACACACCATGAAATTGATAAATATATACATCAATTATGCAAATACTTTGTATTTGATATGTTTTGTCCTAACATTCTCGTTTTATTTTCACTCAATTTTTTTTAAATACATCATAGCTTAGGAAACACTGTTATAAACTTGTAGTATTTAGATTTATACTATTACAGGCAAAAGAGATATGATAACCAGATAACTGTAAACAATGAGATGAAATTAGTATAACGATGTTAAAAACAAGAAACATTGGCGATATAATCTTTATATTAACAAAAATGTGTTGCATGCCTCCAAAGATTTCAAGCTTTTGAAACTGTTGTTTGTATAATTTGTATTTAGAGATTTGTATACTTTTTTGTTACAATATTATTGAATCTTAAATATCAAAATAGTAACTGAATGGATAAATTTCATTAAACTGTAGAAGGATCCTGCTTGCTTCTCGTTGTGGCCAGGACAGCCTATTGACGCCAGCCAAAAGAAATGAACAGCTGGAGTCTCACATTTTAGTTTGTCTTTGGAAACATCTCCAACTCTTCTGAACGTCAGAACACTGGTGGTCTGGGTTTATGGAATTGCGTTGAAGGAAAAGATGTGTCTATAGAAGTTGCTTTGGTTTCTGCCGATGGAGAGCCACTAATAACAATTCCTCCAACATTTACTGGAAAAATATTGGGATAGATTGTGTAGATACCGAGGTACAACATGAACACGAGAGTAACTTGAATGGTCAGTTAGTTGGTTGGGTCAATCCCACTGAGGCTGAGTTGTCAACAGAAGACATGATGGCAACACGAAAGTAACTTGAATGGTCAGTTAGTTGACGTCTTTTCTTGACATAAGTGTAAGACATGTGATTCCCCTCAGTGAAAAGGATATGGAGTGCCACAGTTTATGCTACTAAACCTGGAGAAGGAGATGGAATTAGGCTACTAACCTAGAGAAGGATCATTTAGCCTTACTCCATAGCCTAACTGTTAATTGTTTGTATAATTTGCATAACATTTAGAGATTTGTATATACTTTTTGTTACAATATTTTATTGAATCTTAAATATCACTATAGTAACTGACTGGATAAATTTCATAAAACTGCACTAAAACGCTTTTGTCAAAAAAAAAAACACACACGAGAATTTTTTTTGAAAATAGTATTAGTTAAACAAAGAAATACTAAGTAACCACATGAACTTGCTCAATCAAAAGAAAAACCAAAGAGATTCAATCAAAAACAAAAAGAAGAAGACAATCAGATAGATTGATCATTTACATTCTCAATATCTCTACAATCACCTGAAGATTCGAAATAGAGAGAAAAATCTTGTGTAAAATGAAATAAAACTTGACCCTCAATAAAGTACATTCAACTCTACTCTCATGTTTCAACAATAGCGGGAGAATCTATAACTCACATATCTTTCTTCATTGACAGTATTTAAACAGATTCAAGCCTCAGTAACTGTATTTTTAATTTTGATGTAACTAAAATTTTCTGATTGCAGTTATCATTTTTTTTTGTTTTTATGTTTATACACTAAAATCTCTGAAAACTATTTTTAAATCTATTGTTGCTCAGATAAAATTAAATTAGGAGGATTTTAAATGTGTATATGTTGTAAATTAGTGACTTTGAGGATTTTAGATGTATATGTGTTGCACATTACTGAAGTGAGAGGATTTAAAACGATATAGTATAAAAGAGATAAAAATGTTACAGTAACATGATGTAGATTTTTCGCTCTAAGTTTGGAAAACTTGAAATGGAATCGAAATGGAATCTATGACCTCAAATTTAAGGTAGGGAATCTCTTAACTGCATGCATCTATCTTTTGGCCATGGTCTTGCTACTTCTTCTTGCCTTCTTTGAGGCTTCTTCTTTGATATGCTCATTACTTCTACTCTCAGACCTTTCAGTTTTGTCGGTCGAATCTTCCTCTTCAAATTATTTATATCCTTGACTAGGTGTTTTCCTGCACCATGTGCAATAAAAGAATTTTAAAATATTTTTAATAGATAAATATAAATTATATTAATTTTTTTATTAATATTATAAATTTTCTTTTTTCTTATCAATATTTTTATATAAATTTGATTTAACTGAACATTAAAATTAAGATAAAAATAATTTTGTTTATTTTGAATTATATTTAAGAATGTGCATGTATATATTTAAAATTATAATCTTAGGTAGATTTTTCTATCTATATATTTTGATTAAATATATTAAATAAATATGTAAAATTGCACAATTGTCAAAAATTAAAATTAAACAATATTTATAAAATTTGTAGATAAATATAACAAACTAATGATTTTACGTTTTAATTTGATTTTATGATTTAATTTTTATAATTTCCAAAAATATGTATATATTTTTGAAATATTTTTAATTTAAATGATATTTCGAAATTTGAAATGCCATAATTGAATATATTTGTTTTAATGATGATTTATGAATTATTACCATATTTTTTAAAAAAAATCCAAAATATAAATCGACAATAAATGTAATATATGAGTTATTACCATATTTTAAAAAATTTACCAAAAATATAATATAACATTAAATATAATTTTCCATGTCATATTAATATATAAGATATGTCATCAATTTTAGTAGTCATGTCACAATTATTAATATATGTGTTTTCCTGCACGATGTGTAGTGATGAATTTTTAAAAAGTTAAATTTTATATTTTAAAATGTAATTTATTAATATTATATTTTATTATTTTAGATAATAAAAATTTTATAGTTATAAAAGTAAAATTATATAATATTTCTAAATTCAAAATGTCATATTTGAATATATTTATTTTAATGATGATTTATGAGTTATTACCATATTCTACAAAGTTTACCAAAAATATAAATCAATATTAAATGTATATATGAGTTATTTCCATATTCTAAAAAGATTTCCAAAAATATATATCAGCATTAAATGTAATTGTCCATGTCATATTTAACGATATGACATGTCATTAATCTTAATAGCCACGTCACAATTTTTTTGTGAAAACGATTGTAGAGAAGACATGTGGCAAATCACTTCGCAAATAATGTCTAGGGGATTCTTTTTTTTTGTCATGTACTGAGTTTTGCCTTTATCTGCATTTAATAAAAAAAGAACTATATTGACAAAAAAGGAACTAAGATCAGTGCCAAAACACGCCAACTCCTTTCAACCATTGCTTAGCCCTCCCTCTGCGTCTGATTTTGTTGGTTAAATCAAACTGATGAACAATTATCTGAATAAAGAATACATTTTTGCTTATGTAGATGATGAGCCATCATCTTTATAAAAACTGATGGCTTACATGAATGCTGATTCACCTTGTGTTTAAAATTTCATTGTTTTTACTTTGCTTTGAACAAACCTATCATAAATATGAGAAATCTCTGTATCAGTCTTGAAATACTTTGTATTTGATATGTTCCTTTTAAAAACCTTTTTTTTTGTTTTCACTTGCAAAGTTAAAATACATCATATTGAAGATGCAAGATGTCTGCTCTAAAGTTGTCGCTAATGTAGTAACTCAAACAGACGTCGTGTTGAGTGGTGAAGATAATTTGGAGCCGAGATGTTGAGTTTGAGTCGTGTAGACTTAGAGAGAAAGAGAGTATCTTGGAGAAAAGGAAAGAGAAATAAATTTGGCAAGCAAGTTTATGACTTAAGGGAAGAGGAATAAGTACATTCTAAGAAAAGGAAAGTTGCACTTATTGTTATGGAAAATGTTCATATCTATATTACCTTGGAGAGTAGAATTTCGGGAACGTGGAAAATAGTATAAGATAACTATGAGGTCGTCTGTAGAGAGACAAAGACACAAAGGCTGATATTATAGAGAGAGAGAGAGAAGCTCTTGGAAGTGTTCTTGGGTCGTGCTAAAACAAAGGCTGAAGTACTTGACGGTAGAAAGACATAAGCGGGTATCTTAGGAATCTTTTAGTAGCTGTGTTATGGTGTCAACACTAAACGTGTAAAAGCTGAATTAGCAGATCTTATAATAGATTGTTTAAAGGAGATTCTAATAAAGCATTGGTGTTTACTTGTATCTATTTTGTCTCTTGATATATGTTCTGCATTATTTTAATTGTGGTATCATCTGTACACTAATAAATATTGTAAGAAAGTTATTTTATAACACAAAGTAAAAGTTATATGACAACACAAAAAATCTCGATGAAATCAATGAAACAATGTTAAATCTCTATATTAACGAAAACCTAATGTTTGTATTTATGTTTTTGATTAAAAATATTCTATTTAATGCATGTGAGAACAAATGTTACAAACCCAAGACTAGGTGTACCAAGTGGTCGAAGAAACATTGTTACTGAATCTAATGCATGCCATATAATGCGAAAAAGAGTCGTAAAGGCCCAATAGAAAGATTCACTAATCATAAACTCCAACAGAGAAAGACAAGCGAACTTTGGAAACTCCTTCCATTCCTCATTTAGATGGTTGAAGAAAAGAAAAGAGTTGATGAGTGAAGTGGATTACCGATGATATTGTGCAATCTCGATCAAAATCGAAAGATTTGAAGCTTTTAAAAGGTAAACTATTTGTAGAATGTGCACTAACAGTCTAATCCGATATACATCGACTTGGTCAAAAGTTGATCTATCGATAGTTATCCGTATATTTCCAGATTGACGGAGATAAAAAAGATAAAGATCTTACATAGAAGTTGAAAATGATCCTAAATAATATATAAGATAGATCAAAATATTGGTTTTGCTTCTAATACATATTGTCCCTTATTATCACAATCGTAAATGATTTACTACTGCATACAATCTTTGTCTTAGCCGTTTTTATAGTGTGCTTCTTCAAGCAAATATGTCTTTATACCTAGTAGCGGAAGACTTCTAACACACCTGCGATTTTTAGGATATTATGTTTCATATGTGGTTTGGAAATTCTGATATAATTTCGTTGTTGTAATCATTTTTCAATGCAAGAAGGAGCTATCTTCTAAAATAACAAGTATTACAAACCGCCAAACCCGTGTAGTTAATTATATTTTAATTAGCAGTTTAACTGAGACGTCCATATACATGTTCCAAATTAAAATATCATATTATCTGAAATTATTATTGTTTTCTGTAATCTTCTCTAGGAATTATTATTATGGTTTGGCTATAGACAAATGGGACCGACCCACTTATTTGTTGGATAGTCTTTCTTTTACTCCACTCAGCGCATACCTCTATCACACACAGCTCAATCATCCCACGTCTTCTAATTAATTCTCCTATATACCCTTGAAGATTAAGTTTGACCCTTGCATAAATAAGGGCTTATGAGGAATATACACATAATGAGATGCTTATCTTAGAATTAAATTAATAAACAAGGGTGGTGGGAAGGGTTTTTCAACAAGGGTTTAGGTGTGGGATAATCAAAATCAAAGAGCAAATAATAAGATTGGATGCAATGCCAATAAAGATGTTATGTCTTTTCTATAATCACTTTATTTATATATTTGTTTAATTTATGGATTGATTCCTTGCTAAGTCCAAAGGCAGGTTTTGAAACTAATAAAATTATTCGTGGGGAAATTGTTTTCTAGCTTCTCAATTGATTAAATTATTCTTGTTGAATTATGTTGTAATTCTGTGTATCTTTAGTATATTTGTAAACAGTTTATCATGAATTTGTTTTTTTTTTTAAATCTTAGTAAATATAGCAAATAGTGATGTGTTTTATATAGAACAATAATTTTGTAAGAACAAAAGATAACAGATGTACTTTGACTACTTGCACAAGAACTGAATACTATTAGATGTTTGTAGCCAAAAAGAAAATGAGAGTTTGGAAAATAATAGTTTGATTTCTTGTCCCTTTGTGCTATCTTAATGATTGTCTGGTTATATTCAATACTGTTCACATATATAAAGAAATTTCATAATTGCCGAAAAAACTTGCCCCACAGCCCCCGAAAGTTATTCTGAATTAAATTACGATTATAAACCAAATTGTTGTAGCTTAGTGTGACTTTGTTATGCCGATGTTTGGTGAAGACTTAAAAAATAAGAACCAGTTTTACAGATACACATTTTACCTCTCAATGTAAATAGATTTATGTGGTCTACTGACTCTAGTTTCATCTTAAAAACTTTATTTACGAAAAAGAGTAACTATATTATTATAAAATTAACTGATAAAAGAGAAGTACATTATGGTAAGAAAGAATTTATGGATGTTCAATTATGTATCTTAATTATAATATGATATTTTCTTTATACAAAAATTCTTTTGTAAATAAACGATAACAACATAAATACATAAAATAGAAATACTATAACATAATTTATTTTCTTCTATATCTTATATTCTGTATTTTTGGAGCTAGTTTGGTAGTGAAAATAGCTCAACAATCATTCAAAGATGCAAACACAACATGAATATTCGTGTTTTATTTACCAACCAACATATAATTAAAAAAATTTCAAAACAAAAAACATATAATTAAGAAGAAAAAAGAGTTTTCTTTTTCGTCAAATTATTTGTGAGGTCGTCTATAAAAATTAATATCTTAGTAAACCGAAGCCTTTTATGTTTAAAAAACAAATGTTAAATAGTGGAGCACTAAGAGACGGTGTCAAGTAACGGCGTTAGCACCGACGGGAAAGGAGATGGTATAAAATACACACCAACAACATAAATTGCATAGTATTCATCATTCTCAGAAGTCACAAACAAACACACACAAGAGAGAGATAAAGAGCAGTTACAAGATTCTCTCGCCTGACACGAGAACAATGGGTGAGCAAAACAATCTTCTACTTCGATTTCATCTATGCATTTGCTTTGTATTTCGGTTTTGTTGATTGCGATTAATGATCATAGTTTCATAGAGGTCACTTCCTCATCTTGGATATATTTTTGTGCTTAACATTTTCAAGAAAGCTTAGAAAAATCGCTTTGAAATGAAGGCAGATTGAGGTTTTTGTAGCTGCATGTTCATTTTTGTCAAAATGCAGGAATCATCGGCTTGTTTATTAATAACTAAAATTTGGGTTTCTTCTTGTTGTATTTGGTTTTCATGTTCTGTGACTGTGTATTGCTTCACTAAAATTTAAAACATAGTTGTGAAATATTGACAATGAAAGTCCCAAAGTTTATGTTTGGTCCAAGCCATGATGAACAAAGCATCTTTTCTTCGTCGATCGTTTCTTTGACCATGAAAAAGAAAAGAGTTTGGCCGTGTGTACAGTTTAATTTTTCTTTTAGATAAATTGAAAGTTGAGTGATTATTGTTATTATATTTGTATGCTTGATTATGCTTTAGAATACTATATTGTTTTCCTTTAAAACAAAAGCTGTATTCGTCTTTGAGGTCCCACGTTTGGTTAGCCTAATGTTTTAAAGAGAATAATTTAGATGGTTAGTTGAATTTTTGGTCATTATTTGTAGCTAAGCATACTTTAGTTATTATACTATATAACAAAAATTGAGTTGTATATTGTCTATGATTTTAAGGAGCTATACTGAACCATAATACATACTTTATTTTTGGTCTTGTGAACAGATATCTGTATGGACAAGGAGCCAGATGGTGTGGTGGTCTATGCTAATGGCGATTCATGTAACCCAATCCAAGAAAATGTTTCTGTACTGCCTCCCTTAGATACAGTATCAAGCGATGAAGCCAATGGAAATACAGAGCTTCTATCTACAGAAGAGAGCACAGAAGTAAAAGAGTACGATGTTAAGGAGTGTACTAATGAAATTCCAGTGGCTAAGCCACTGGAAGATGGCAATCTGGAGATAGCACCTACCTTGGGAAAAGACGCAAAATCTGTGAAGAAGTCTGTTTTGCATGCAAAAAATGCTTCTAAATCAGGTCGCGTAAGTAATAAAATAAGGAACACCGTTCCTCAGCCATTTGCCTTAGCTACTGAGAAGCGTGCTTCATCTGCTACACGTGAATCTCATGAAGTAGTGTCCAAAATATTTCCGGATGGGTACAGTAAAGTACCAAAGCAGGCTACAAAGGTCAGGATTTATAAAACTATAAGCCAATATATACTCTCTTGAATCGCAGTTTCTTTGCCTTACTAAGCTGTAATGACTGTAGGTGGCAAGGAAACCGTTGCAGCCAAAGAACAAAAAGCTTTCTGATGAGGAAGATTCTTGCTCTGTTGCTTCTTAGTATGTTTCTTTCTCATCAAGATTGGTTTCTTTTTTTTATTACAATTGGTTAAAACATTTCTCTACTTAACATGTGACTATTGTTGACAGTGCCACGTCGGCTGCAAAGTCTGCTAAATCAAGAACTATTGTCATTGCAGCTCCTTCATTTCGATCCACCGAGCGTGCAGAGAAAAGGAAGGAGGTGACATATTATCCCCTTTTCTTTAAAAGAGATTTTGCATTGGTTTTAATTGGTTGCTGTTCTCTAGTTCTATACAAAACTGGAGGAGAAACACCAAGCCATGGAGGCAGAGAAAACGCAGAGCGAAGCAAGGAACAAGGAAGAGAACGATGCAGCATTGAGGCAATTAAGAAAGAGTTTGATGTTCAAAGCAAACCCAATGCCTAACTTCTACCATGAAGGGCCTCCTCCAAAGGTTGAACTTAAGAAGGTAACACACAAGGTTGTCTACAACATTCATAAAACGAGAGACGTTACCATTAAAATTTTAAAACTCTTTTCCAGTTGTAATTTATATGCATTTTGATGATGTACAGCCTCCTCCAACTCGAGCAAAGTCACCGAAACTAGGGCGTAGGAACACAAAAGAAGGGAACAGAGCGAAAGGAGTTTCTAGGCGTCAAACTCCAAAGACTTTAATAGTGATCTCTAAAGAAGACAATGATGATGAAACCACACAGAAAACTGAGCAGATAAACCGGTTTGTTGCAGAGGAAGTGAACCGAAATTTGAAACCAGAACTGGAGACTGCTTTTGCTTGCTAAACAGTCTTTTGGGGACAAGGAAATGAGAGTTGTGTTGTTTCTGTTGTGAGAATGTGTGGGATGGTTTGTGTTTTTTATTTATTTTAACTTATGATTTGAAATGTACATGTGTGTTATTTATGTTGTGTTTAATTATGAATTTGTGTACACATAAAAGCAAGAATCTTCCTGTTAACTTATTGAAAACCATAATATTTCAATAATTTTATTATATATAAGGTAAGTTGTTTTGATCAAAGCACTCATTATTGGTGAGAAGTTGGTGGATGAAATGAACTGGTTATTCCTTAATCATTATTTAGTTGTTTGATTATCTTATCAGCATGTTGCAACTTGCAACTTTTTTTTTCCTTCTAAATTATATTAAGAAAAGGGCCAAGTCCAACATTATACAACACAAACACAAACAGAGATAGGTCCAACACCAACAAATCACCCAAACCCAAGATAAACCAGTAACCGAAAGCCCAAAAGCCCAACTATGGGAACCCTAATCGCACTGAAGCTCTGCCGCACACACGCACAGTAACTCCGATATCGCTCTTGATTCAGACCACCACCGGATAAACACCGGGATTCATCTGGACTCAGCCGGTCACCACCTTTCTTCACCGCAAACGTCTTCGACTTTGATGATTCCCAAGTCGGCGAGAATCAATCGCCCGTGCGAAATCTCAACAACCACCATTCATCACATGCACCAAGAAGAAGGCTTCGCGTGAAACCACCACCACTAATCATCAGGAGTTTCTAGACTCCTCCGCTCACGAACCCATAATCCAAGCCAGAGACACTTTCTCTGCTTCTCACAGCCGGTCAGAGAGCTACAAATCGACATAGTCGAAGTCTCTTCCAAACCGAGCACACTTTCATCACAGATCTACAAAACATAAAACCACGAACGCCACCGTCGACAGAAGGATATTGCGACACGGAACCTTAAGCCGACCGTCCACCGTTATCGAAACTGGTGCGACGACGGAGACTAAACCCGAACAGTCACCGAGAAAGCGATGCACCGCCGGTAACAAAAAAGGAACGGACTGGATCAATCTAAACAGCAAAAAATCTCGACCGACGGTGTGTCTGTATAAGTCCACCACCGTCGGTCAGAAGAGCTTTTGTCGATCTGCTTTCTCTCTCTACTTTCTCTCTCTACTTTCTCTCTTCTCACCGCTATCTTGCAACTTGCAACTTTGGAAAATAGTTTTTTTGTTCAACTTTGGAAAATAGATTAAGAGTACTTTTTTGTTAAAGGGTCGAACCGAGTTCTTATGGGGCTAGTTGGGTCGTAACTTTCTTGCACAATCCATAATGGACGGGATTCTAGTTAATGGGCCTAAGTAAAAGAGATTCGTGTTATAGTCGGTAAAATGATGTGTGGCGCAGCGGATGGTGGCTGGGGTACTGAGTACTGACGAATCTATAAAAGATCTAACTAACACTGACAAAAACATGTTGCAGCAAATCGGTACAGTCATTGTCCAAAATATCTCCACGTGCTGAATTCCCGTCACTCCTCATGTCCAAAATATCTCCACGTGCTGAATTACCGTCACCCCTCATGTTCACGTGAACCTCACTTTCTTTTTTTTTGTCACTGGACGTGAACCTCACTTTCTTATCTTCTAATTTCACCTCCTCATTTATTTTTTGTTCGAAGTTCGGTTGTGACTAGATTTCTTTTTTTTTTGCGCGCAAAGTTCGGTTGTGACGACTATACGACATTTTTACCGCAAATAATTATGCTAATTTTTTTATTATTCTTATTTACACTGAAACATTGCCAATCAAATAAAAAACCTCAGAAAATATACACTAAACATTATCTGAGGATAATTTTACTTTCCCCTTTTACTCTCTTTTCTACTTTTAAAAAAAAATTCTTTTAAATAACTCTTTTAATTTATTTTCACAAAATAGTCTTCAATAGAAATAACTAAAATAGATTTATCTGAAAGATAAATATGCATTTATTACATTTGAATTAACTAATCTAAAATTTAGTGTTTAAAATTAAGGAGTAGAATTTTAGGAATATATTCAAACTTTTAAAAATAAAAAATAAATATTAGATTTTCAAAACAAAAAAAAATATTTTGGTTATTTTATTTTTTGAAAGCTATTTTATGACAAAAACTTAAAAATAATTATCTGAGAGAATTGTCATTTCTTGTTTCCTCTTATTTCCATTCTTTATAATTTTCTCTTTTCATCCAAAAACAACAAATCAAACTTCAACATATTACTCAAATTTTTTTCTTTATGTGGAACTTATCCACTATGTATTTAAGATCTATAAACAATATAATTCTTATCTTTATGTACAACATATTATGGCTACTAACGGATGTGATCAAAATAATACTTCTGTTCAAACATACTTGAAATAGCACCGTGTTTTGTTATGTCATTTAACTTCAAAAAAAAAAAAGCGAACCACAACCATTTTTTTAACACTTTTTTTTATAACATCTTATCTTATTATTATCAAAATAGGTTAAAAAGAATACATGAATCCAAACATAAAATAAATACATTTTTAAGCAAAACATAATAGAAAAATAATAACACGATGCTTCTTAACTCTTTTGCAGGATAGACTGATTCGCTAACTTTATCTATTTTTGTTCTCGGTCTTATATGTTCTTGTGTTCGGCTGTCATTTATTGTGATCCAACGCCTTTTATCACTTAATAGATCAGGAGGTACGATCCATCTGTTACATCGTTGCCTATTCCATACACTCCCGCTCCAAGAGATAATATGATTTGTTATAGTCTCTATCCATATCATAAATAATCCCTCAAACTGATAATGATGATAAGCACTTAACTCCATTGTCTCCCACTTCACGTCTTCACATGAACATGCTGTATCCCCTTTTGTTGTCAAATAGAGATGAAACGCATCTCTTTGAATTAATGGAGCCACCATCATCCATTTGTCAAAATAACATGACGTACACAATCTTCTCCATGGCCATGGTGGTTTAAGATTCCCTTCTTTTGTTCCATAGAACTAGTAATCCTTTCAAAGAATTTTTTGGATGGAATAAACCACCATGACTAACAAGCCATGGAAATACACCGACAATACAAAACCACCATGTTTTATTTGTTGGGAGATTGCACTCAACAATAATGGAGATAATAGACTCACCTATTAGGGAGGAAACAGACTCGTCAAAACTCTGTCCCAAATCTCTTAACTGCCCAACGAACCAATGGAGAAACAGAAAACTGTTTGCCCATGACGAAGATATTACGCGACGACAACAGGAAGACGAGAGATGGTGTGACGATAGATCACGTCGCTTGATTTGATAACTACGCGATGACAATTAATTTGTTTGAACTAAAAGCTTTAGATAGAATAAAAACAATAATATAACAAGAGTAAGAACCGACGTCCGAATAAAGATTCTTAGATCGTGGTTCATCCTGGTTTGATAAGAATCATGAAGATAGTGCCATATGTCCGAACAGCCTTATCTGGAATCATCTGGATAGAAAGTGTGATATCTTCTTACTCACAACTCCTATGAGATTTCTTCAACTTCCTGGTTATTCTCCACTGATTAGTGGTTCAAAATAAAGCTTCTTAGATCGTGGTTCATTCTGGTTTGATAAGAATCATGAAGATATTGCCATATGTCCGAACAGGCTAATCTGGAATCATCTGGATAGAAAGTGGGATATCTTCTTACTCACAACTCCTTGATAACTACGCGATGACAATTAATTTGTTTGAACTAAAAGCTTTAGATAGAATAAAAACAATAATATAACAAGAGTAAGAACCGACGCCGGAGCCGGCGCCGGCCGGAGATTGTTGCAGAGAAACGGTTGTTTTTTTCGCCTTCGGTGTCGCTTGCGAGAGAGAAACGGTTGTTCAAAATATTTTCAGTTCGTATTAGAGAGATTTTTTTTAGGGAAAATTAGACAAATGAGACACTTTCAACTTAGATTTGTCGCAATAAGATTTGTAGAAGATTATTTAGGTAACTAGGATTTATATTTTCTTTAATACCATTATACCTTTCAATTAACCTAATTAATCTTAATATTTTATAATTATTTGCATTTTTATTAAAAAAAACAGAAAAATCCAAAAAATTAGCATGAAGCAACACTGAAATCGTTCGTATGAGATTAGTCTTCCTTTCCATTAACGAACGCTTCCATGGCAATTATTTGCGATCATCACTCTCTCTCTCTCTCTCTCTCTCTCTCTCTCTCTCTCTCTCTCTCTCTCTCTCTCTCTCTCTCTCTCTCTCTCTCTCGGTCGTTCTGATTCATCGTTTCACTTTTTTTGTTACCAACCAACAAATAGCATTCACGACCATATCATCCCCTTTCTTTGATCACGTTTTTCTGTTTTTGTGTTTTTTTAAATGCTGGAGATAGTTAATTGAGGATTCAGAGGAATTGGCTTCGTCTTTAGACAGAGGAATTTCCTTTAATACCATTAAGCGTTCATTGATATCATATGTTAAATTAAAGATTTGTGTTATTAAGATTAGCATGAAACAACACCGAAATCGCGAAAAAAAAAAGGAAAAAACGGCTGTAGATTCGTAGGAAGAAGGTAGAAGACGAAGACAATTCTGTCGTTTACTATTTCATTTAACATAATTCCTCAAAAAAATTGGGCAAAAAATATGACATAGGACGGTTCGCCCCGGGTTAAGATAGAGTAACAAGTTAACTGCAACCACTAGGCCACGCATTCATCACGTTATCATTGAACATATTTAAATATATAACCCTTATATTTATATAAAACCCTAAATTAACTCCCTGATTAATTGATTACTCCTGATTTAGTTTAGATACCGAAAAAGAAGTTTCCATATTTTTTCGGATTTGTTAGAATATGTATCCTACCCCACGCATAACACAGAAGAATAGGAGAAAAACATATTCTTCCTCCAGCGCCACATAAGGTAAAAGGTAGAACATGTTATAACACATAATATAGGTTAGGTATACCAATGAGTAGTGGCTATATATCGTAATAAAGCTGTAGGTACATTAAGACATCTTGCTTGATTATAACGTAAGCAAATCTATCTTCATTAGAATATACAAGAAAGGATAGTTTAGGTTATATAGTTCAGATATACCTTTCTAAAATTTTAGTATCCGTTTTCTAGATCAATTATATCACCAAAATGCGTATTCTAACCGTAGTTAGAAGTTAAAATAAAATATGATTCTATTTTCTTTTATAAAAAATAAACATATATATTGTCATACTTATGTTTCCAATAATTTTTATATTTTTTTACATTTTAAGATTAAGTTTACTATTTTTCTATAAAACAAGGGTAAAACATGTCTAAAATTACCAAAAATATGAAAAATTTTAAATGGACAAAGAAAAATTCAAAGTGTCTCATTTCCCTTTTTCTAATTTTCCCTTTTTTTTAACACTTATCCACGGGATTGAACTTAAAAATGATCCTTATCCAAAGTGCAGAACACTCGCCTATATTGACGCGTGAGACTTGTTATCTTTCAGTAACGAGAAAGCCACGTCAACGCCACTGTGCTGTTCCTATCACTACAAATCTCTATCACCCGCCAACGTCTTTTCGATACAGTAAATACCAAAAAAGGCATTTATTAATTAAATTTTAAATAAATAGGCGGAAAACTATCTCCTCCTCCTTCTTCTTCTTCGATTCTCTTTGCTCGCTTTCCCGTCAATGTCGTTCGATTCCATCCTCCGGTGAACAGAGGAATCTACTTATTACCCTTTTTAAAACCTGAAATTTCTTCAGTTTCTGATCGAAGACAGTAATGGATGAATCTTATCGTAATCTCACGGACTTAACCTCTGTTACAGAGACAATCGTCGACATCTTGCTATGCTCAGTTCCTATTTGGCTCGCCGTCATGATCGGGCTTTTGATTGGCTGGTCTTGGCGTCCAAGGTGGACCGGTTTGGTTTATCTAGGGCTCCGTTCTAAGCTCCGTTTTCGCTGCACTGTTCCTCCGGGTTTCGGCGCTCGCCGTGTTTGGCTCGCTTTCACCGCTTTCTCAGTCTGCCGCACTTTATGGTCACGGCTCGGTTCGAGTGAGAAGAGACCAGAAGATATTATTAATCCGAGTGGTGAAACAGAAGCAATCTCAGAAAAAAATGAGTTTATATTAACACAATAAAAATAAATTGAAAAGTTATGGTATTGAGATTTGTTTGTTCTTGATTTTTGTTATACAGTTATGGTTACCTAAGTAATGATTTGTTTATTTTGGTGTGGATTTGCAGAGTTAGTGATAAAGAAACAGAGAAAGAGCAGGAGAGTGTGACAGAGAAGGATCTAGAGCATTTGCTGCATCTGCTTGAAGCTGGAAATGCTAATACGGAGTGGCAATCTATGATGGACAAGTCTACTCCCAATATGAGCTACCAAGCCTGGCGCCACGAGCCTCAGGTAGTCTATCTTTATTAAAACTTTTGCCTCTTATATCTCTTGTATTGGGTCACTGGTTCCATAAAGTTTTAAGAACTTTTTTTAATGGTAAGGGTATGGATTAGGTATCTTTTGGGTATG
Organism: Raphanus sativus; assembly: GCF_000801105.2. Taxonomy (NCBI): domain Eukaryota; kingdom Viridiplantae; phylum Streptophyta; class Magnoliopsida; order Brassicales; family Brassicaceae; genus Raphanus; species Raphanus sativus. The sequence continues at coordinate 10,718,417 of NC_079515.1, read as the reverse complement.
CTTGATAATTGATATTGAAACAGGCTCATGAAAAAATAGAGATTCTTTGACATCATTAGTTACTGAAAGGAGGTGTGGTTTGACAGGCAGGTCCTGTTATTTATCGTAGTCGGACTGTTTTTGAGGATGCAACTCCAGACATTGTTAGGGATTTCTTCTGGGACGACGAGTTTCGACCTAAATAGGATCCTATGCTTGCTTACTTCAAAACTTTGGAAGAAGATCCTAATACAGGAACAACTATTGTTCACTGGACTAAAAAGGTATTTTCGTCCATGAAGAGATGTTGTATATAAAGCAGTTGCTAATGTCTTTCCTCTGCAGTTTCCGTTTTTCTGTAGTGACCGGGAATACATCATTGGCCGGAGAATATGGGAATCTGAAAACAAGTATTATGCTGTGACTAAGGTAACATCTTGCTTTTGCTTCCCTCATTAGAATATTAGTTTGGAATGGCAGAAGACTTGTCTGATAATACTTTTAAATGTTATTAGGGAGTGCCGTATCCAGCTCTACCAAAGCGTGATAAACCGAGGCGAGTAGAGCTTTATTTCTCAAGTTGGATTATCAAAGCGGGTGAGTTTTTTTTTTTAAAGTACAAGTTTCCTTTTTACGTATTTTTTGTCAGGTTTTAAGCGGTAATGCTTTTGAAAATGCAGTTGAATCTAGGAAAGGAGATGGACAGTTAACGGCTTGTGAGGTCTCTCTTGTCCACTGCGAAGACATGGGAATCCCAAAAGACGTAGCAAAGTTAGGAGTCCGTCACGGCATGTGGGGAGCCGTCAAGAAGCTAAACTCCGGGTTAAGGGCATACCAGGCCGCTAGAAAATCAGGGGCGGCTCTGTCAGGGAGCGCGCAAATTGCGAGAATCACCGTAAAACTGAACGTGGATTTGGTGGAGACATCGAGAATAGAGGAAGGAGAGAGAGGACAAGCCATGGATAACGTAAGGAGAGGGAAGGAGCAGTTCAGTGTAGATTGGAAACTGGTCGTTGTAGGAGGAGTTGCCTTGGCGTGTGGGCTTCATTCAAGTGCTATTGGCAAGGCCTTAATGGTTGGAGCTGGGCAGAGACTTGCTCGTAGGTGAAATCACTGTTGTTATCTCTTCCTGCTGATAGATTGACATTGTAACGTGTGTCCATGGATAATTCTTTAGCCTAGCACAGGAAGACAGTTTAGTTATATGTATCATGGATTGTGTTTTCTTCTTACAACAGTATATTTAATGTTGGAGGCAAAAAAATGTGGTCGAAAGCATTTCATGTAATAACAGCTGAAGTCTATGGACCTTAATTGGTCATAGCCAAGCTTGTTTTACCGTTAGAGAACATTTAACTCATTTGTGTGCACAACTATTTAGCAATTAGCTCTCAGTTTTATTTCCATAGACATCTTCCCATTGTTCTTCAATGCTATGATGCTGCAGATGAACTTTCTTGCCTATGTACATCTTCTGTTTTGGTTTGAAGATCCTCTGACTAAGGTACATAATCATCAACAAATCCAGTTTCCGATTCATTTGAGTCCCAGTCTTCACCGTCTAATATCAGATAGCTCTCCTTCTGCCAGTATCTCAGGTTCTTCTCCTTCTCCATATGTCCCTGAATATGCATCATCTTCTTCTTCCTACAAACCAGAATAGCCCCAAGCCATGTGAGACCTTATTAATATTCACGATTTGATCATTATGAAAGCCAAAGCAAAAAGAGGGATTCTAGGCTAATTAATACACACATCTGTTTCTTCTGTCTCCTCGTCGCTAGAAGCATAAGTCACATCAAGCTTGTTATATAACTCTTCATCTCCCTTGTCTGCTATCTTCTCCATTTGTTCCTGATAAATTCATTGCAAAGTCTTGTGTTAGTCCACCATTGCATAACAAAGTAGTACCATCAATGAATGATAAAAGAGTAGATCCATTACAATTTCAGCTCTCAGCTGTTCTGCTCTTGTATGCATCGCCGAAATGTGTTTTATAAGGCCCTGTTGAATGCAAACTTAACAAAGATCAGCTGAAGTTCCAAATAACAAGGCATATGATAACTTTGGTTTCAAGGAACCTCGCGTCTTTGGAGTTCAATGGAACGTGCTAAAGCCTTCCTCTTTGTCAAAAGGTTCTTCGGCCTCAACATGGGCGGACGCTTATAATCTTTTCCTCTATAAACGATAATGGCATATCCTTTAGAGACCTTGTCAATAGAAACCAGGATACCGCTACTCTCGGCTTCAAGTGCTAATGCCACTTTCTTTACACCCTCAAAAGTTTTAGTCTTCACGATTATTTTGACCAGTTCTCGGTACTTCCAGTGCAGGTGCATGTTCTCCACCGTGCCATCAAACACTCCTCTCCTACCTGAAGCAACAGTTTCAAGTAAGTGTCCTATAATATATGCAAAACACACTTGACTAAACTGATGATTTTACCTAGAAGTAAGAAAGCTTTCATCTTCAAACCGAGCTTGCGGAACATAAACCTCTCTTCATCAGTTATGCTTTCTAGGTCTGCTCTCTGCTCTGCTGGCTGTAGACACTCCTCCACCTTAGCCAAACCACGTTCAGCTTTCAAGAGCTTTCTCTCGGCCTAAAAGCGAAAGAAACAATCTTATTAGTTCCAAGGAACCACTCTTCAACAACATGCTAAGTTTAGAGAACTCACAAAAGCAAGTTTCTTTTCCAGCTTCCTGACAAGATTTTCATGCCTCAGTTTCTCAACCTCGTGTTTCACTTCTTCTGCATGTTGATGACCATCATCCAGATTCTTTCCCCACTTGCCAGTCGCGTCAAGAGTTTCACCAAGGGTACCAGCAGAAACAAGTTTACTAGTAGGTTCAGTACTTGGGATAATCAGAGCCGATGATCCTCTTAAACGTGCCTCTTCTTCTTCGTCTTGTAAACTCCTCACAAATTTCTCTTGCTCCACCAATGCCTCAGCTACTTCTCGTGACAAAAAGTTCTTTCCTCTGTAGAAAACCAAGTAGTCTTTGTTCCTTGAGAGCAGTATGCCTCCTGTCAGTTTCTGCAGTTACTTACCAAGAGCATGATATCAAATGCTCAGCTTCAAATGCACAGATAAAAGACAAGAAGAAGAGCATAAATGTTTACCTTGAGGTCTTCAGCCATTCTCTCACTGGTTGTCAATTGTACGCCACGTTTAATGACAATCTTTGCAAGCATACTCTTCTCCCATAACGTAATCATTGCTCTTGCCAAGCCTTGGAGCTGCCTACTTCGACCTGGAAATCAAAAGAAAACTCCTAACTATTCAAAAGTCTCTTATCAGTTTCAGACTCCGGAGAAGTTGAAAAAAATAATAATTAGAAACTTACCTAAAGCGAAGTGTGGAGGGAGAAATCTAGCAATTCTTCTCAAAGCAGTTGCCTCCTTTGGTCCAAGAGATGATCTCACTCCATAAGGAAGTATCCTGAAAGGCGGTTCGTAACCAGGAATGTTCCCTGGAAGCAAATCAGCATCTATAGGTAATGGATGGTCTCCAGTCCAGTCCTTAAACCTAGGGCCAAGACCATCTAACACTTCTTCAATTTCATCTTCGTATTCTACTTCTGGTTGGAATCTTTCCTCTTGGTCTTTCTTTTCCACACTAGTTGTCTCCTGGTCTAGCTGAGGAAGATGCACTTTTACATCTCCACTTTCCACCACAGTTGTAGTTGCAGGTAAGGAAGAAGGTGAAGTCTCCTCTCTTTTCTGCTTGTTCCATTTTCCTGCTGGAAGTTCATAACTGACACCTCTGTACAAAGAGATGGAAGTCCCTGACCTCCATATCACCAAACCACCAGTCTTTCTCTGCAACAGAGACAGAACAAAACAACATTTGACAACAGAGAGAGACAAGCCTACCTTTATAAGGGAGCACATAAGAAGCAAACCTCTAATGTCTCATGCATCTTCCTCATGTTAAGCGCGCTTGCTCCTTCAATCTTCAACCTCACAATCTCTGCGCTCTTCCACTTCTCCTTAATCGCATCCACCACCACCTGAGTCACACCTGCTCCTCTAATCCTCATCTTGCTCGCCGTCCTAAACGTCAGATTCCTCAACCTCCTTAGCTCCGACTCCGGAAGAGTCATCTCCGCAAGAGAGTATCTACTCTCCTTCTCAGCACTCCACTCAGACTCCAACTCTTTCTTCTTCTCAGCACTTATCTTCTCCCAAGGAAACCCACCGAGAACTGACTCCTCACTGAACCCACCTCTTGTATCAGGTAACATCCCTTCTTCAACGTAGAATATATCCTCCACTGACCCTTTCTCAATCCTTCTCTCTTGCTCAACCTCCTTATCACCACCTTCCATATAACCATACTTTCTTAACTTCTCCACAATCTTCTCCATTGTAACGCCGTCACCATCTCTACTAACGGAATCACCGCTCGTAAATCTACCTTCTTTTCTGTAGTTTACAACTATCTTGGGAGGCTTAGGTTGATTCCGTTTCTGGGTTCTGTTCCAATTCTCTAACCACTCACCGTTCTTAGGAGAAAGGCTAAACCTTTTCGATTGAGTTTGATCACTACTACTCGAACCAGATGCGGTAATATCGTTACGGGTCGGTATTGAGATTGATGAACTTTGGTGGTACCTTAAGAAACGGAAGCAGAAGGAGGAGGCTTGGAACGAGTGTGCAAGCTTCGTCTTCGTGAGAATGGTTGGGTAAAAATGGCGACTGGGTTTCATCGCCATCGCTGAGGTTATTAAATGTAACTCGAGAGTGATGGTTTCAATAAACAGTGAAATGATGTTTCCGCTTTAGCGGATTCATTGCCGTTTCGAAGCTCTCGCTATGTGTTTATCTATGGCCGTTCAAAAGGAGAGATTGAAATGGAGATATCTTGGAACAAATGCTATAACTATTCTTAACTGAAAATGAAAAAATCATAGATATTCCTCTTTTTTTCCCTTTTTAATTTAATACTAGATTTTGATCCGCGCTTCTAAAGCGCAAATTTTTCTTAATTTATTAACAGCTTAATATGAATTACTATAGGGAAATTTCATAACTACACTTTGTATAATACCACAATTCAAGTTTACCATCATTTTAGAGACATTATAACAAATACACTTTTCAGTAGTGTGAAAAAGACTAAATTAACCCTACACTATCTATAACATATCACATCTCTTCGTCGCTACCTTCTTCTCTCTGTCGAGACCATCGTTTCTCCTCCGGATCCGTCATCGTCATCGTCGTCATCGTCATCGAAAGTCATCATCGTCGTCATCGTCGTCGTCATCGAAAGTCATCGTCGTCGTCGTCGTCATCAAATCGTCGTAGTCGTCATCGTCATCATTCCATTGAGATCTCCGACGAGCTAACACACGAATTCTCTCTCTCACGCAATCGTCATCTCATCCCTCTCTCACACACCGTGGAACAGATGTCGAATCCTTCTCCTCTTCAAGTTTCCCAGCTGGTATGCGTATATCTCCTTTCGATTTTGTGTATTTCTGAACGAAATCTGAAACAACGAACGTTAGTAAACGTTTGCTTTTATCCAAAAGGCAAACAAGGTTGATTTGGAGTTCAAGTTGAGATTAAGATTTTGGAATAGCTAACACTGCACTTTTTACAGAATTATAATCCCTTAAAAATCTGAATTTCTTGATATTGTTAAAAGTACAACTCGACGATTTATAAGTCTTTATAAATAAAAATGATTTAGCAATAGAGGAGTAGTGTATATTACTTCTAGTGTTGAGATGTAGTGTATATTACTTGCAGTGTTGAGATTAAGATTTTGGAATAGCGAACACTGCATTTTTTTACAGAATTATAATCCCTTATAAATCTGGATTTCTGGATATTGTTAAAAGTACAACTCGACGATTAATAAGTCTTTATAAAGAAAAACGATTTAGCAATAGAAGAGTAGTGTCTATTACTTCTAGTGTTGAGATGTAGTGTATATTACTTGCAGTGTTGAGATTAAGATTTTGGAATAGCGAACACTGCATTTTTACAGAATTATAATCTCTTATAAATATGGATTTTTGGATATTGTTAAAAGTACAGCTCAACGATTTATAAGTCTTTATAAAGAAGAACAATTTAGCAATAGAGAAGTAGTGTCTATTACTTCTAGTGTTGAGATGTAGTGTCTATTACTTGAAGTGTTGAGATTAAGATTTTGGAATAGCGAACACTGCATTTTTACAGAATTATAATCCCTTATAAATCTGAATTTCTGGATATTGTTAAAAGTACAACTCGACGATTTATAAGTCTTTATAAAGAATAACGATTTAGCAATAGAGTAGTAGTGTCTATTACTTCTAGTGTTGAGATGTAGTGTTTATATACTTGCAGTGTTGAGATGTTTATGTTTAGACCATTACTAAAAATATTAACAAACATAGTATTAAGGTTTGGGATTATGAAAGCACGAACATTGTTGTAATGATCCCACATCTTTTATATTGTTTATAGATCAATTTTAGTTAGTATTTGAAGTTTGAAGATTGAAAATTTAGAAGAGATTGAAAGAGTTGTGGAAGTCGGAGCTCGCCGTATCCTCAGAAGCAAACAAGTGTTGATTGACGTGTTCCAAGCAAGGCTTATCTCCTTGACGTGTGTCTCATCTCACTGCTTTCATTACGTTTTTATTTTCTTATGTTGACCTTTGTTCTGTTGCCCAAAAAAATGTTGACCTCTGTTTCAATTTGGCCTTTTTTAAACTCTGCCAATAAACTGTGCCAATTTATGTTTTTATGCCAATAAGAGTTTATAAAATCATTTATAAGACTTTATAAATCGTTTATAAGAATTTACAAATAATTTATAAGATTTTATAAATCCACATATAACTTATATGATATAAGGGTTTATAAAAATATTATTAGAGTTTCACAATTTTCATAATATAATTTATAAGAGTTAACAAATCATTTAGAAGAATTTACAAATCCTTACAAAAAGTTATAAGTAAATCTTTCCAAAGATATTTATAAGTGTTTATAATTTCTTATAAATCTTTGTAAATTATTTATAATTATTTATGAATCATTGATAAGAAATAAAAAAAATATTTATAATGGTTTATAAAACCATTTACAAGAGTCTGAAGCGGTGAAGCCTTGCTTGCTGTCCGCATGTGCTATAGAATCTGCCACGTATCATCATCTCTTTACAAAGCATGCACGTGTTATTTAGTTTTATAAAAATATTTAAAGTTATTTATAAGGATTTATAAAATCATTTATAAAGATTTGAAGAAACCCTTATATAATTATCTATGAGTATATAAATTCATTAATCATAGTTTATAAAGGTCTATAAAATAATTTATAATGATTTATAAACGTTTATAAACTGATTTATAATGGTTTACAAGTTAATTTTTCTAAAGTCCTTCCAAAAGACAATCAACACAAAAAGGCAAATCTGGTGAACTTGAGAATTCTTGTGAGGAGTGTTAGGCAGAATCAATATAAGAAACTCAAAAATAATTTATAAACGTTCATAAACTGATTTATAATGGCTTACAAGTTAATTTTTCTAAAGTCTCTCCAAAAGACAATAAACACAAAAGGCAAATCTGGTGAAAGAGCCACGTTCTTCAACAAGAGATATATTTCCTCAACCCTCTATGTAGACTGTACAGAGACCATGCTTGTGATCAGAATCAAACAAACTTATTTCAAGGTTTAGTTTTATAAATATTACTACTTACGTTAACTATTGTGGATGGAGAAGAGAATGTGAGAAGAACCAAGATCACAAATGAAGGAAGTGGAATCAGAGGCTCGTCCTCCTTAAGAGCTCCATCTACAAGTATAATCTGAGCCAACAAAAAGGGTTAGTACAACAAAAAGGTATAGTATATACAACACAAAAATACTCAAAGTAGAAAAGATCAACAAGATATATCAAAAGACATAATATATAAGCATTATGTTCTTCATTGATAAATTTATAAGGTCTTATAAATTTGAAATTTCAAAACTTCATATAAAAAGACTTCTTCTCCATTCCTAGAAACTGATCGATATTGAGATTTCAGACATTATACTATAGATAAAGGAAGATAAACAATGTAGATTCAAACATCAAAACTTATAAAACCATAAGTCTTTCTACAATATGAAATTTATAAGGACTTAAAAATATCAGAAAGTATAATTTCAACATCGAAACTTCTTCAACATCACATAAACAGATCATGTTTGAAAAAAATTAACATAAATGTAATTTAACAGATACTTTTCAAAAAAGCAAACATAGAAGACAAAAAGTCAAAATCGTCATGTCTTTTGCATTTTACTCAAGGCCTTGTGTTAATGTTCTTTCATTCCTCTTAAAATCATTTGGTCAAACAGTTGGTGTACAACAAAGCCAGCAACTTCAAGTGACTTTTGAATCAACTCTTCCACATCTAAAATGATTATAAAAAACATATAAATGTGTGAACTTGAGAAGTCTTTTGAAGAATGCTAGGTAGAATGAGTATAAGAAACTTAAAAATGATTTATAAACATTTATAAACTGATTTATAATGACATATAAGTTAATTTTTCTAAAGTTCTTCCAAAAGACAATCAACACAAATGACATATCTGGTGAAAGAACCACGTCCTTCAACAAGAGATATATTTCATCAACCCTCTATGTAGACTGTACAGAGACCATGCTTGTGATCAGAATCAAACAATCTTATTTCAAGGTTTAGCTTTATAAATACTACTACGTACTTTAACTCTTGTGGATGGAGAATAGAATGTGAGAAGAACCAAGATCACAAATGAAGGAATTGGAATCAGCAGCTTGTCCTCCCTAAGAGCTCCATCTACAAGTATAATAATATATTAAGAAGACAACTCTACAACCTTTATAAAGCTTTATAAATATGTAATTCTTTGATCGTACAAACCACGTTGTTGTTCAGAGTCCCTCTTGCTTCTTCAAACAACTCACCAACCTCGTCGAGCTTCAAAATCTGAATGCAAGCAAATCACATATTGTTCCTACGAATCAGCACTCACTTTTAAAAACAAAATATATCAAATCGTTAATGCATAAACACTATGTTCGTCATGGCTATATGTATAATGTTTTATAAATTTGAGGATGAAAAATTTCTTCAGAAAAAACTCTTTTTCTTTTCCCAGAAATACATCGCACATCGATTCTGAGAAATCAAAATAAAATTAATGAAATAGAACAAAAATTTCATCTATTATCTTGTCACCTTCGTTGACGTCGTGAGAGAGCTTGGTCAGTTTCGTCGGATCTCGTCAAGTTTTCAGGTTCGTCGAAAGGCTCGCTGGAAAAGTCGTCAGAGAGCTCGTCAGAGAAATCATGAGCATAGCGTCTAATCTCGCCGGAAATCGTCAACGTCGTCAGATCTCCGCCGGAAACTCGTCATCATCGCCAAATCTCGCTGTAAGCATCGTCGGATCTCGCTGCATCTTCTTCGCTGGATCTCACCGTACAACTCAGCGTCACA